>NW_006408661.1:9001545-9017717 GCF_000296735.1 Chrysochloris asiatica
GGGTAGCCAATGTCCAAGTTGCCCATCCCTGTCTACTCTGTGTATGGAGGGGGTGAGAATGATCCTTGCTGTAAAGATTTGTTCCCTCTTTTGAGTTACTGCTTCCATAGGTGTAGGTCAAGTCCATCAAATTGTATGAGAATACTTTTGATACAATGATTCTGTGTATCCCTTCCATCTTCTCTTGATGCATTCTGTATCATTCAATAGTTTTTTAGCAGGGTGTTATTCAATTTCCATGTATTGTATTTTTTTCCCCTTGATCTTCCTATTGTTGATTTCTAATTTTATTGTGTTGTAATCTGAAAAGTTGCTTTGTTGTATTTCAGTGTTTTAAATTTTATTGAGGCTTGCTTTGTGACCTAACATGGTCTATTCAGGAGTATGTCTCATGTGCACTGGAAAAGGAATGTATATAGTGTTGTTTTGGGTTGAGTACTCTGTATAAGTCTCTGAGGTCAAGTTGGTTGATTGTGTAGTTTAGTTCTCTTGTGTCTTTGTTGAATTTCTTCTAATTATGTCCTTCATGGAAATCTCTTTCTTCAGTTCTGTTGGAGTTTGATTTATGTGTTTTGAGACTCTTTCATTGGGAGCATAGATATTGATTAATGTTATGTCCTCTTATTCAATTGACCCCTTAATTATAACGCCCTTCTTTGAATGTTATGCTGGTTTTTTGCCTTGAAGTCCACTTTATCAGTAGTTACTATTGCCACTCTTGCTTATTTTTGATTGCTGTTAGCTTAATATGTTTGTTACACCCTTTGATTTTTATTTTATTTTTTATTGTTGTGTAAGATGTTTATCTTGTAGACAGAATATTGAAAGATCCCATTTTCATATCCATTCTGCTAATCTCTGTTGACTAGTGAATTGAATCCATTTACACTCAGTGTAATTACTGATAGGTATGAATTGATTGCTGTCAGTTTGATGTGTGTTTTTCTGTGGTGCTGCTGGTTCTTTGCCTTACACAATTATCTGTGCTGAGTTCATTTTGTATGTGGGCTTTCTTGTCATTTTCTTCATTGCTGTTGTTTTGATGCTTATTAAATATTTATGGTTTTCCTCTTGTTTGTTTTGATGTGAAAATGTATTAATCTTCTTTTAGAGTACCCTGTAATTTATTAATTTATTCTCAAGTTTTCAACAGTCTGATTTATCTTGAACTCTACTTGACTATCTCTCAATATGGGAGTTCTGTGACTACACTGTTTTCTTTTTTTCTTTTCAGTTGTCTTCTTTATAATTTGGTGTGTCTAGTTCCCTAACTTCAGTCTTGTAAGTTGGTTTTACTTTGGACACATCTATGTCTTGATTCTACTACTTGTCTATCTCTTTTTCATACTGTGGTGGCTTATGTGTTGCTGTAATGCTAGAAGCTATGCCACTAGTATTTTAAACACCAGCAAGGTCATCCCTGGTGGACAGGTTTCTGCAGAGCTTCCAGACTAAGATACACTAGTGAGAAGGAGTGGCAGATCACTTCTGAATGGTTTTCCACTGAAAACTTTATGAATATCAGCAATCATTGTCAAATATAGTGCTGGACAATGAACCTCTCAAGTTGGAAGGTACTCAAAATACAACTGGGGAAGAGCTGCCTTCTCAAACCAGAGTTGACTTTGATTACATGGATGGACTTCTTTTGGGACCTTCATTTGCTGATGAGGCACAACTCAAAATGAGAAGAAACAGCGGGAAACATCCATTAGTAACCAGAAAGTGGAATATATGAAGTATGCATCTAGGAAAATTAGAAGCTGTTGAAAATAAAATGGAACAGATTGATATTGGTCATTTTGAATCAGAAAACCATGACTTACTCTCCTGGGAATGACGCATTGAAGAGGAATAGTGTCACATTTGTCATCAAAAAGCACATTTCAAGATACATGTTTTTTTGTTTTTGTTTTAGGTTTTTATTGTGAATTGAGTGATAGTTTACATGAGAGAACATTGGTTTTACACTCATTGTTTCATTGCAGTGATTACAATCTCCTTCGTGCATAATCATTCAACAGTATTTTCAAGTTTTATCCTGAAGTGCAATGCTGTCTGTGATACAATGATATCCATACACCTACAAGGAAGACCAGTTAATACCACTACTATTCAAATTTACACACCAACCACTAAAGCCAGTGATGATGAAATTAAACAATTCTACCAACTTCTTTCATGTGTAATTGATCAAATATGTAATCAAGATGCATGGATAATTACTGGTAATTGGAATGTCAAAGTTGGAAACAATGAGGAGGGCTCTATATTTGGAAAATATGGTGTTGGTGACAGAAATTATGTTGGACATAGCATGATATAATTTTGCAAAACCAATGACTTATTCGCTGCAAATAACTTTTTAAAAGAACATAAAAGGGAACTATACACCTAGACCCCATCAGATGAAATGCACAGGGGTAATTTCTACACAAATTGACTACATTTGTGGGAAGAGATGTGGAGAGACTCAATATCATCAGCCAAAACATGGCCAGGATCTGACTGTGGAACAGAACATCAATTTCTCAAATGCAAGTTCAGACTGGGTTTGAACTGAAAACTGTGTGGTTAGCAATTCAGTGTTTATCCTATAGAACCACACCAGGACTCCATAGAAAGAATCCTTCAACACTGCAAGTTGAGACTGTAGTTTTTCTTCAGATCTTTCAGCTTGAGAAATGCTGAGTGAGTTCTTTCCTTTTGGTTTTGTAATTCCAGGTCTTTGCACATTTCACTATAATACTTGACTTTGTATTCTTGAGTTGTCATTTGAAATTTTCTGTTCTGCTTTTTTACATCCTCATTTCTTCCATTTAATTTATCTTCTCTATGCTCACGAGAAAGTTTTTGTTTCTAATTACCTTTTGCTTCCTTTTGTGTATGATGTTCTTGATGTCATCCTACAATTCTTCTGGTCTTTAGTCATTAATGTCTAATGCATCAAATCTGTTCTTAAGATGACCTCTAAATCAGGTGGAATATATTCAAGGTCTTGGTGTAGCACTGTATGATATGACACTGGACCAAAAGGTTGGTTTAAACCACAAGATCCATGGTTCAAACCCACCAGTCACTCCTTGGAAACCCTATACAGGTTTGCTATGAATCAGAACTGACTCCATGGCACTTAACAACAAATATTGAAGGTCGTACTTTGACTCTTGTGAATTTGGTTTCATTTTCTTCAACTTCAACCTGACTTGTATAACAGCAGTTGGTAATCTGTTCCACAGTCTGTCTTTGAACTTGTTTTGGATGATGAAACTCAGCTCTTCCACCATCTCTTCCCACAGGTGTAGTCTGTTTGATTCCTGTGTATTCCATCTTGTGAGGTCCGTGTGTATAGTTGTAGTGCCTTTTAAGTCATGGTCATGCAAAATTCTGTCATGCAATCTCCAGGATCATTTCTATCATCATGACCATATTTTCCAACTACTAATCCTTCCTCTTTGTTCCCAAGCTTTGCATGCTAATCACCAGTAATTATCAGTACAGCTTGATTGAATATTTGATCAATTTCAGACTCAAGAACTTAGAATAATTCTTCAGTTTCAGCAACACTGACTTTAGCGGTTGGTGCATAAATTTGAATACTAGTGGTATTAACTGGTCTTCCTTGTATGCATATGGATATTATCCCACCACAAACAGAATTGTATTTTGAGATAGATCTTGAAATGTTCTTTTTGATGAAAAATATGATGCGTTTCCTCTTGAATCTGTTGTTTCCAGCAGAATAAACCATATGATTGTCTGACTGAAATGTGCAATACCAGTCCATTTCAGCTCACTAATACCCAGAATACTGATCTTTATGCATTCAATTTCATTTTTGACAGCTTCCAGTTTTTCTAAATTCATAGTTCTTAATTCTATGTTCCAATTATTCTTGGATGTTTGCATTTATTAATGGTTGTTTTCAGTGATTTCTCCTCATTTTTAGTTGTGCCCTATAAGCAAATGAAGACCACTAAAGCTTTACTACAATTATGTCATTATGGTAAACTCTATTTTGAGAAGACAGCTCTTCCCCAGTTGCATTATGAGGGCCTTCCACCTGGGAGGCTCATCTTTCAGCACCATATGACAATGTTCTATTGCTATTCATAAGATTTTCAATGGCTAAACATTCAGAAGTAGTCTGACTCCTCCTTCTTCCAAATGTGTCTTATTCTGGAAGCTACACTGAAGCCTGTCCACCATGGGTGACCCTATTAGTATTTAAAATTCAGGTGACATAGCTTCTAGCATCACAACAACATGAAAAACAGCATGGTACCATAACCTGACAGACAAGTGGTGATTATAAGTAACTACAAGGATATGTTTTATTGTGAATTATGTGATAGTTTACATGGGAGAACATTAGTTTTACATTCATCCTATTGTGTATCATTTCATTGCCATGGTTACAATCCCCTCCATGCATCATCAACCAGCCAAAGGATATACCCTGCAAGACTGCTCCCTGGTAGTCAGTACACAGTCCCTCTCCCTCTCTGTCTAAAGTCCCCAGCTGCTCCATCTCTCCATGTCATCATCTCTGCCTCCATCTCTGGTGTCACTGCTTCTCTGGGTAGGGTCCAGCTCTTCGATCTTCTCCCTTGATGGTCCCAGGGACCTCTGCTCCTAGACTGAAAAGCTAATCACTCCCCTCCTTGCTACAAAACGTCTACCTTTACATTTCCAAACCTCACAATCAGTCCTGATAACAGTTATTCACTATTGTATCACAAGAGACCTACCACTTTTCCTTTCATCAGCCCCGCCTAGACAGATTGGATACTACTCAGTGGAGAGTCTACCTTCCTCCATGCCCTCTGGATCTAGGTTCCCTATTGAAAGCTTGTAAGCCAGTCACTTCTTGCCTTTGTAGCCTCCCCCACACTTTGGGTAGCCAATGTCCAAGTTGCCCATCCCTGTCTACTCTGTGTATGGAGGGGGTGAGAATGATCCTTGCTGTAAAGATTTGTTCCCTCTTTTGAGTTGCTGCATCCATAGGTGTAGGTCAGGTTCATCGAATTGTATCAGATTACTCTTTTTTTCTTCTTTCTTCTAGTTGAGCTCCGATCATCCAGTCATTGAAGCCAGGTCAAGTGGGTATTATCTGCAAGTGTGGGTGTTCTTGTGCATATGCCCTCTCTTCTTATCAGCTGGATGCTTCACTCTCCACTCTAGTCCTCTGTGGCTATGTACTGACTCTGGGTCCAAGAGTCCCCAGGTCTTGCCACACTGCTGGCCAACCTGGTCTCCACCAGGGTTCACAAGAGTCTATTGAATGTTGTAGGACTTAGCTCACAGCTTCATTGCTGTTTTCCCCTCACTTCCCTTTATTGGTGACAAACATGGTCACCAATCAAAGCATGTATCCCCATTAAGTTTTAGTCTTTGAAGGGGATTTGCTCTGAGGGGACACGACCACTTGCCTTGACATCTTCTGGGCGAGCAAGTTGCTCGTTCTTGTAGTAATCATTTGGACTGCTGTTATTGTTTTGCCGGTCTTTCTTTCAAGCAGTATCTTCTGTTCTTCTATCTGCTCCAAGCTGGTCTGCCCATCCTTTCAAGAGGAAATTTCCCACCTCCAAAGATTCTGGATGCTGTTCAGGATTCTAACTATAGTCTTATGTGATACAGAGGCTCCGCAGGAAGCCTCCTTCACTTGGCATGTTGTAGCCCCGTTTTAGGTATTCCAATCAGTTATAAGCAGAAGACGGACATACAAACTTCATATGGTGATATTTCTGGCTATTACTTTCTCTCCCCCTCCAGTGTCTATCTTACAATGGTATGCAAGGGAAAGCACTATTCAAAAGACAGCCAAGCATCTTAACATTATTTCCCCCTTCTCCCCATTCTTACCATGTCTCAATCTCTGTATCCCAGAGCCTGTTGTTCCAAGGTTGTGCATACATCATTCTTTACCTCTGTCCCACTTTGCCCATGTAAACCTGCCTAATTGTTCTCCCATACACTTTGTTCTCCCATTCCCCTCCCCCTTTCTATATATTGCCCCCCTCCCCAGCACCCAAAGTATCCTGTGTCTACTCCCTGCCCTGTGCTCCACCTTCCTCTCCCTCCCCTCCCCCTCCCCCACATCCCAGCAACCAGCAAAGAATTCTTTAGTATGGGTTCTTTTTCTTAGTCTTTTACAGTAATGGTCCTATGAGTATTTCTCCTTTTGTGACTGACTAATTTCACTCAGCATAATGTCCTCCAGGTTCATCCATGTTATGCGGTGGCTTGCAGCTTCCTTGTTATTCTTCAAGGTAGTGTAATATGCCATTGTGTGTATGTACCACAGTTTGTTTATCAGTTCTTCAGTTGATGGGCACTTTGGCTGTCTCCATATTTTTGCTATTTAAATCGTGCTGCTATGAACATTGATGTGCATATATTTACTCGTGTTATGGCTTGTATTTCTTGTGGGTAAATGCCAAGTAGAGGAATTGCTGGATCATAAGGTATTTCTATTTCCAACCTTCTGAGGAAGCGCCATATTGCTTTCCAGAGAGGTTGGACCATTTTGCAATCCCACCAGCAATGTAGGATATTTTTTTTATAAAAATAATAAATTTCTGCTGAAACACTGAACAAAGACTTTATTTTGGTGTTTGGTAAGTCATTTTGGTGTCACCCCACTGACAATATCATGCAGTGCAATCCCCATCCCCAACCCTCCCTGATAAGGCCACTGGAATTCACCCAGCAGTTTGGTGGTCGGAAGGACCTGGCCATCTACTCCTCTAAAGATTATAGCATAGAAAACCTTATAGGTCAGTTGTACTCTGTAAAATTGTGTCACTCTAAATCAAAATTGACTAATGACATTTAAAAACAGCATGTGTGACACTTGTTATGGGACTAACAGACAGACAATGTCAGGGAAGAGAAGGATCTTCAGCTCTCAGAAAGTAATAGCAGGTGGTGACTTAGTGTTTGTAAGTTCTCCCAGGTTTCTAGTGTTGATTCTTTCCCTTTGCCACTTATCTGTCAGGCTCAGTCTCATCCTGATCCTTAAGTCAAGAGGAAGGTAAAAAGTGATTCTCAATTCCTCTGAACTGCAATATCTGCATGCACTGACTACAGGCAGATTCTGACCTAGTGTTCCAGTTCTGATACTCATGTCCCCACTTTCCCTTGTTTCTTGGCACTGCCTTGTTCCCAACTTTGGAAACCTACCAGTTTTCAGTCCCTTGAGCAACAATCTGCTTTGTTCTTATTCACCTAACACCAGGGAGGGAAAGCTTGCCTTTTGTGCTTTTGCTCCATGACTGGGGTTCTGCCCTCTGCTTACAGACTGACTTAATGATACCTACTTGACAGGTTTCACAACACTGTCCCATTACTCTGATCCTTGATCTCTACCTGCAAGTCTCCTGGCCCCATACAGTTAATAAAAATTAAAACAAAAAACTAGCTCACTGCCATTGAGCTGATTATGATTTTTAGTGATCCTATAGGACGCATTTGAGCTATGGTGTTGAAGTTGAATATCGAAAGTGCCACAGGCTACTAAAAGAACCAATAGATCCATTTTAGAAGAAGTGTAACCAGAGTGCTCCTTGGAGGCCAAGATGGCCAAGCTTCGTCTCTCATACTTCTGACATATTGTCAGGAGGGACCAGTTGCTGGAAAAGGATATCAGGTTTGGTAGGGTGGAGGGTCAGAGAAAAAGAGGAAGACCCCCGATGAGATGGATTGGCCAAGTGACAGCATCGATGGACTCAAGCATGGAAACAGTAGTGAGGTTGGCCCAGGATCAGGCAGTGTTTCATTCTGCTGTGCATAAGGTCACTATGGGCCAGTACAGACTCGATGGCACCTAACAACAACAACAACAACAACAACAAATAAGAC
This sequence comes from Chrysochloris asiatica, assembly GCF_000296735.1. Taxonomy (NCBI): domain Eukaryota; kingdom Metazoa; phylum Chordata; class Mammalia; order Afrosoricida; family Chrysochloridae; genus Chrysochloris; species Chrysochloris asiatica. The sequence continues at coordinate 9,009,409 of NW_006408661.1, forward strand.
AAAGTAGAACTGCTCCTTAGGATTTTTGAGACTGTAAAACTTTACAGGAGACAGCCAATCTTTTACCGTAGAGAGACTGGTGGGTTTGAGCAACCAGCCTTATGATTAATAGTCTAATACTTAATCTATGGCGTCATCAGGGCTCCTAATCAAAGTTATATATGGTTGATTAATCAAATAGATAGCCAAGATTCAGGATGAAAACTGGCATCTTCTGCCCACCCTCCCTATTTCAGAGATCATGTTTTCTGTATGATACTTAAAACACTTTTGGCTGTTTTCTCTCATGATTGAGCCCATAATTTATAATGATTTGCTTATATTTTAATAAGTTATTTCTTCAACTTTTATTCAATTGTAGACACATGCTATTGTTGTTGTTAAATGCTGTTAAGTCAATTCAGAATTATAGTGACTCTGTAGAAGGTTTCTGTAGAGGAGCTTTTGAGTTTAACCTGCCAGCTTTGTAGTTCAAACCGATATTATGGTTGAGTGCTTACCCTACAGCACCACAGGACTTACCAAGGACTATATTCTAAAGAAGACAATGTCAAATATTATCATTAAATGTGCAAAGACCTAGAGTTGGAAAACCAAAAGGGAAGAACATGCTTAGCATTTCTTAAGCTGAAAGAACTGGATAAAAATTCAAGCCTTGGATTGTAATTTTCAAGGATCCTGTGGGCTAATGCTCGGGACTGCAAAGTTGTTTGAACTACAAGATCAGTGGTTCAAGCTCATCAGCCACTCCTTGGAAACCCCATACAGGGTCACTATGAGTTGAAACTGACTTGACGGCATGTAACAGCAAAATTGACAAAATATTGAATGATTCAAGAAGCATTGAAAGAAGATGGAAGGAACATACAGTCACTGTATCAAAAAGAATCAGTTGATGGTCAACCATTTCAAGATGTAGCATATGACCAAGAACTGATTGTATTGAACGAAAAAGTTCAAGCTGCACTGAAGGCAAAAACAAAGCTCCAAGAATTGACTAAATACTAAATGAAATATTTCAACAAACTGCTGCAGCACTGTAGGAGCTCATTCATTGAAGAAATTTGGAAGACAGCCAATTTGCTTGATCTATATCTTTGCTCAAAGAAAAGTGACATAACAGAATGTGAAAATCATCAAACAATATCACTAATCTAACATGTAAATAAAATTTTGCTGATGATAATTTAAAAAATTGCAGCAGTACCTCAACATTTAAGATGCCAGGCAACTGTTTAGAAGAGGATATGCAACTAGAGATATCATTGCTGATGTCAGATGAATCTTGACTGAATTCCGAAAATACTAGAAAGATGTTTACTTGTGTTTTATTGACTATGAAAACACATTTGACTATGTGGACCATAACAAACTATGGATAATACAGCGAAGAATGAGTATTCCAGAACACTGAATTGTGCTCATGAGGAACATGTACATATACCAAGAGATAATCATTTAAATAGAACAAGGGGATCATTAATGATTTAAAATCAGGAAAATTGTGCACCAGGATTGTATCTTTTTACCTTATTTATTCAATCTGTATGCAGGGTAAATGATCCAAGAAGCTGGATTATATGAAGAACATGGTATCCGAATTGGAGAAAGAACTATTAACACCCTGCAATAATGCTGATGACACAACCTTGGTTGTTGAAGGAGAAGACTTGAAATACTGATAAAGATCAAACACTACAGTCTTTGGTATGGATTGCAACTCAATGTAAAGAAAACAAAAATCCTCACAACTGGACCAATAAATAGCATCATGATACACTGAGAAAATATTAAATTTGTCAAGGACTTCTTTTTTCTTGGATCCACAATCAACACTCATGGAAGCAGCAGTCAAGAAATCAAACGATGCATTAGGTAAATCTGCTGCAAAAGATCTCTTTAAATGTTCAAGAGCAAAGATATCAGTTTGAGGACTAAGGTGAGCCTGACTCAAGTCATAGTATTTTCAATCTACTCATATGCATATGGAGTCCTGGTGTGCCATTGTGGGTTAATGCACCAGACTGTAAAGCCCACCGCAAAGTCTGCAGTTCAAGCTCACCATCTGCTTCTCGTAAACCCTATACAGGATTGCTATGGGTTGGAATCAACTTGACAGCACTTAACAACAACAACATATGCATATGACAGTTCGACCATGAATAAGGAAGACACCAGAACAATCAATGCATTTGAATTGTGGTCTTGGTGAAGAATATTGAAAGTACCATGGAATGCCAGAACAGCAAACAAACCTGTATTGGAAGAAATACAGTCAGAATTGTCCTTGGACGGGAGGATAGGCAGTTTCATCTCTGGTTTTTTGGACATGTTGTCAGGAGGGATCATTCCCTGGAGAAGGACATCATGCTTGATAAAATGGAAGGACAATGAAAAAGAGGAAAACCCCCAATGAGATGGATTAACACAGTGGCAACAAACATAACAACAAATATGAGGATGACACAAGACTGGACTATGTTTTATTCTGTTGTTCATAGGGTCATTATGAGTCAGAACCAACTTGATAACATCTAATAACAACAACCAAGGAATATAATGAATTTAGCTCTCCCTCCTCCAAATACACACTCATAATCTTTCTCCCCAGCATCCTCATCAATATTTTTGGTTAGATCAATTCTCAGACTTGTTACATAAGAGAAAACCAAGATCCTTTCTTCTATATACAACTTTTACTTGGTTATTGGTCATATGCAGCCAAACCCAGAACACTGTTTGGTGGAGCTCTTCCTTGAGTAGCTTCCAGAGATAACGTGCACAACAGTTAAATGTGTTGAGAAAAGTTCTAATTCTGCCCTTTCAATTTTTTGACACTTTATTGGACAAAGTACTTGAGATTGGAACTTTTTATTTCTGGGAATTTTGAAGGGATTGTTTCACTGTCTTCTAGCATTTATTATCACTATTAATAAGGTAGGAGTCATTATGACACCTCATACTTTGTAAAAGATCTATTGTAGCTTTTCTTTTTCTATTCTGGAAGCTTTTAGAATCTTTTCTTTGCCACAAAGTTCCAAAATTTGGTCTTGATGTGCCATAGTATGGATACAGGCTTTTAATATTATTCACGATTTGTTTTTGTTAAATGCCATCGAGTTGCTTCCCACTCAAACACCTTGTATAGGATTTCCAAGAAGCAGCTGGTGAGTTTGAACCACTGACCTTGTGGTTCAAACCAACCTTGTGGTCAAGTCTTTATCGTACAGTGCCACCCTATCTTGGAAACTCATGTCCTTTAATAAATTCTGTCTCTGAAAGTTTTCTTCCTTGTCTCTTCTCTGTCATTCTATCTGCATTCTTCCTGTAATTTGTATGCTAAATATTTTTAAGTGATCTAATTCTTCTCCTTTTCTTTTTTCTCATTTTTTCTCGTTCTTTGGCTTTCATTCCTTATTGGTTTATTTCCTGGGAGATTTATTCGACTTACCTTTCAATTCTTACATTACAATTTGAGTTTCTGCTATGCTATTTTTAATTTTCAGATTCTTCTTATGTTATATATAAAAGTAAATAATACTCTTATCGCTGAGTATTATTTTTTAATATCTTCCTATTATTATTCCATGATAATTATATCATCATTTAACTCTCTAAGGAACTCTCCATATTGATTTTTTATCATTTTTTTTCTGTTTGATCATAATTGCATAATTTCTCTATTTCCTCAGTGCTCCTTTTAGTAGTTTTGTTTTTGGTTGTTGTTTAGTTAGTTTTATCTCTCTCTTTTATGTTAGATGCCCTCTTTAGCTATCTTGTAGATTTTTGTTGTTGTTGTTGTTAAGTGCCATTGAGTCAGTTCTGACCACTAGCAACCCTGGAGAGGGTTTCCAAGGAGCAGCTGGTGAGCTTGTACAACCAAACTTGTGGTTCATATCGACTTTGCAGTCCAGCACATTAGCCCACAGCATCACACCAGGACTCCTTGTAGTCCTTGTTGTTGTTAAGTGCCGTCGAGTTGGTTCCGACCCATAGCGACCCTGTACAGGGTTTCCGAGGGTGTAAATCTTTACGGGAGTAGAAAGCCTCATCTTTCTTCCGCGGAGCGGCTGGTAGTTTCGAACCGCTGGCCTTAAGGTTTGCAGCCCGATTCGTAACCACTACGCTACCAGAGCTCCTTAGCTGTCTCATATTTAGGAATGAAACACAACAAAGCTGATTGAAGCTTCTTTGTCATGAAAACTCAGAGAAGGAGAATAAGAACATAACTTGAATCTCATAATTGATGTCACTAAGTGGTACATGTAGAAACTGTTGTGTTTGTGTATATTTTGCTGTATTGGTATATGCTCAACACCAACAATAAAATAAATTATATTTTATAAAGGAGATATTTTTTGTCGAAGGGTGATGGTGGTTGTGTGTCATAGTGTTGATTCCAACTCATAGTGATCCTGTTTCTAAGATTGTAAATCTTTACAGCATAGAAGACATTATCATTCTCCCATAGTGTGTCTGATGGACTCAAATTGTTGACCTTGTGGTTAGCAGTCCAACCCACTATGCCACCAGGGCACCTTTGTTGGGGAGGGGAGGACATTTTGGCTGTTGGCCTGTATTGTAGGACGATCTGAGTGAGCTGTCATTGGGAGATCCCTATTCCCTTGCCCAGCTTTCAACATATACCAGAAGGTTTCAAAAAGTTCATAGAATAATAGAATGAAAAAATAGTGGAATTTTTCAATGAACTTTTTGAAGCCCCTCATATAGCTATTTTCTCCTGGTGGAAAATCCTCCAGTCTCCTGCCTGAGTAATATAAAGCTAGTATCCAGGGTTGTCAGAGTTAAGTGGAGGAAAAGAGGCCAATGATTTTACATTCAACAAGTGAACTTTCACTAATTCCCCAGTTTCAGGGTTATGCTCTTATCTTCACTGGGCTTGATGACCCTGAATCCAGACTCAGTCTGTGATCAATCTTCATAATGAATAAAACTCTAATTTTCTGCCTGGGTTAGCATTTGACTATGCTGGATTGGAGAGGATAAATAAGGATCATAATGACTTAATATACTTAATAAACAGAACTTCATTGACGTCTTCTATTTTGAACTTCTCTTGGACTTTCTGTTTCTCAAGTACTACTTCACTCTGTCTCTGGTGAGCTAAGTCCACTCATCCATTTTCAAATTTTTGTTGTTCATCCCAGTCACTTTGTTTGTAGGATTCACTGATACATACTTTTCTACAATGATATGTCAGATTCTACTAGCTTCTGCCTCTTTGAAAAATTAAGCACCCTCACTGGGCTCATCTAGGTCCAGAAGTCAGCCTTCTTTACTCACTCACCCCTCTGTAATGAGCTGCACTGTACCTGTCAGTGCCACAACATACTAATGGAAATCTATACATATACCTTATAATCAATAGAAGGCATCTGGTGTCTCAGTGGGCTAAGCATTAGGCTTCTAACTGAAAGGTCAATGGTTTACATCCAACAGCTGATCTTTGGAAGAAAGATGAGACAGTCTGCTTCCATAAAGATTTACAGCCTTGGAAACACTATGGCGCGGTTCTAATCTTTCCTATAGTGTTGTTAAGAGTTGGGAGTTACTTTTTCATGAATTTTAGGACTATTATCAAAAATCTGAATTATATACATATACAATGAAATGCATTATGTTAACAATAAAGGTAATAAATACTTAAGACTCATCACGTTTCAATTATTTTACTATTATATATACTCTTGAGTTAATTTTTTAAACAAACTTGAGTTTTATTTATATGTATTAATCTGAATCCGTAGAAACCAGAAGCCAGAATGGTGAGACTTTGTCACTGATACTTTTGACATGTCATCAGGAGGGATCAGTCTCTGGAGAAGGGCATCAAGATTAGTAAAGTGAAGGACCAAGAAAAATAGGAAGATCCTCAATGATATGAATCAACATAGTGGAAAAAAACAATAGGCTCAAATGTAACAACAATTATGAAGATGGTGCAGACCAGGCAGTGTTTTATTCTGTTGTGTATAGAGTTGCTATAAGTCGGAACCAACTCAATAGCATCTAACAACAACAATTGTTATCTGTGTGGTAGAAACACTATATTGCGATGTACTACTGCACATCTCTTCCCAAATCCAAGTTCAGTGACATCACATTGGTAGTTTGAAATCAGCCATTGCAGGAGTATTTAATAGAAATAAGCAGATGCTCAAAATAGTGGCATTTTCTCCCCAGCAGCCACTTAATAAATATTTACCAGCGTATCACTTACTGAAATTAACCAAACTTTACTGATGCCATTAAGGATTCACTGGTTCATATTCTGTCCTTCCTTGTGTCTTCATACACTTAGTAATAGCTGAGAACATGTCAATAGTTATGGGAATTAACTCCCCAATCTCATCCTTATTTGTACTGTCACTAGCATTAATAATCGAAGGTGCCCCAAGAGCCTTTAGAAAGTGGTGAAGAAACAGCAAGTAATCCAGGTAACTTGGGAAACTGGCTATCTCAAGGACCCTAGAGCATCATAGAAAGCAGAATTGAGTAAAAATAGAAACTAATTGACAAAAACAACAGGGAAGGAGTCCATAGGTAGGTCCAATAATATATGTTAGCTACTTGAATGTTTGTTCAATAGTTCCTTGAAGAAAATGAAAACTGTGAGAGAGCAGAGCAGAGATACAGGAAAATAATCTGAGCTCTTTCTACAATATATTCTAGAAGGTCTGGCCAAGAAGATCCAAGTATCTTACAAATGTAAGCTTTGAAAAACTGAGGCTTCTGTAATCAACAGGTAGGGATAAAAAACTGTTGATAAATTGTTAGGCCAGAAAACTCTTAATATTTGTGAATGAAGGATGCTAATTCTCTGACCAGTAAATACCTTTTTTTTTCTTCAAATTCACGATGCGTTATTACACAAATTTCCTCAAATAAGAGTACCCACACTGTCTCCTTTAAGAAGTTTTACTGTGCTTCTTTCTGGCTTTGCAGTTTTTTTTCTTTTTAAGTATAAAGGGGTCATTGTTCTATAGTGGTTTTACAGTAAATACTATTTTAAATTATAGTAAATAATTGTGTTTTCTCAAAGCAATTAACTCCAGTGAAAATTGTTGAAAGACTTAAACCAAGGGGGGAAAATTTCATATGTGAATGTCTTCTGCAGATTTTGTACTAGTTGTAGATTTTTATTAAGTTCAAATTACTTGCTAATAATGTAAGTCAGTATTTTTTTTTAATGGGAGGACACCACCTTCACATTGATCCTGTCGTATATCATTTCTTTGCCATGTTTACAATCCTTTATATGCATCATCAATCACCACAAGCCTGCCCTCCTGTCGTCTGCACACTGGCCCTCTATCTCTCCAGATCCAAAGTCTTCAGCCATTCCATCTCCCACATTATCGTCTCTACCTCCGTCCCCAGCATCACTTGCTTCTCTGGGTAGGGTTCCGTTCTCTGCTCTTCTCCTTTGATGGTCCCAGGGACCTCCGCTCCTAGACTGCAAGGTTAATCACTCCCCTCCCTTTGCCCCCAAATGTCCACCTTTACATTTCCAGCCCTTACAGTCAGCCCTGATAAGAATTATTTGCTATTGCATCGCAGGAGACCTATCCACATCTCCTTTCATCAGCCCTGAGTAGGCAAAATGGGTACTACTCGGTGGAGATTCTACCCTGATCCATGCCCTCTGGATCTAGGTTCCCTCTTGAAAGCTTGTAATTCAGTCACTTCTTGCCCCTGTAGCCCCTCATTCTGGGTAGTCAAATTCCAAGTTGGCCCATAAAATAAAATTATTTTTTATTTTATTAATGTTTTATTGTGAATTATGTGATAGTTTACATGGGAGAACATTAGTTTTACATTCATCCTGTTGTATATCATTTCATTGCTATGGTTACAATCCCCTCCATGCATCATCAACCAACTAAAGGGTATACACTACAAGCCTGCCCCCCCGGCCGTCAGCACATAGCCCCTCTCCCTCTCTGTGTCTAAAGTCCCCAACTGCTTCATCCCTCCATTTCATCGTCTCTGCCTCCATCTCAGGCATCACTGCTTCTCTGGGTAGGGTCCCGCTCTCCGCTCTTCTCCCTTGATAGTCCCAGGAACCTTCGCTCCTAGGCTGAAGAGTTAGTCACTCCCCTCCTTGCTACAAAATGTCTACCTTTACATTTCCAACCCTCACAAGCAGTCCTGATAACAATTATTCACTACTGTATCACAAGAGACCCATCTGCATTTCATTTCTTCAGCCCCGCCTAGACAGATTGTATACTACTCAGTGGAGATTCTACCTTCCTTCACGCCCTCTGAATCTAGGTTCCCTCTTG
>NW_006408661.1:9017967-9040019 GCF_000296735.1 Chrysochloris asiatica
ATGCCCTCTCTTCTTATCAGCTGGACACTTCACTCTCCACTCTAGTCCTCTGTGGCTATGTCACTGACTCTGGGCCCAAGAGTCCCCAGGTCTTGCCATACTGCTGGCCAACCAGGTCTCCTCTATTGAACATTGTAGGACTTAGCTTGCAGCTTCATTGCTGTAAGTCAGTATTTTTTAAAGACTTAAATATATTAGATTTAATTTTATTGCTTGTTGTTGTTGTAAGGTGCCATTGAGTTGGTACCAACTCATAGCGACCCTGTGCACAAGAGAATGAAACACTGCCCAGTCTGAGCCAAACTCACTATTGTTGCCACACTTGAGTCCATAGATGCTGCCACTTTTGCCAGTCCAACTTGTTGGGGGTTTTCCTCTTTTTCTCTGACCCTACAACTTACCAAACATGATATCCTTTTCAGCAACTGGTCCCTCCTGACAATATGTCCGAAGTATGAGAGATGAAGTTTGGCCATCTTGGCCTCCAAGGAACACTCTGGCTGCACTTCTTCAAACAGATCTGTTGGTTCTTTTGGCAGCCCATGGCATTTTCAACATTCTTCTCCAACACCATAACTCAAAAGCACCAATTCTTCTACGGTCTTCCTTATTCACTGTCCAGCTTTCACATGCATATGAGGTTATTGAAAATACCTTGGCTTGGGTCAGGCGCACCTTAGTCCTCAGACTGATGTCTTTGCTCTTCAACATTTTAAAAAGGTCTTATGCAGATGATTTGCCTAATACAATACGTCGTTTGATTTCTTGACTGCTGCTTCCATGAGTGTTGATGGTTTATCCAAGAAGAATGAAGTCCTTGACAACTTTAATCTTTTTTTCCATTGATAAAAATGTTGTTTATTGGTCCAGTGGTTAGGAATTTTGCTTTCTTTACATTGAGATGTAATCCATACCAAAGGCTGTGCCCTTTGATCTTCATCAGTAAGTATTTTAAGTCCTCTTCACCTTCAGCAAGCCAGGTTGTATCATCTGCATATCGCAGGTTGTTAATGAGTCTTCCTCCATTCCTGATGCCATGTTTTTCTTCATATAACCCAGCTTCTCAGATTATTTGCTCAGCATGCAGGTTGAATACGTATGGTGAAAGAATATAACACCTTTCCTAATTTAAACCATTTGGTGGTCCTATGTTCTGTTTGAACGACTGCCTCTTGGTCTATGTACAGATCCCTCATGAGCACAATTAAAGGTTCAGGAATACTCATACTTTGCAATGTTGTCCATAGCTTGTTATGATCTACATAATGAAAGCCTTTGTGTAGTCAGTAAAGCACAGGTAAACATCTTTCTGGTATTTTCTGCTTTCAGCCAAATGTCTCCTCCTATTTACAAACATATTAATGTGTAAAGTGGAAAGCAAATCTCTGGGCTTGCTGTTAAATTATTGTTAGTTTTTGTTCCAAACTCTGGTTTGGGGACCCTGTTATGTGACCATGGATTGAGCCAGCAGCTTCTCTGTGGGAGAAAGATGAGGCTTTCTGCTCCCACAAGGATTTAAAGCCTCAGAAACCCTATACAGCCTGTACAGGGTCAGTATGAGTTGGAACCAACTCTACAACACTTAACAACAACAGCTGGAATCCTAGTATGGCACTGCAGGATAAAAACTGAACTGATAACTGCAAGGTTGGCAGTTCAGATGCTGCAGCCACATCTCAGAAACCTTATACAGAGTCTCAGTGAGTCGGAACCACTTTGACAGCACTTAGCAACAATAATGTGATAATTTTTTTTTTTTTTTTAAATGTTCTATTGTGCATTGGGTGAAGGTTTACAGACATCAGCAGTTTTACATTAAACAAACTCTGCACTTCGTTTCATCTCATGATTGCAATCGTTCCCCTTACAGCAGCGATTATCCCGCTTCCTCTTTGTGGTTCCTATTTCCATTCCAACCATCTTTGCATTCTTTCTCAACTTTGTCCTTAGGTAAACGTTGCCGTTTTGATTTTAAATGATTGTCCATTGCATAGTGAGTATACCTTATAAGTGTTGCTATCCCCCTATATATCTATCTACTGCTTAAATGAAAATTGAGCCAAGAGGGTGAGTTACTTTCCAGACCTGAAAAGTGGTTTTGGGCCAGAGTCTTGGGTTCCTCCAATCACTTTCTGACCAGTAACCCTGATTGTTTTTATTTTTTTTTAATTTTGAGTTTTGTTCTACATTTTCTGCCACTCTTCCTGGGATCTTCTAATGTGATCCCTTTCAGAACAGTTGGTAGTGGCAGTCAGGCACCATCTAGCTCTGGTCTCAGAGTTGTGGTGCCTGACGTTCACCTGCTCCATTGGTCCACGGGACTGATTGATTCAAAACATCTTCAATTCTCATCAATCTTGTTTCTCCTGCACTTGGAGAAACCAAAAGTTGCAACTTAGATGGCCACTTAAGAACTTTTCAGATCCCAGACACTATTCACCAAAGTAGCATGTAGAACACTGCCTTTTTGGGCTATGTTATGCCAATTGACCATGGTGTCCCCTGAGATTATGGAGCTGAGCCCCAGGCCCAGCAACTCATTGCCTTTAGATGTTTGATTATATCTAAGAAGTTTTCATTACTTTGGTGTATGCTCCATCACATTCATAGTTGTGTTTGCACCAAAGGTAAAAGTTTACCTTAGCAAAGGTAAAAGTTAAATGGTAAGTATTGTAGAGTTGGTTCCGACTCATAGTGACCATGTATAGGGTTTCCTAGGAGCAGCTGATGAATTTGAACTGCTGATCTTACAGTTCAAATAGACCTTATGGTTCTGTGCATTTACCCACAGCACCACACTAGGACTCCAATATATTGACGATTTCCCATACTCCCACAAAATGCGTACTGATTTTTATCTCTATTCAGTGAATGAATGAAAGTTACTATTTTTCTCATTGGTGTGAAAGATACTTTTAAATTAGAGAATACCCAGTGTAGGTATACTCATTGCCATCAAGTCGATTCTAACTCTTAGTGACCCCATAGGGCAGAGTAGAACTACTCCATATGGTTTCTGAGGCTATGTATCTTTATGAAAGCAAGCTGTCACTTTTTCTCCCACAAAGCATCTAGCTAGTGGATTTGAACTGTCTGCCAATGCCCCACAGCACCCACTGTGCTACCATAGCTCCTTTAGTGTAGGGATGTTGTTGGTGTTGCTAAGTGCTGTGACGTCAGTTCTGACCCATAGCAACCCTGTGTAGTGTTTCGGAGGAGTGGCTGCTGACCTTGCAATTCAAACAGACCTGGCAGTCGAGTGCTTATCCTATAGTGCCACACCAGGACTCCTAGAGTAAGTATTTGTTGTTGTTGTTAAGTGACGTTGAGTCAATTCCTACCCTTAGCAATCCTGTATAGGGTTTCCAAGGAGCAACTGGTGAGCTTGAACTGCCAACCTTGAGGTTCAAACAGACTTTGCAGTCCAGCTCATTATCCCACTGTGACACAAAATTCACATAAAGTCAGTGAAAGTAAGTTTAACTGAAACTTTTCTAAGACTATTTTCTATAGGTCTGTTCAACATGTATAAAAGCCCTTGTTTTCACTACCATCAAGTTCTTTCTGACTGCTGGCAACCCATGAGTGCAGAGTAAACGTGCTCCAGAGAGTTCTCAAGAGTGTTACCTATCAGAAGCAGATCGCCAGCTCTGCCCTCCAAGGATCATCTGGGTGGGTTAGAACCACTAACCTTCCTGCTAGTAGATGAGCACTTAACTGTTTGTGCCATCCAGGAATCCACGAAAACCCTTACTGATTGTATTTTGTTTGACCCAGCAATTCTAACTGTAGTGATTTAATCTAAGAATGAAATCTGACAAGTACACCAAGGACGTTAATCCTATCATTTTTATAAGAGAAAAAAAAAGAAACAACTAATTAAATTAAAAAAAAAAACACCCATTATACTTTATTTATACAATGGACACTGCAGGTGTTAAATATGGCAATGCAGTGCCATAGTTATTGTCATGGAAAGATGTTTATGGTTTTTACCACATGAATACACAGGTTGCAACAGTACATATGTTCAACATGGACTCCCATTTAGCTATAACGTTCTTTAACACTTTGCCAGGCACATCATACATTATCAATACATGTTGTTCTCTTCTTCAGATGGACAAAGTTCAAAGTGTATAACTTTTGATGTTGTTGTTAAGTGTTGTGGAATCACTAAAGTCTCATAGCGATCCTGTATAGGATTTCCAGTGAGCGGTTGCTGTGTGTGAACTGCTGACCTTGCAGTTCAAACTGACATTGAGGTCCATCCTGTAGCGCCACTATTAAGGCAGATTTAGCACCTGCTCCCGTCTTTAAAAGCCTTTTTCATGGATCTGTTGAAACCTCACTGAGATTCTCTGCATGCTGTCCTTCTGTTTGACCCTGCTGATGGGATATCAGTAACAGCCAATTCTGTATGTAAAGGGACACATGGTCTCAAATTTAACCTGCTTGTATTTTTGCCTCTTAATTTTTTTATTTGCTTTTCTCTGAAGAGATTATTTTTCAAATATTATTCTGAACACATAGCCAACTATCTTTACACTGATTTGGGAGAAAATGTGACTTAATTATGCTTGCACTGGTAGGTACATATATAGATTACAAACAGGATTGTTAGAACTCTTCGTATTGCTGTTTCAAAGGAGAAGAGAGGGAATGACTTGAATACATTTACATAGGTTTATAATGCCCCAACAGTGTGTATCTGGTCTGGATAATTTTAGAAAACTCTACTAGGACTAGAATTGTCATCCTATGGTACAAATGAATTAGTGACAGCTCTAATTTTTGATTAGAAGCAGATTCCACATGCAACAAGATCTTAAGTTAGCAACTTTTTTCAATTGGAAGGAAATAAAACAGCATAGAGCTAGATTTTAAGATGTAAATTGCAGGGGAGATGATTTGTCTGTAATTAACATAGAAAGTACTATTTGTGTCTAACTTCACTATAATTTTCCAGGATGAACAAATTGTACATTAGATAGTGAACGCAAGAAGTAAGGCTTTTAACAAGTATAAATGTTTTCTCCCAGTTGTAATTTCTAAGATGTATCTGCAAACTTTTAACTTATACACTGGTTTGAAGTAATTAGGCACTGAATTGTCTAGTCTTTGAGAAATAATTAGATAGAAGAAGAACAGACCACAGAGTCTTGGTGTGGCACTGTGGGTTAATGCATCAAACAGCAAAGTCATTTGAACTGCAAGGTTAGCAGTTCAAGCTCACTAGCTGCTCCTCGGAAACCCTATACAGGGTCGCTATGGGTCGAAACCAACTCAACAGCACTTAACAACAATGACCTGTGAACTTTTAACTTATACACTAGTTTGAAATAATTAGGCCTTGAATTGTCTAGCGCTTGAGAAATAATTAGTTAGAAGAACAGAGTATCTTGGAATCGTTAAGGAAAAATTATGCCCAGCTTTGAAGATCATAAATGAGCCACGGTGGCACTGTAGGTTATATACTGTATTGCTAACCACTAGGTTCAAACCTACCAATCACTTTGCAGGAGAAACATAAGGCTATCTGCTCCCATAGTTTTACAGTCTTGGAAACCAAATATAAGATTGATACGAGTCAGAATTGATTTGATGACAGTGGGTTTGGAGACCATATGTTATTGTTGCTGTTGGGTACTGTTGAATCTATTCCAACTCATAGTGATCCATGTGACATAGTAGAACTTCCCCATGGGATTTTCTTGACTGTAATATTTATGGAAACAGATCACCAGGGTTTTTTCCCCACAGAGCCACTATATGTTAGTTTAGGTAGTTTGTGTTTTGTGAAGATCTATCCATTTCTTCCAGATTTTCCAATTTATTGGAGTACAAGTCTTCATTTGTTGTTGTTAAGTACTGTGGAGACGATTCCAACTAATAGTGATGCTGTACAGGGTTTCCAAGACTGTAAATCTTTATGGGAGCAGAAAGCCTCATCTTCCTCCCTTGGAACAACTGGTAGTTTCAAACTGCTGACCTTGAGGTTAGCAGCCCGATTCTAACCATTATGCTACCAGAGCATAGTACTCTGTTATTATCTTTTTTATTTCCTTTTGTTCTGTTGTGACATTGTTGTTGTTGTTGTCAGGTGCCATCGAGTTGGAACCAACTCATAGCGACCCCATGCACAGCAGAAGGAAGCAATGTCCGATCCTGGGCCAACCTCACTACCGCTGCCACACTTGACACCATCAATGATGCCACCTGGCCAATCCATCTCGTTGGGGGTCTTCCTCTTTTTCTCTGACCCTCCACCTTACCCAGCATGACATCCTTCTCCAGCGACTGTTCTCTCCGGACAATGTGTCCAAAGTAGGAGAGACCATGAGGATCAAAGAGCACAGCCTTCAATATGGATTACATCTCAATGTAAAGAAAACAAAAATCCTCACCACTGGACCAATAAACAACATTCTTATCAATGGAAAAAAGATTGAAGTTGTCAAGGACTTCATTCTTGGATCAACTATCAACACTCGTGGAAGCAGCAGTCAAGAGATCAGACGACGTATTGCATTGGGCAAATCTGCTGCACAGGAACTTTTTGAAGTATTGAAGAGCAGAGATGTCAGCTTGAGGACTAAGGTGCGCCTGACCCAGACCATTGTGTTTTCAGTAGCCTCATATGGATGCAAAAGCTGGACAGTGAATAAGGAAGATCATAGAAGAATTGATGCCTTTGAGTTGTGGTGTTGGAGGAGAATACTGAAAGTGCCGTGGACTGCCAAAAGAACCAATCGATCTGTTTTGGAAGAAGTGCAGCCAGAGTGCTCCTTGGAGGCCAGGATGGCTAAGCTTCGTCTCTCCTACTTTGGACATATTGTCCCGAGGAAACAGTCGCTGGAGAAGGATGTCATGCTGGGTAAGGTGGAGGGTCAGAGAAAAAGAGGAAGACCCCTAATGAGATGGATTGGCCAGGTGGCATCACTGATGGACTCAAGTGTGGCAGCAGTAGTGAGATTGGCCCAGGATCGGACATTGTTTCGTTCTGCTGTGCATGGGGTCGCTATGAGTCGGTTCCAACTCGATGGCACCTGACAACAACAACAATGCCTAATATATAGATGTTGATGCGTTCCATTTCATTTTTGACAACTTCCAATTTTCCCAGATTCATTCTTCGTACATTCCATGTTCCGATTTTCAATGGATGTTTACAGCTGTTTCTCTTCATTTTGATTTGTGGCCCATTAGCAAATGAAGGTTCTGTGAGCTTTTCTCTACTTGCATTCCGAGTGCCTTCCCACCTTCCGGTCTTGTATCTGACAGTGTTTCTCTGCTATTCATACAGTTTTCAGTGACCAGCGATTCTGAAGTAGTAGTCACTCTTTCCTCCTAGTCTGTCTTTGTTTGGAAGCTCATCTGAAACCTGTCCACCACGGGTGACCTCAGAATCACAGCAATTCAAACAACCACAGCATGAAAGACATATGAGTGGCCGTTGTGTGGTTACTGTTAAACATGAATCTCCTTGCGCTATGGTCCTTAAGTCTGGCTCAAAGGTGGGATTTCAGTCCTCGGATGTAGCCTCAGTCAAGAGGCAGAAGCGCATCAGGGGCGACAGGGTTGTAATGAGATGCTTTGAGCTGTGCTTGTGGGTCTCTAAGTTGGTCGGACCCCTCCCCCCCCATATCATTTCTTATGCATATTACTTGAGTTTTCTCCCTCTTTTCTTGTATTAGATTTGCCTTGGTTTGTCAATTTTATTCATCCTTTCAAGGAACCGGCTTCTTGTCTTGTTGATTCTTTCTATTGTTTTTCTGTTTTCTAATTCATTTCTGTTCTAATCTTTATTTCTTTTCTTCTGGTGACTGTAGGCTTACTTTGCTCATCTTTTTCTAATTGTTGGAGATGTTGTGTTGTGTTGATTTTGGTTCTTTCTTCTTTCTGGATGCTTGCATTATTCTATAAATCTCCCTTTAAGCACTGCTTTTACTGGGTTCCAAAAGTTTTGGTATGCTGTTTTATCATTCTCATTTGCTTTAAGACATTTTTAAATTTTGCTTTTTATTTGTTCTACTACCCAGTGGCTTTTAACAAGAATGTTATTAATTTTCCATGTATTTGATTTTCCTTCCTTCATCTTCCTATTTCCCTATACTTCTTATTTTATCGCATTGTGATCTGACAAGATGGTTTGTAGTATTTTGATGTTTTTAAATTTATTGAGATGTGCTTTGTGGCCTAATATATGGTCTATTCTGGATAATGATCCATGTGTACTGGAAAAGAATGTATATTATGCTGTTGGGTTGAGTGCTCTGTATAAATCTATTAGGCCAAGTTGATTGATTGTGTTGTTTAGTTCCTCTGTGTCTTTTTTGAGTTTCTTTCTGGTTGTTCTGTCCTTTTTTCACAATGTTATATAAAATATCCTATTATTATTGTATAATTATCTATTTCTTTCTTCAATTTATCTTCCTTTAGTCAAGTTCTGATCCTCAAGTCATCAAAGCTAGGTCAAATCGGTACTTGTCTGCATGTTTGGTTGTTCTTGTGCATCTCCCCACACTTCATATCAGCTGGACACTTCACTGTCAGCTGTAGCCCTTCGTAGCTATGTCTTTGTGCATGGGCTCAGGAGACCCCAAGTTTCCCTACACTTCAGACTAACCAGCCCTTCCTCTTCTCTCTCTTATCTCCAGGTCAACGGGAATCTATGGAACATGGTCACACTCAGCCCATATCATCATTACTGCCTTCCCCCACTTCCATTCACCAGTAGACCAATGTGGTCACCAGCAAGCTTACATGCCTACTTGTGGTTTCCCTTTGAGTTTCAGTCTTGGAAGGAGGTTTGTCTTGAAGGGGCTTGATTGCTTGCCATGATGGCTTCCCGGCAGAAAACTTGCTTGTTCTTGTAGTAGCCAAACAGACTGTCATTTTTGTTTTTTATTTTTCCTGCTGGTCTTTCTTTCAAGAAGTATCATCTGTTCCTCTAGCCACTTCAGGCTGGTCTGCATGTCCTTTCAAGTGGGCATGTCTCACCTCAGAAGGTTCTGGGTGGGGTTCAGGATTTCACCTAATATGTAGGAAACATTTTGTTTTTCCCGAGCTACTTTCAGGATTCTTTCCTTGTCTTTGATTTTGATGAGTTTGGTAATGATATGTGTTGGTGATTTTCTTTTGGGGTCTATTCTGTTTGGAGTTCATTCAACTTCTTGAATACTTATTATCTCATCTTTCATGATATTACGGAAATTTCCTTCCAGCAGCTCTTTGACTCTATTTTCTATGGTTTTCTTTGTCTCTTCTTGTTCTGGAATTCCTATCATCCATAGGTTATTACACTTCTTGTAGTTTACATGAATCAGATTTTCTTCAGATTTTATCTCTTTTTCTGACTGTTCTTATATCTTCCTATTATTGAGAGATTTATCTTCAAGCTCAGTAATTCTGGCTTCCATTGATGCACTTCTACTCCTTTGCCCTTTTAGTGTATTGTCCATATCTGATATATTGGTATTGATCTTTTGGACTTCTGTTTGCAGGGTTTGTATTGCTTTCAATGCTGTATCTGTTTTGTTTGATTGGTTCTGTAGTGCTTTTCTGAATTATTCCTTGTTTTTCTCAACCTTTCTGTGAAACATTTTGATGTACCTCAATATCATTCTCTTGAATATTTTTCAGGTGGTCCAGTGTCTCATCTTCCTCAAAAGCATTTTCAAGCTCTGTCTCTTGGTCATTTGTTTGAGTTACTGTGTCTTGTTTCCTTATATGAACAGAAATTTTCTGCTGCTTTCTAGGCATTGTGTTGTTATATTTGCATTAAGTTAATGAATGTCTGTTGATGCATTCTTAGGCATTCACCAGTTGCCTCTTGTGGATGTGATCAGGAGATGAGCTTCTCTGTTCACTATCAAACCACCAACTTTCAGTTAGTAGTCAAGTACCTAGCTATTGTATCACCAAGGATCCTTTAAGATCATATGCTGTTATTATTTTTAAATGCCATTACGTCAGTTCAGACACATAGCTACACTGTATAGGATTTCTGAGGAGCAGCTGCTGGGTTTGTACTACTGACCTTGTGACTAGCAGTCCAGTGCTTATCCTACAGTGCCACAAGAGGACTCCTAAGATTATATAGTGATTTTCAAAATGAAATCATAATGTAATCATATAGTCATATGGTTATTGTTGTTGTTAAGTGCCTTTGAGTTGGTCTGACCCATAGTGATCCTGTATATAGTGATCCTGTGTTGTTGTTGTTGTTAAGTGCCGTTGAGTCAGTTTCGACCGATAGCGACCCTGTACAGGGTTTCTGAGGGTGTAAATCTTTACGGGAGTAGAAAGCTTCATCTTTCTCCCGTGGAGCGGGTGGTAGTTTTGAACCACTGACCTTAAGGTTCGCAGCCCGATTCGTAACCACTACGCTACCAGAGCTCCTTCATTATGTGGTCAGTATTATAAATAATATTTGTAAATTTTTGTGTTACAAAAACTGCAGCATACATATCTTATATGATTCTCCACCCCAACAAATCACTCAGTAGACTAAATACTTTCAAATATTTGCATGGTTTGGAGAGTGAAAAACTTTGAGTTCTCTGTATCTAACAGGTAATTAGATCCTGTTTAAATATGTTATACTGATGCCCTTATTGCATAAGCTACCTGAAGAAGACTAATTAGCAAGTTTTGGACAATGAAGAGAACTGTTGTCAAAGCCAAGGGTGAACTGTAAAGTACTAAAAAATCTTGACAGGATAATAGCTGGAATAATCTGTAACTGATACACTATAAGGAGGAATCTGGTTTTCCTCTTGGCAGGTCACTGGATACCAAAGATAAGCTCTGTGGCTCATTTTTCCTCTAACACTGAGTTTTAACTTACAGATCTTGAATGCCACTATAGGGGAAATAGCCCACAGAAACACCATGTGAATAATAAATATAAACAATTATTTATATTTGTAATAATTTAAGTTAAAAGGAAATTCTTGCTACTTTAAAAATGTATTTTGTATGCATGTAGATCAAAATTCAAAATGTGTCTGAAAAAGATATATAACAAAGTAAGGTTGTTTTTTTTTCTATTCCTATGCTCTAGACACAGTTCCCGGTCCAAAGGCAATTTCTGGTAATGGTCACTTAAGTTACCTTCTAGAGATAGTCTGTGCATCAAGTACATATGGGCACATATTCTACTTCTTCTTTGATACATATGATAGTATGCCATACACACTGATCTACACCTGCCTTTTTTTAATTTCATCTATTTTAGAAATTGTACCACCATTATATAAAGTTGTCATTCTTTTTAAAGGCTACTTAATATTCATGGCATTGTATGGATGGCCCGTAATTTATTTTACCAGAGTTCTATTGGGTGGATGTTAAGATTATTTCTAATATTTTGCTAATCTAACAATTCTGCATTGAATACAGTATACTCATTATTTTTAACCTATCAACATAGGATACATTCCCAGAAATTGAATTGCTAGCTTGAAGGTACTTGCTTTTCAAAATTTTGACAAATACTGCAAAACTGCAGTGAATGTTGTAGCAAGTTATGCTTTCTCATTAGCAGGTTATGAGAGTGGCAGGTGCTTTTAAATCCTACACCTGATCTTCGTCACTGAAGGTTATTTGTTTCTGAGCTTGACCACAGTCCAGGCTTTTGGACTCACTGGTGTTACACTGGTGACTTGCTGTCTATGATCAGGACTCATTTTCCAACACTTCACACCATGGTGCTCTTTTTCAACTATATGAGAGCATTGTCTGAAGTCTAAATATGAAACAGATCTTCCATATGTGCCTCTTCTTAGTCAATGGTTTAAACCAGGTACTGATGTTTCAGAACCCCTAATTATTGCAATGCAAAGACTTGCGGAACATTAGTGTGTTTTCCTTGATCTGAAAATCAACACAAGAGATCTTCCACCTCAAATAAAGAAACAAAGTGAAATTTTTATCTTTTAGTCAAGAGTGTTGTTATCTTAGCTGTCACTTCTTGCTCCCTGCCAACTCCTCAGCTCCCTGGGGCTTGCAGCTTTCTCCCTTGGCTAAATCCTTTCTTTCTCTTTTCCTTCACCTTCATTTCCTCTCCTTTTTCTATTACAAAGAGCTTTGTAACTTTACCACCTTTCCCTCAGCCACTATCATAACACTACAAATGTATGTATAAACCAAAGCAACTCCATTTAAGTTTTATAACTGTAGCGATCCCTCCCTGTGCTTAATATTTTATAATCTATGAAATATACTTTGTAAAGTGTAAAGATACTTTTTTTGTATTATATTACAAAGCACCAAGGTCAAGTGCTTGCTTAAATATGTAACTCTAAGATTATTAAATCAGTTGCAAGGAAAACTAATAGATTTCTGACACCAAGATTTTTCTATACTTGGGAAAAAAAATGGGATGCTTCCATTTTGTAGTTCCTTCTTTGCCTAAAATTAATCATTGATGTTTTTAACAGCTTCCTTAATTGACTAAAACTATTGCCTGAGACCGATCACTGAACAAAGATTTAAATATTACTATGCACAAATATAAAAGAATTATAAAATAAAAGAGTTGTTTTTAAAAATAAATAAACTTACTATTTTGCTTTCTCACAGATGCTGTCTTCTTTAATGTTGGCTTTTAGTTTGCCTTAGTATCTCATCTGGAGAAGGGGAAGCAATCATGTCAATATCTATTCTTGGCTATTCATTATTTCAGTGAAATCTAAAGGAGACCAGAATAAACATCAAAAAGAACCTATTTTGCAATAACTCAAATCTAAGTGTAGGATAAGTCCTTGACCATAAGGTCAGTTTGAACCTCAAAGTCGGCGGTTCAAACTCACCAGCAGCTCCTCGGAAATCCTATACAGGGCCATATGAGTTGAACCAACTCAATGGCACTTAAGAACAACAAGAAGACAAAACTGATGCTTCCTTTAGGAAACATACATATCCCTCCATCACCTCCCATGCCTTCCACCTTCCCTATGCACCATTCATAATAAATTTTTCAACCAGGGTCTTTTTTCACCAGTGGTGTTGTATTTGACATTAACTTGAATATGATCAGATTTCCTTAATAAGAAAGTAGGTACTTTTGTATGTATCCTATGAATAAGAATGACTCCAATATTATCAAATCAGCTGCAAAGAAAAGTAACAGATTTATGCCACCAAAGTTTTTCTATACTTAGAAAAGAAGTGGGGAATTCTCTAGTTTTGAAGTTCCTTGTTTATCTAAAATTAATAATTGATATTTTTCATAACTACCTTGTTTGGCTAATATTATTGCCTGGAACTCTTTGAAGATAATTTATTTTATATTTCAATGTTGTCAAGGAGAATGTTCTATGATATTGAAAATGTTCCATATTTGTGATTTTCAGTATGGTGGCCATTAGCTGTATGTGGTTATTGAACTAATGCAATTGAGAAATTAACATTTTAATTGGATCCTATTTAAATTAATTTATATGTAAACCTACATAGCCACATATAGCTTAATGTCACCATATTGGACAGTACAGTTCTAAACCACAAACATTAATTCACAAAGTTTAAACTAGGTTTCAAAATAAGCCAGGCAATATTAAGGAAGCTGGTAATTAGAAATTCTGGTTTTGCAAAAGTTCATAACACAATATGCCATTAGGTGTGAAACTTTGAAAAAGGTAGCTTTATAATATGACTTAAAGTGCTCCTTTCTTCCAATCATGACTTTTGTTTTGTCTTCTCTATTTTTCTGTATTATTCAAGTTGCTAATGACAACCAAACCATTTTTTTCCAGATATAAGAATTAGACCAGCAATTTTATCATTTCAAGAAGTATGTTTTGAGAGAGACACAGAGAGATAATATGAATATGTAGGCTTTATTCTGAGCCAGTCTCAGGCATCAATTACTTTAGGCAACTTTGGTGAAAACATAATTGTAAGTTCCAAGATGATTTCAGTTAAATCCTTAGGATGCATGTCATAGAGCATTTGAGTTTGTTCAGGAAGGACACCAATTAATTTTCCTTTTCTTTCATGTTTTTTCATATTCTCATCCCATGTGTTGTTGCTTTTGGTTTTCAGAGTACAGCTGACTTTTCTTTATTTTAAAGGGTCTGGGTACCTTTATTCATAGCAACATTTCTGCTTTTTATTTTTTTAACATCATAAAGCTCATTTTAAAATCAAGAATGTAATCGTCATAGTCCTAAAGATAGTTGTTGATTAATTCGCTGAAAATGTATTTAGCAATTTACATTGCTCATGTATAAAAATTTCAGTTAGCTGGATGATTTGCAATCAGAGACTCCTAGTTGATAAGACTGAAATGAAGAAATCACTCATAAATTCACGATTTATTTATTGAACACCTACTCTATGCCAATTACTAGGCGCATATTCCACCAATTGTCTGTCAGTTTGCCGTACTGTGTTGGCTTGCATGTTGCTGTAATTCTGGAAGCTACGCCACCAGTATTTTAAATACTAGTAGGATGACCCATGGTGGACAGGTTTCAGATGAGCTTCCATACTAAGAAAGACAAGGAAGAAGGTGAGACGGACTACTTCCAAATAATAAGCCACTGAAAACCTTATGAATAACAGTGGTACACTGTCAGATAGCACCAGAGTACTGAATATTGAAACATGATGAAGAGCACCAGGATATTGTCAGATAGAGTGCCAGAAGATGAGCCCCTCAGGTTGAAGAAACTCAAAATACTACTGTGAAAGAGCTGCCTTATCAAAGTAAAGTTGACCATGATGATTCGAATGGACTAAAGCTTCTGGACCTATGTTTGCTGATGTGGCACAACTCAAAATGAGGAGAAACAGCTGTAGACATCCATTAATAATTAGAGCTTGGAATGTACAAAGTATGAATCTAGGAAAATTGGAAGTTGTCAAAAATGAAATGGAACACATAAACATTGACATCCTAGGCATTAGTGAGCTGAAAAGGACTGGTATTGGTTATTCTGAGCTTTACAGCCACATGGTTTACTATGCCGGGAATGACAAATTGAAGAAGATTGGTGTTGCATTCCTCATCAAAAAATACATTTTAAGATCTGTCATGAAATGCAATGCTGTCTCTGATAGGATAATATCAACAAGACAAAGTGGCAGCATCAATGGGCTCAAGTGTGGTAACAATAGTGAGGTTGGCCCAGGATCAGACAGTGTTTCATTCTGGTGTGCATAAGGTTACTATGAGTTGGTACCGACTCAATGGCACCTGACAACAAAAAAAACATCAAAAGATCAAATTAAAAATTATTTAAACAAATAAATAAATTTAAAAGTGACTTAAATTTACACACCAGTGAGGATAAAATTTAAGAATTCCACCACCTACTTCAGTATGAAATTGATCAAACATGCAATCCAGATGTATTGATAATTACTGGTGATTGGAATAAAAAGATTGGAAACAAAGACAGAGAATCAGTCATTGGAAAATATAGTCTTAGTGACAGAAATGATACTGGAGATTATATGATGGAATTTTGCAAGAACAATGAATTATTCATTGGTAATACTTTTTTAAACAACACAAAAGATGATTATACACATGGATCTCACCAGATGGAATACACAGAAATAAAATTGACTACGTCTGTGGAAAGAGACAGTGAAAAAGATCCATATCGTCAGTCAAAACGAAGCCAGGGAAAACTGTGGAACAGACCATCAGTTGCTTATATGCAAGTTCAGGCTGAAGTTGAAGAAAATTAATCCGCTGCACAAGACCTTTTTAAGGTGCGCCTGACCAAAGCCATGGTATTTTCAATAACCTCATATGCATGCGAAACCTGGACAGTGAATAAGAAAGACCGTAGAAGAATTGATGATTTTGAATTATGGTGTTGGAGGAGAATATTGAAAGTGCCATTGGCTGCCAAAAGAAACAACAGATCTGTGTTGGAAGAAGTGCAGCCAGAGTGTTCCTTGGAGGCCAGGATGGCCAAACATCGTCTCTCATACTTTGGACATATTGTCAGGAGGGACCAGTCGCTGGAGAAAGATACCATATTTGGTAAGGTGGCAGGTCAGAGAAAAAAAGGAAGACCCTCAGCAAGATGGATTGGCAAAGTGATAGCATCAGTGGGTTCAAGCATGGCAACAATAATGAGGTTGGCCCAGGATTGGGCAGTGTTTCATTCTGTTGTGCATAGGGTTGCTATGAGTCAGTACCTACTCTATGGCACCTAACAACAACAACGAGAACCAAAATATGACCTTAAACACTATCCACCTGAATTTAGAGATCGTCTCAGGAACAGATTTGATGCATTACACACAAAAGACCAAAGAACAGAAGAGTTGTGGGATGACATCAAGAATATCATACAGGAAGAAATCCAAAGGTCATTAAGAAGACAAGAAAGACGAAAAAGACAAAGATGGATGTCAAAAGAGACTTAGAAACTTGCTGTCTAACATAGAGATTCTAAAGCAAATGGAAGAAATGAGAAAGCAAGAGTGCTGAATAGAATATTGCAAAGGGTGGCTTGAGAAGACATGGTCAAACATCATAATGAATTGAGCAAAGATCTGGAGTTAGAAAACCAGAAGGGAAGAACACACTCAGAATTACTCAAGCTGAGGGAACTGAAGAAAACTTCCAATCCTGGACTTGCAATATTGAAAGATTCTGTGGGCAAAATATTGAATGCTGCAGAAAGCATCCAAAGAAGATGGAAGAAATACACAGAGTCACTGTCCCATAAATAAATGGTCGATCGATGTTCAACCATTTCAATAGGTAGCAGATGATTAAGACCCAATAATACAGAAGGAGGAAATCCAAGATGTACTAAAGGCATTGGGAAAGAACAAGGCTTTGGGAATTGATGGAATAAAAAGTGAAATCTTTCAATAAATTGATGAAGCACTGGTGGCACAAACTCATCTATGCCAAGAAATTTGAATGACAGCTATCTGGCCAACTGATTGGAAGAGATCCATATTTGTGCACATTCCAAAGAGAGGTGACCCAATAGAATGTGAAAATCATTGGACAATATCATTAACATTACATGCAACTAAGTTTTCACTAAAGATAATTCTAAAATGGATGCAACCATACATTGATGGAACTTTCAGAGGTTCAAGCCAGATTCAAAAGAGGATGTGGAATGAGGGATATTATTGCTGACATCAGATGGATAATGGCCGAAAGCATAAAATACCAGAAAGATGTTTACCTGTACTTTTTGAACTATGCAAAGGCTTTCAATTTTTTGGATCATGACAAGCTATGGACAACATTGCAGAAAACAATTCTTCCAAAACACTTAATTGTGTCCCATGAGGATCCTGTACCTAGACTAAGGTGTTTGAACAGAACAAGGGAACACTGAATGGTTTAAAATAAAGAAAGGTATGCGCCAGAGTTGTGTTCTTAACCATGCATATTCAATCTGTATGCTGATCAAATAATTCAAGAAGCTGGATTCTATGAAGAAAAACATGGCATCAGGGTTGGAAGAAGAGTCATTAAAAAACTGTGATATGCAGGTGATACAACCTTGCTTGCTGAAAGTGAAAAGAACTTAAAATACTTACTGATGAAGATTAAAGACCACAGCCTTCGGTATGGGTTGCACCTTAATGTATAGAAAACAAAAACCCTCACCACTGGACCAATAAACAACATCAAGATAAAATGGAGAAAAGATTAAAGTTGTCAAAGACTTCATTTTGCTCAGATAAACCATCAACACTCATGGAACAGCAATCAAGAAATCAAATGGCAAATTGCATTAGGTTCTTTTCAATAACCTCATATACATGCGAAAGTTGGATAGTGAATAAGGAAGACTGTAGAAGGATTGATGAATTTGAGTTATGGTGTTTGAGAATATTAAAAATACTATAGACTGCCTAAAGAACAAGCAAATCTGTTGTATTGGATGAAGTACAACCAGAAGGCTCCTTAGAAACCAGGATGACCAGACTTCATCTTTCATAATTTAGACATGAATATAGACATAGTATCAGGAGGAAACAGTCTCTGGAGAAGGACTTCATGCTTGGCAAAATGGCAGGTCAACAAAAAAGACGAAGACCCTCAACATGATGGATTGGCATAGTGGCAGCAGCAATGGCCTTGTGCCTAGCAACAATTGTGAGGTTGGTGCTGGACAGGGCAGTGTTTCATTTGTTGTGCATAAGATCACTATGAGTTGGTATCAACTTGATGTCACCCAACAAAAAGAATGCATGTCTGGTATGGTGCTGTAGAATAATCACTGGATTGCTATCTGCAAGGTTGGCAGTTCAAACCCACTATTTGCTCCTTGGAAACCTTATAGAGTGTCACTACAAGTCAGAACCAACTCGACAGCACATAACAACAACAATTAGCAGATAGGTATTGGGAATAAAAAATGAACAAAACAGACAAAACTTTCCATTCTCATGAAAATTAAATTCTAGTGGCATTCTCTTTTTGTTTCTATTCCTGCAGAGACACATTTTAAAACATCTATTTACATTTATCTTAAAAGTAATTCATTTAGGAAGGACTTTTTGGTCTGAAATGTGGTGAGATCTGGGGACTCCTGAGCCCATGGACAAGGACATAGCCATGGAGGGCTAGAGCTGAAAGCGAAGCATCCAGCTGATATGAAGTGAAGAGAGATGCACAAGAATGCACAAACTTGTAGATAGCACAAGTTGCTCAGTAACAGAGAGAAGGTTGAGGGTTACATGAGATACTTAGGGAAGATTTCTGAAAGAGACACTGTTCAAGCTGAGTTATGAAGCATGAACTGGAGTTTAGCAAAACGAAAAGGAAAGGAAGTTTTAAGCAGAGAAATGGATGTATGCAAAATATGGGCATGTAAAACAACAGTGCTTCTTATGGAAACTAAAGAAAGTAAGGCAAAATGAAGGTTGCCTACTTCAGCAGGGTGGTGAAGCTATAGAGGTAGGCCCAAGCCATATTCTGATGGGTCTTGGGTATGAAGTTAAAAGTCTTGTTGTTATTAGGTGCCTTTGAATCAATTCCGACTATAGCAAAACCCTGTGCATAACAGAACAAAGCAGTGCCCCATCCTGCATCATCCTCACAATTGTGTTTGAACCCACTGTTGCTGCCACTATGTCAGTCCATCCCATTGGAGTCTTCCTCTTTTTCTTTACACTCCACTTTGCCAGTCATGATGCCTTTCTCCAGGTCCCTCCTGATAATGTGTACAGAGTCCGAGAGACAATCCTCATTTCTAAGGAGCACCCTTGCAGTACTTCTTCCAAAATAGATTTGTTTGTTTTTCTGGCAGTCCCTAGTACTTTCAGTATTCTTTGCCAAAACCATAATTCAAGTGCATTGATGCTTCTGTGATAATCCTTATTCATTGTCCAACTTTTACATGCATTTGAGATGATTGAAAATCATACTTTACTCCTCAAACTGATATCTAAAAGATCTAAAAGTTAGATCTTTTGCATCAGATTTGCCTAATACAATACAACATTTGAGTTCTTGACTGCTGTTTCCATGAGTATTGATTGTGGATTCAAGCAAATTGAAGTCTTTGACAACTTCAATCTTTTCTCCATTTATCATCATGTTATTTATTGGTCTAGTTGTGAGGGGTTTTGTTGTCTTTACATTGAGGTGCAATCCATACAGAACTTCATCAGTAAGTCTTTGATCTTCATCACTATTTCAAGTCCTCTTCACCTTCAGCAAGCAAAGTTGTGTCACCTGCATATTGAGGGTTGTTAAGGATTCTTGCTCCAAGCCTGATGCCATGTTCTTCTTCATATAATCCAACTTCTCAGATTATTTGCTCAGCATACAGATTGAATAAGTATGGTGAAAGGATACAACCCTGGCATACACCTTTCCTGATTTTAAACCATTCAGTATCCCCTTGTTCTGTTCAAATGCTATTTTGAGGATGATGATGAATGTGACACCATTCCTCTTAAATTTTATCACTCCCGGGTAAATACCAAGTAGAGGAATTGCTGGATCATAAGGTATTTCTATTCACAACCTTCTGAGGAAGTGCCATATTGCTTTCCAGAGAGGTTGGACCATTTTGCAGTCCCACAAGCATAAACCATATGACTCTCCAAAATGGTCAATACCAGTTCATTTCATCTCACCAATGCCTAGGACACCTATCTTTATGTGTTCCATTTCATTTTTTACTACTTCCAATTTTCCCAGATTCATACTTTGTACATTCTATGTTCTGATTATTAATGGATGTTTACACTGGTTTCTTATCATTTTGATATGAAGGTCTTGATAGCTTTGCTGCATCTGCATCACTAAAAATAAATCTACTTTGAGGAGGCAACTCTTCCCCAGTTGTATTTTGAGTGCCTTCCAAGCTGAGGAACTCATTTTCTGACACTCTATCTGACAGTGTTCTCCTGATATTTGTAAGGTTTTCAGTGACTGACTTTCAGAAGTAGTCCACCTCTACTGCTTCCTAGTCTGCCTTGGTCTGGAAGCTCTACTGAAGTCTTTCCACCTTGGGAGACCTTTCTGGTATTTATTCTGATGGCATAGCTCCCAGCATCACAGTAACACAGTATGACAAACTGACAGGTTTGTCAGTTTAAAGTTCTTTTATACATTTCTCCAGGAAGCACAATGGGTCTGCTGGATAAGCACAGGACTGCAAACCACAAGGTCAGCAGTTCAAGTTGACCAGTTGATCTGTGAGAGAAAGATGACACTTTCTGCTCCTACAAAGATTTAAAGCCTCAGAAACCTTATACGAGGTAACTAAGAGTTGGAATCAGCTCCTTGGCACTTACCAACAACATGCATTTCTCCAAGGAGACTTGGTAGTGCAAGTGGCTAAAGCACTCAGCTGATAACTGAAATGTTGCTGGTTCAAAGCCACAAAAACTCTGAAGGACAAAGATGTGGCAGTCTCCTTCTGCAAAGATTACAGCCTCAGAAACACTTTAGGGCAACTCTACTGTCCTATAGGTTCCTGTAAGTCACAATTGACTTGATGATGGCAGGTTTTTTGTTTTTATTTTTAGTATAATTTTCTCCAATCAAGAGCCTTGGTTCCACTGTAGGTTAAGCATTGGGCTGCCAACCAAAGGGTCAGCAATTCAAACCCACCAGTCACTCTGCAGGAGGAAGATGAAGCTGTCTCCTCCCATAAATATTTGCAGCCTAAGAAACCCTTAGGAACAGTTATACTTTAGCCTATAGAGTCACTTGAAGGAGCTCAGGTAGCATAGTGGTTACAAATCGGGCTGCGAACCACAAGGTCAGCAGTTCGAAACTACCAGCTGTTCCGAGGGAGAAAGATGAGGCTTTCTGCTCCCATAAAGATTTGCAGCCTCAGAAACCCTACACAGGATTGCTGTGGGTCGGAACTGACTCTATGGCACATTACCACCACCACCATTGGGTCACTATGAGTCACAGTCAACTCAGGGGCAATGTTTTTGAATTTTTTAAAATTTTCTCCAATCTG
This sequence comes from Chrysochloris asiatica, assembly GCF_000296735.1. Lineage (NCBI taxonomy): Eukaryota > Metazoa > Chordata > Mammalia > Afrosoricida > Chrysochloridae > Chrysochloris > Chrysochloris asiatica. The sequence goes on from NW_006408661.1 coordinate 9,039,405, forward strand.
ATTCCTTTTTCTCATTTGGCACTTTCCAGTTGATTCGTGTGCTTCTTGACCTTGCTTTTAACTAGTGCCAGTGTGTAGATTCCTGTATAATTTATAGCATTATTTTGTGCATTTGTAAACATTAAGAACAGTCAGTTGAATTTTATACTCACCACTTCTTTTTGAAATTTATCTGTGATGATATACAGTTGTTGTTAAGTGTTGCTGAGTGGGTTCCAACTCATCATGACCTTATATAGCGTTTCTGAGGAGTGACTGGTGACTTTGAACCACTGGTCTTGTGGTTCAAATCAACCTTGTGGTCCAGTGCATCATAGTAGATGTGTTCTTTTTAAAAAATTTCTGTTCTATAATATTTTATTATCTGACTACTTCAGTTTTTATATCCTTTCTCTGTTGATAGGCATCTGAACTAGTTACTTAACAATTCTGTTTCTCAATTTTCTATAATGAAGGTAACAATAGTGACAACCTCATAGTATTAATTTAATTAACATATGTATAGCTCTACCTCAAGATCCAATAAAAATTTATGTTGTTGTTAGGTGCCACTGAGTCAGTACCAACTCATAGCGACCTTATGCACAGCAGAGCAAAACACTGCCCAATCCTGGG
>NW_006408661.1:9043649-9047553 GCF_000296735.1 Chrysochloris asiatica
ACTCACTATTGAATCATAAGAATCTTATCCCCATCTCCTTTCACTAGACCAGTCTAGACAAGATAACTATTTAGTGGGGATTCTACCTTCTCCTGCACACTCTGAAACTAAATTGCCTCTTGAAAACTTGTAAGGCAGCCACTTCATGCCCTTTTAGCATTCCCCACCCCCATTTTAGGTAGCCAATGTCTAAGTTGTAATATCGTTTCAAAAAATGACACTATTGAGACCTGGGGACATCTGAGCCCATGGACAAGGACATAGCCATGGATTGCTAGAGCTGAAAGTGAAGCATCCAGCTGATAGGAAGTGAGGGGAGAAGCATAAGAATGCCCAAACTTGTAGATAGTACCCATTCAGCCTAGCTTCGATGGCTTGGTGATCAAACCTTAACTAAAGGAAGATAAAAAAAAAATTTTTTTTGATAAAGGAAACAAGTGTGAATTGCTACAATTTGATGAACTTGACCTATTCTTGTGGATGTAGTAGCTTAAAATACCAACTGAGAGGGAAGGAGTCTTCACATTAAATATCAATCATATCACCTCTGTATACAGGGTTGATAGGGATGGGCAACATAGGCATTGGATACCTAAAATGAGGGGGCAATAAAGGCAAGACGTTACCAGCTTACAAATTTTCAAGACAGAGTTTAGTTTCTGAGTGTGCAGGAGAAGGTAGAATCCCAACTGAATAGTTTTCATCTTGTTTAGATGGGTCTGGTGAAAGGAGATGGAGATAAGATTCTTATGATTCAATAGTGAGTAATTGTTATCATGACTAATTGCGACTGTCACAACTACAAAGGTAGAAGTTTTGTAACATAACTGGGGGAGTAGTTAATCTTACATTCCAGGAACAGAGGACCCTAGGACCATCAAGGGAGACGAGCATTAGCAGAATGTGGGACCCTATCCAGAGAAGCAGTGGCACCAGAGATGGAGGCAGAGATGAGGACTCTAGACTCATGGAAAAGGAAAGACTATGTGCTGGTGGCCAGGAGGCAGGCTTGCAGAATGTGCCCTTGGGTTGTTTAAATGATCATATATTCCTGAGTGTTTTTGTATACATCCCCCCTCCAAAAAAACAGAGGCAATAGAAACAAATACCGTTGAATGATGACCACAGAGGGGATTGTAGTCATTGAAATGAAATGATGAGTGTAAAACCGATCTTCTCCCAAGTAAACTATCAGAAATCCTATACAGGGCCACTATGAGTCTGAGGCTTTGAATCTTTATAGGAGCAGAAAGTCTCTTCTTTCTCCCACAGGAAAGTTGGTAGTTTCAAATGCTGACCTTGAGGTTAGCAACCCAGCTCATAACCACCATACTGTATTCCATAAGGAAGACCAATTTCTAGAAATGGACATCATGTTTAGTGTATTAGAGGGTCAGTGAAAATGAGGGAAAACAGTGTGAGACTGAGTAATACAATAACGCTAACATTGGCCACAAACAACAATAATCAGAGTCCCTATGAGTCAGATCTCACTCAAGACAACAACTGACAATAACAATATGGAAGAGCATTTCATGTTTGTTTCTTAGATAATACATCTAAATAATAGTACAGATGGGATAAGACGCCCACACTCCAAACGTCAATTCACATTCTGCTGTCTAGCAAGTACAACACCAACAGTGCTATTGATATTTCAGTTTCACAGATGAGAAAATTGTAACTTTGAGATCAATAACTTTGTCAGAATGTAGACTCAAGTAGACCAACTCCAGCTCTCACAGTTTTAAACACTGCAAAATAATATTGAAATTCTGCTCCAGTACTACTAGAATAATGGAGATCAGATTTTCTTAAGAAAAAAAAAATCAGATACCTGGTCTGAAAAACAACCATGGGATACTTAAAGAATAAATACATACATGATTTACTTGCTCCAGTGATTAATACAGCATTGGAAACACAGTTCTGAAATCAATATGTACTATATTTTGGGGTTTAGATTTGGGACTGTGCATTTTATTACATTGTGATGTCTTCTGACTCCACATACTTTACCTTTGAATGAGTATTTTTCATTGTTAAAAGTTTTATTAACTATTTACTGTATAGTCAAATGCTTTTGCAATTTAACTGAAAGAACAGAATTATTTCCAGGGCATTAAATGACAATCACAGCATAAAAAAAAAAAAAAAATTGACACCAACCGTATCACTCTCTACTCAGCCGGGTTCAATAATTTGTTGCAGTGGACACATAGAACTCAGACACAATACTCACAGTTACAGTGCTTATTAGTGAAGTTAACAGATTATATAATTCTAGGTCAGAAATGTTTAGGGCACAGTTTGTCCAGTCAGGAAATCCTCAACTTAGAATCTCTCTGGCCCTGAGTCCTTGGCCTGGCTTTTGGCCTACTCAGATAATGTTACAAAGCTCTCTTAGGGTTGCTGATAAATACCCAAAAGGCAGTCCACTCTACCATAATCCTCAGCCTGAAGGCACTGGGCTTTAGATTAGTTAGTTAGCAAAATTAGCTCCCCCAATTAAGTGTCTGGAAGCACTCTATTCTGCAAGCACACTTCCTGCCCAGATCACTCAGTTTACTTACTCCATGGGCAGGGAAGTCCACTTTTGGCAGCCCATGGCACTTTTAGTATTCTTCTCTAACACCATAACTCAAAGGCATCAATTCTTTGATACTTTCATACTTTCACTCTAGGATCTGCTGCTACCACTCCTTTGCTACCCCTCAGCCATTTTTCTGGTGTCACAACAATTTATACCTGGGTCATGGGAGTCCAATGTGTAGGGATCTCAGTGTCCAAATGATTCACTCAACTCCTGACTCTTCCCTTTTAGTAGTGAGCTCCTCCCACCTCTATTTCTGAGATGGCTCATTTTACACCCAGGAGAATAGTAAAATTGACCAATTACTATCAGCATAATCACTAACAACTGAATTATATAATCCATCAGCATCTCCCCACACCCTTTACAATTTCCTTATTTCCAGAATGTTTAGAATCTTTTCATGTGGCGTGTGGGTAAATGCACCGGACTACATAGTTTGTTTGAACCACAAGGTCAGCAGTTCAAGCTCACCAGCTGGTCCTTGGAAATCCTATATAGGGTTGCTATGGGTTGGAACTGACTTGACTCCACTTAACAGCAACAACAAATTGGCCATTGTAATTTTCTTTCTTTGTTTATATTTTTTGTCCATTTCCTATTGGTTTTATTTTTCTTAATGTACTATAGGAATTTTTCATTTATTTGAATACTAATCTTTCACCAATTATATTTCAGACTAAATTAGTGACCTGTTTGGTTATTTACATTTAAAAGCACTACCCATGCAAATTTTCTTTTGTCATTAAAAAAAAAAAGATACAAAATGGTATCCCCACCCCTCTTGAAACAGTTGCCATCAAGTCAGTTCTGACTCATATCAAGCCCATGTGTATCAGAATAGAACTGTGCTCTGTATGGATTTTAATGACTGATTTTTCAGTGGAAGATTACCAGGCCTTCCTTCTGATATGTCTCTGGGTAGCACATTATATAATAACAGCTTATAGCTTTTCACTTGGCAGTGGGGGTTATGATAAAACAGTCTCATACCTCACTTCCATCTCCATTCCCAAGCTTGTACCCCATGGTGGTGATTATGTGCTGTGGAGTTGATTCTGAATCATAGCGACCCTGTACAGTGTTTCCGAGGCTGTAAATCTTTACAGGAGCAGAAAGCCTCATCTTTCTCCTATGGAACAACTGGTAGTTTCAAACTGCTGACCTTGCAGTTCACAGCCCGATTTGTAACCACTACGCTACCAGAGCTCCTTGGTATATGATGTATTGCATTAAGCAAATCTGCTGCACAAGATCTTTTAAAGTGTTGAAGAGCAAAGATGTCAGCTTGAGGACTAAGGTGCGTCTGAC
>NW_006408661.1:9047758-9083955 GCF_000296735.1 Chrysochloris asiatica
GGGACCAGTCGCTGGAGAAGGATATCATGTTTGGTAAGGTGGAGGGTCAGAGGAAAAGAGGAAGACCCCCAACGAGATGGATTTGCCAAGTGGCAGCATCAATGGACTCAAGTGTGGCAACAATAGTGCGATTGGCCCAGGATTAGGCAGTGTTTCGTTCTGCTGTGCATAAGTTCGCTATGGGTCAGTACCAACTAGATGGCACCTAACAACAACAACAACAACAACCAGAGCTCTTTAGACATCCTCTTTTTGACCAGTTGTGCTTTAAGTTCATCTGGTTATTTCTTCCATAACACTAAGTAATATGCTTATGTTTCTATCTCCTTCTATACCAACTTTGAACAATATGTATTTATGTCCTCAGGGGAGGGATGATCCTACTACTTTTAGTTCCACTTCTTGTTCTCACTAGTCATCAGCCTGACTGACTCTGAACTCAGAACCTTTAGTTTCCAAGCAGCAGACTGGCTATCGTTGCCTCAGGAACATCCTTGGGGTGTACGCTAGGAAAGAATTTGTTTTTATTTTATTGTGATAAAACATATATAATAAAACACTTGCCAATTCAACATTATTTACATGTACAATTCAGTGACCCTGATACATTCATCATGATGTATAGCCATAACCATAATTTCTAAATGATTCCATCATCATTGATAGAAATTCAATGCTCCCTAAGCAATCATTCCCCCCATCCCCTTCCCACCCCAGGTAACAACTACACAGCTTTGGTTTCTATACTTTTTAGGTGAAGAGTTTTTAGTGCCTGTATCATCCATCAACATGCTCCCATTTTTTTTTATATCATTCTGAAATTTGTTGAAGTTTCTCATCCTTTCATAACTTAATCTCCTTTTCTCAGCTGTGAATTTGTTTGCTTGCTTATTTATTTTGTATTTCACTTTAATCATTTTACTGAAAAGAAGTGATGGAAGACAAATAAGTACATTTGCTTCATCCAACAGCTATAGTCCAGAAATGTGTCTTTTTTGCTTTTTAAAAAAATAATGGCACAATGGGTATTTACTGTTATTGCAAATGTATGTATGAATATGCTGGATCATAGAGGGACAAAGTTATGAAAACTTCTTAGGCATTACCAAACACATTGAGAGAATGAATTGCTGGAGCTGGGGGCTTAGGACCATAGGTAGTCTCAGGGGACACCATGGTCAATTGGTATAACGTAGTCCACTAAGACAGTGTTCTACATCCTACTTTTGTGAGTGGCAACTAGGTTCTTAGGTGCTGCAACTATTGGTCTTGCCCTATGTGGAGGAGAGAAGAGTGATAAAAATTGAAGATGGTTGGGATCAATTAGTCCCACTGACTACTGGAATACATGAACATCAGTTTCTTTGACCCTGAGACCAGAAGAATTGAATGATGTCCAGCTACCACTATCCACTGCTCTGAAAGGGATTATATTAGAAGGTCCTGGAAAGTGGAAGAAAATGTGGAACAAAACTCAAAATTATAAATACAACCAGGTTTACTGGTTAAAAGGAGACTGGATGAACCTAAGACTGTAACCCTCAGTCACACTTAATGTCTGGAATGAAATTCACCTTCATTGCTCAATTTTCAGCCAAGTAGCAGACAAGTGTATAGGAGGGAAAACAAAACTAATAAGCTATGCTCACATGGAATGGGCATTCAAGATCAAAAGAGCAACATGTATCTAAGGACAAAGTTGAGAAGGGATGGGAAGGAGGCTAGAATAGAAATATGAATTACAGGGAAGAAGTGGGATAACTGATGATACATGGAGGGGATTTCAGTCATTGTAATGAACCAGAGTATGTCATTTGTTGAATGTAAAACTGATGATCTACTCTGCTATCTTCACTCAATTCACAATGAAAAGTTTGGTGTTTTTTTAAATTGTGGTACAGATACACATTAAAAAATGGAAACCTACTATTAAATGATCTATTTATTATCTTTTTCCTATGTTGTTCTTGCTGCTAAGTGCTTTAGGTCTGTTCTGACTCGTAATGACCCTGTATAAGGTTTCCAAGGAACAGCTGGTCAGTTTCAACCACCGACCTTGCAGTTCAAACCAACCTTGAAGTTCAGTGCTTACCTTACAGTGCCATACCAGGACTCAGTTTATAACAAAGAAATTGATTGCTTGGGGTGTACCCTGGTGGTGGTGGTGGTTATGTGCCATGGACTCAGGTCCGACTCATGGTGACCCTGAATAGGTTTTGGCGTAGTGGTTACGAGTTGGGCTGTGAACCACAAGGTCAGCAGTTCAACACTACCAGCTGTTCCGTGGGAGAAAGATGAGGCCTTCTGCTCCTGTAAAGATTTACAGCCTTGGAAACCCTGTACAGGGTCGCTATGAGTCGAAACCGACTCCATGGCACATAACCAACCAACCAACCAAATCTTTATGGAAGCAGAAAGCCTCCTCTTTCTCCGGCTGAATGGCTGGTAGTTTCAAACTGCTGACCATGAGATTAGCAATGGTATTTTGTGTGTGTGTGATAAAAATATACATAACAAAACAATTGCCAATTCAACATTTTTTACATGTATAACTTAGTGACCCTGATGACATTCATCATGATATGTAACCATCTATTTCAGTATGGCAGTTCAGGGTTAATGCACCAGACTGCAAAGCCGTTTGAACTGCAAGGCCGGCGGTTCAAGCTTACCAGCTGCTCCTTGGAAACCATATACAGGGTCGCTATGGGTTGGAATGGACTTGACGGCACTTAACAACAACAACAAATTATATTTTTGTGCAACACAAATTGAACACTTAGGAAAAAAACAGACAGTTGTAAAAGTTTTTTCATAGTTCTTTCATGAGCATTTACTTCTAAAGTAACTATTAGGTCCATGTGTTTCTGTTGGTTAAGAATTTTTAACATTACTTTCTTTTAATATTACTTAGAGTAATGATTGCCTTTGTGTATAATGGGTTTATTCATATGGGTTTGGAATTGAGTATTGTTACAAGGAAGAATGGTGTTTTTCTTTGCCCCTGAGCCTGCAAGACTTAAACCCTTCTTTCCCATTATCTGTTTCTGATGTTAGGCTGTGAGTTTCCTTGAATGATAAATAGCTTCATTGAATTTGTACTTCCTACTTAATTTCTCTATAAGTTAAAGAAGAAGAATAACTAAGAGAAAAGAGGACTTTTATATACAGAAAGCAATTGCTGTGCATTGTGGAGCCATGCAGTTTTCAGTTAGAAGCGTTGATCTCAGTCATATTTTCCTTCTGCCTAGTGACTGATGTTTCTACATAACCATATATTATATGATTTGGTTAGTTTCTTAGCAATAAACTTAAGCCTATTCCTTTCTTGCCACATGGTGATATACTCTGGAGATAAAATATATGTGTATGAATATAAATAAGCATGGGACTGTTTTTAGAGCGCTCATAATGATGATTTAGATAAACAAGAAACTAAAGATATTCAACAACATGCTCACTGTGTTTTTTGCTGAGTGAAGGGATTGTAAATAATTTTTATTTTCTTATTTTCATTTATCTCCATTTTCTATGATGAATACGTTTTTCTGATATCATATTTAAAAAAAAAAAATTATAAGACAGGTTCTTACCACTTCACATTCACCAGGATGGTTGTTGGATCCCTGGTATGGCATCATGGGATAATGCACAAGGACTGCAAGGTTGCTTTAAACCTCAAGGCTGGTTCATATCTGTTAGCCGCTCCTCAGAAACTCTATACAGAGTCTATACAAATCTATACAAACCCTATATGAGTCAAACCAACTCGATGGCACTTTAACAACAACAGGTTAGTTAGTATCAGACAAATGAAAAATGTCAAGTGTTGAACTGGATGTAGAGAAATTGGAACCTAATCCACTGCTGATGTTGTTGTTGTTGTGTGCCGTGGAGTCGGTTCCGATTCATAGCGACCCTACAAAGGGTTTCCGAGGCTGTAAATCTTTACGGGAGCAGACCGCTTCATCTTTCTACCGCAGAAGCGCTGGTAGTTTCGATCTGCTGACCTTGTGGCTCGCAGCCCGATTCGTAACTACTACGCTACCAGAGCTCCTTAATCCACTGCTGATGGGAATGTAAAAGGTCCATTCATTGTGGAAAACAGTTCAGTGGTTTATTATTGTTTGTTTTTTTAAGTGAAGCTTAGAGATTCGGGTCTTAAAAGCTGGTGAGCAGCCATCTAAAATGTAACTTGGTTTCTCCATATCTGGAGGCAAAGAGTAATGAAATTCTAAGACACATGGAAACAATTCAGTGAATTAATGAAGCACTCAAATCTCAGTCTCTATGACTCTGAAACCAAAACTAGATGGTGTCCCGCTACCAGTACCATCCTCTTTGAAATGGATCACATTACAAAGGCCCAGATAGAGCGGGAGGAAAATGTGGAATAAAACTCAAAATCATAAAAAGAGCAAGCTTACTGGTCTGATAGAAACTGTTGGAAACCCTGACACTATGGCTTTTACTCACCCTTCAGGTTTGTAAATTAACTCACCCATCCTCAATTTTCAGCCAAACAATGTTGTTGTGGTGTGCCGTGGTGCTTGGGGTGTACCCTGGTGGTGGTGGTGAGCTTTGGAGTCAGTTCTGACTCATAGCGAAGCTGCATAGGGTTCCGAGGCTGTAAATCTTTACGAAAAGGGTAATAAGAGAACTAGTGAGGTATGCATACTTTAGAATAATTAACCATTTGAGATTAAAAGGGCAGCATTTTTTGAAGGACAAAGTTCAGAAGGGTTAGAAAAGAAGGAGAAATGGAAACAGGAGACACAGGGAGGTAGTAAGATACGTGATATTACATTGTGGAGTATACAGTCAATGACATGAAACACATGTGTAAGAATTGTTGAATGGAAAACTGACCTGCCCTGTAAACCTTTCTCAATTCACAATAAAAAGTTCTTTTAAAATAAATTTATGTTGGGCGGGGCTGGTCGTAGCTCCTTCCCCTCTACTGGCTCTGCACCTCCTGGGCTGTGTGGGCTGGGCAGCCACTTTAGGATGGTTGGGGTGAACCACCTCTGTGGGATTAGAAAACTGGGAACGTACCCTTGGATGCTGCGCCTTTGGCCACAGCTGAAGCCCTGCCACTGCCAGAGTGGCGATTCCTGTGATGTTTTAAGTAACTGAGTAGGATAAAAATGGACTGAAAATAACAAGTGATTTCTCTACTGAAGCTATAGAAGATTCTTCATATCATCTTTCAGAAGCTCAGTTAAGTTTTCAGCAGGAAAAGAACAGAAAACTGAAAAGAAGCCCTTGCTTTGGAACTGTCTACTTTCTACTCCTTACCCCGTCTTTCAGCTTGTTTTAATTTTGCTCTAAATTTATATAGTGAAGACCAAAGAAATAGAACATACATTTGGAAGCTTTATACCAAGAAATTTACCCTGAAAACTGCTATTCTGTGGAAGGAAAAGTGTATCAAGTTACTGTCTGATTTAAAAACAAACAAACAAACAAAAAACATTTATTAAATCTAGATTTTTAAGAATAAAGCAAATATAGATACCTAACTACATACGGTTTTTAGCAATTGTGTGAGTAAGAATGAGATTTGTATTTTAAGAGCTTTGTTATGTGGATGTTTTGCTGCTGGAGTTGACTGCTTAGAAAATTTTTTATATCACTTTAGAATTATATTTTGGGGCTGTCACCTTGATGGCATCACTTGCCCCATGAACCCACCTGTCTTTCTAGCTATGACCTGGCTATGAACAGTTTTTCACTCACTGTGCAAATGTCTATGTATTATCTATCTAAGCAGCAGCCATCACTCAAGGAAGTTGAATGAGGTGAACATAGACTTAACTCTTTCCCCTACTCCCTTCCCACTTTTCTAAATGTAACAAATACCTTTTTATGTTTTCCTTCCCCTCGCTCCTTTTGGGAAAGTGTCAGAAACTTGATAGTTTGAGAGGAACAATTGAGAGGACTGAGAGAGTGATCCACACAGATCCTGGCTTCTTTGTGCTTCATCACAAGACGTGCTAATGGCCAAGCTACTTAGGACCATTTTACCAAGATAACTTCAGGAGATCCAGCTGGCAGACTCAAGGAGCTTGGGAAACAGGACCACAGATGTTACACTCTGGGATCCTGGCCATGAGGTTGGATGCCTCACCTTGCTGACAAGAGATACTGGACCTAAATGGCGCAACATGAGTTTGTTCCTGCTTGACTAAATTTCTCAGCACCACAGTCAGCTAAATCACCTTTGAAAAATAGGGAGAGCACCTATGGGGGGTTGGGGGGGGGGAGCCATTGTCAACATAATTCTTCTGATGGCTTTTTTAACAATGGACCCTTTCGAACTACAGGAGATTCCTGGCATCAGCCCTCCCTATCCCACCATGATTCTGTGGCCTCTGGTGTTTCTAAGGGAGAAACATACTCTGGAATCACTGGGAACCTATCTGGTTGGCATGGCTCTTCCCTGGGTATAAGCTAGCATAGCAGGGGTGAGACAGGGAACCATCACCACTGGAATGGCAGCTTCCACTCCCGGAAAGGCTCTGCCTTTCAAGAAAAAAACACCTATAGAGATTACAGAAGAAAAAAAGAAGATAAGGCTGAAAAGGTACAGTTTGAAGAAGACTTTTGTTCTTTGAGTCCAGAAGCTGGCAAATAGAATCAACCATGTAGACCTATTGGGATCCCTTCTGGAGTGTGGGAAAATCCACCTAGTACCAAACAACCCTCCAAGATGCTGTTCATCAAAAAAAGTTTCCAAAAAGGATCCTGTTGCTGCCTTCTCTGCTGCATTCACTTCACCAGGATCTCTTTGTGCAAATGGGAACAAATCATCAACCATGGTTTGGAGTTTCTATTAGAACCTTGTTCCTAAACCTGCACCACCTCTTTTCCAAGACCAGTGCCTGGAAAACTAACAGAATTGAACACAAATCAGGATCCCTTTCCACTAGTTGGGACTCTGCTTTTACCATTACAATTGTTGTTAACAAACCAGTGGTACTGGTTGGTGGCACAGTTCTAAACTCTCCAAAAAAAAAAAAAAAAGAGAGTCCCTCCAGCACTGCCCTTCAGTTGAGATCAGTTCCTCTCATCTGACCAAGTTGACCCGCCAAACTGCTGACAGGAGGAGTGAGTTCCTGAAGACTCTGAAGGATGATCGGAATGGAGACTTCTTAGAGAACAGAGACCGTGACAAACAGGAGGATTAGGAGAACAGTACACCTGAACCAAAGGAACATGGAAAGAAAGTTGTCATCAGAATGGCCTTACTCTCCCCATAATAGAAGAAGGAGAGGTCCTCTCACATTCTCTGGAAGCTGAGCACAGGTTATTAAAAGCAATGTGATGGCTGGCATACACTGAAAATGATGAGAATTGCCTTCCCCTCACAGTAGATGAGCTCAAACAGTTTCACATGAAGACAGAACAGCTAAGAAGAAATGATTTTGGAAACAGTGGCTTCTTACAGAGTCGCTGTTCCAGCCTCTTCTTTCCATGGAGAAGCACTGGTAAAGCAGAGTTTGAGGACTCAGACACAGAAACCAGGAGCACTAAAACATCAAATGACGATGCCTGGAAGTAGGCATATAAATCGTCACCCAGTAAACTCAACCTGTGTGTTAAGGAATATACAAAAGAAACCCTTCTTTTCCTTTTCTTACGTTATTGTTGAATACTTCATGCACAAGGGAAATAATCATATCCCAAAGAGAGAGCAATTGGCTTGTTTAGTTATTGTTGTTGTTCTTCCTTGGTTTTTGCATAATAAGAGAGAAGTTTGTGTGGTGGGAAAGACTTAAATATATATATATATATATTTCTATACACACACAGTAGATCTATAGGGCGATGCACAGGTGGAAGCTGGCAGTGCAGAGAGGAGAAGACACTGGTCTGCAGCAACCGCCCCTACTACCAGCCCCTGGGGCACTCACCCCTGTGCTCAAGCAATCATTGTCAATGACAAAGTGACTATTGACATTATAATTGTATTAAATTAATGTTAATAATTTGGATATTTTATTTTATTTTTGGCTGCTCAGGTAACTTTAGCCCTTAACCAAGCAAATCTGGTTTTCTTTCTTTCTTTTTGTGGGGTGTTTGGAGGGAAGTACAGCTGTAAAATATTTGGATACAGGAAATGTTATGTTATTCTTGCAGCCTTGATATTCAGGGTGGATTGTAAAATAATAATTTTTGTGAGATTTCAAAGATTAAGATTATTTTGATAACATTATTTACAGTTTTAAAAGATGTGGCTATCGCAAGTCTGTTATGAGGGGGAAATGCATAAAATAACTAATTTGGAGTAAATACTTTGCATCAGAAAAATAAATAAATAAATAAATTTTTGTTAAGTGCTGTTGAGTCAGTACCACCTTAGCAACCCTGTATAGGGTTTCCAAGGAGCAGCTGGTGGGTTTTAACCACCGACCAAGCAGTTAGCAGGCCAGTGCTTATCCTACAGCACCAGGTCATAGCACTTATGACTTAGTAAAGTCAGCAGTTCAATCTCATCAGTTGCTCCTCAGAAACCCTATACAGGGTTGCTGTGAGTCAGAACTAACTTAACAACACAACAACAACAACAATCTCTGGATATATTTATATTCTAAGGAGTCCTGGTGTGGTGCTGTTGGATAAGCACTAGATTGCTAACCACAAAGTCAGTAAATCAAATCCACCAGCTGTTCCTTGAAAACCATACACAAGGTCGCTATGAGTCAGAACCAACTCAATGGCACTTAACAGCAACATAATACAGCATCCATGGGGTAATGATAGGCACACTTCTTAGTCATCATCAAACACCTTGATGGACTGAGTCACTGTGCTTGAGGGCTTAAGATCATATTGTCAGGTGTTATCTAGGTCAGTTGACATAGTTCATAATGTTCTATAGCCTCTGGTGAGTAGTGACTGGGGTAGTAAAAGTTTGTGAGTGGCCATCTAAGATATAACTACTGGGCTATCCCAGTCCAGAAAAAAGAAGAGTGAAGAAAATCAAAGATCCAAGGATTAATGGATCACATGAACCATAGCCTCCACTTGTCTGAGACCAGAAGAACTAGATGGTGCCTGGCTACCACCACCAACTATTCTGATCGGGATCCCAATAGAAGGTCTTGGACAGAATGGGAGAAAACTATAGGACAAAATTTGAAATCATAAAGAAGACCAGGTCTGATAGAGACTAGTGGAGCCTTGAGACTGTGATCCGTACACAGCCTTCAAACCTTGAACTTAACCCATACCCCAAGATCATCTTTCAGCCAAATAGAGAGGCCTCCTGGTGTGGTGCTGTATAATAGGCACTGGATTGCAAGGTCAGTTTGAAGCACAAAGTCGGTGGTTCAAACTCTCCAGCCACTCTCTGGAAACCCTGTGCAGGGTCAATATGAGTCAGAACCAACTGGACAGCACTTAACAACAACATCAAATAACGTGAACAGTGACACCCATGAAGAACATGCTACACAGAACAATCAGCCATGAAAGACCAAAAGGCCTGCATTTGCCCAAAAACAAAGTTCAGAAGGTAGGAAAGATGTGTGAATAGGAGTGAAAAGAGCACAATTACATTGAAAGGATTGCAACTAATGTCATAAAACAAAATATGTATATGTTTATGTTGAACAGGAAAATAATTTGCTTTGTAAACTTTCACCCAAACCACAGTAAAATGTTCCCAAAAAACCCCAAAACAAAAACGAGAGAGAGAGAGATGGAAGTATCTAGGCAAACGCATAGAGGCCAGAGTTTATTAGTTGTTACCAAGGACTCGGGAGATGGAGAAATGCAAAGTTATTGCTTAAAAGAGTACAGAGTTTCTGTTTAAGGTGATTTTGAAAAATTTTTAAATGGATAGTAGTGATAGTTGCACTACATCATAGTGGATGTAATAAATGTTACTGAATTTCACACTTAAAAACAAATCCATGTTGCCATAAAATCAATTTTGACATATAGCAACTCTACAGAACAGAGTAGAACCATCCCACAGAGTTTACAAGGCTGTAATCTTTATGGAAGTAATGGGGATGTGAGATTAAAGCACTGGAATGCAAGGGCAGTTTGAACCCCAAGGTCATCAGTTCAAATTCACCAGCTGCTCCTTATAAACCCTATGTAGGGCCACTATGAGTTGGAACTGACTTACTGGCATTTAACAACATATGCAGATGATACAACCTTGTTTACTAAAACCCAAGAGGTCTTAAAATACTTGCTAATGAAGATCAAAGACAACAACCTTCAGTAAGGATTGCACCTCAATGTAAAGAAAACAAAAATCCTCAACATTAGACCAATAAATAACCTCATGATAAATGGAGGAAAGACTGAAGTTCTCTGACTTCATTTTTCTTGGATCCATGATCAACTCTCTTGGAAACAGCAGTCAAGAAATCAAATGCTTTAGGCAAATCTGCTACACCAAACCTCTTAAAAGTGTTCAAGAATAAAGATATAATTTTGAGGACTAAGGTGCACTTGACCCAAGCCATGGTATTTTCAATAGCCTAATATGCATTTGAAAGTTGGATAATGAATAAGGAAGACCATAGTAGAAATGATGCCTTTGTGTTATGGTGTTGGAGAAGAATACTGAAAGTACCATGGGTTGCCAGAGGAACGAACAAATTTATGTTTGAAGAAGTACAACCAGAATGCTTCTTAGGAGCCAGGATGGTGAGACATGATCTCTATAATTTGGGATCAGTCCTTGGAAAAGGACATCATGCTTGGTAAAGTGGAAGGTTGGTGAAAAAGAGGAAGATCCCTGACTAGAATGGATTTGCACAGTGGTAGATGCAATGGACACAAGCAGAAGAACAATCATGAGGATGGTGCAGGACTGGGCAGTGTTTTGTTCTGTTATGCATAGGGTTGCTTTGAGTCAGAACCAACTTAATGACACCTAACAACAACAACAATACGGGGGAAATATTGAATGATGCTGGTAACCTTAACAGAAGATGGAAAGAATTCACATAGTCACTTTACAAAAATGAAGTGGTTCATGTTCTTTCATTTCAAGAGATAGCATATGATCAAGAACCAAAGGTACTGAAGGAAAAAAGTTCAAGCAACACTCAAATCACTGGTGAGAAACAAAGCTCCAGGAATTGATGGAATACACATAGAATGTTTTCAACAAACAGATGCAGTACTGGAGGGGCTCACTTGTCTATGGCCAACCAATTGTAAGAGATCCATATTTGTGCCCATTCCAATGAAAGGTGACCTAGTGGAATGTGGAAATCATCGATGTTATTAATATCATATACAAGTAAAATTTTGCTCAAGATAATTAAAAAACTACTGCAACACTTCTTCGATAGGGAGCTGTCAGAAATTCAAGTTGAACTCAGAAGATGATGTGGAACTAGGGATATCACTGCTAATGTCAGATGGATCTTGACTGAAAAAAACAGAATAGCAGAAAAGTGTCTTTTTATGTTTTATTGACTATGCAGGAATCCTGGTGTGATGCTGTAGGAAAAGCACTGGACCACAGCCTCTATTTGAACTGCAAAATCGCTGGATCAAACCCACCAGCTGCTCCCTATGTATGATCGCTATAAGTCAAAACCAACTCGGTGGCACTTAACAACAACAAGAATTGATGGTGCAAAGGCATTTGACTGTATGGATCATGAGAAACCATTTATAACTTTATGAAATATACATATTCCTGAACACTAAATTGTGCTCGTGCAGAACCTGTACATAAACCAAGAGTCAGCTGTTTGAATAGAACAAGGGGATACTGAATGATTTAAAATCAGGAAAGGTGTATGTCAGGGTTGTATCATTTCTCCATACTTAAGTCAATCTGTATGCTGACCAAATAATACAAGGAGCTAAATTATATCAAGAAGAATGAGGCATTGGGATTGGCAGAAGGCTCATTAACAACCTGTGATATGCAAATAATACAACCTTGCTTTCTGAAACTGCAAGGACTTGAAGGACTTACTGATGAATATCAAAGACTACAGCCTTCAGTATGTATTGCACCTCAATGTAAAGAAAACAAAAATCCTCTCAACTGGACCAATAAACATCATGATAAGTGTAGGAAAGATTGAAGTTGTCAAAGACTTCAATTTCCTTTGAGCCACAATCAGTATTCCTGGAAGCAGCAGACAAGAAACCAAAGCACGTATTGCATTAAGCAAATCTGTTGCAAAAGACCTCTTTAAAGTGTTTATAAGAGCAAAGATACCAGTTTGAGGACTAAGGTGGGTCTGACCTAAACCATGATATTATAAATTGTCTCATAAACATATGAGTGTAGGACAATGAAGAAGGAAAATCTTAGAAGTGTGGATGCATTTAAATTATGGTGTTTGTAAAAAATATTAAAAATACCATGTACTGCCAGAAAAACAAACAAGAAGTAGAATCAGAATGCTCCTTAGAAGGGAAGATGGCTAGACTTTGTCTCTTGTACTTTGAACATATTATCAGGAGAGACCAGTCCCCAGAGAAGGACATCATGGTTGGTAAAGTGGAGGGTCAGCTAAAAAAAGGAGGACCCCAGTGAAATGGATCGGCATAGTGGCAGCAGCAATAGACTGAAAGGTTAACAATAATTTTGAGGATACCACAGGACCGGGAAGTGTTTCGTTCTGTTGTGCATAAGGTTGCTATGAGTTGGAACAGAGTCCATGGCATCTAACAATAACCACAGCAGATACAAGAATGAAATCAAGTACCTTACCTCAGGGAGTCTCATGAGTAGATAATAAATAAATAAACAAGCAAGCAATTATACATTATAAAATGAACTATTAATTATTAATTGACTTGATAATGTATAATTTAAAATGTGAAACAGGCAATTTTAGGTAAAATGTGAGTGGAAGCCTCTCTGAGGAGATGACATTTCAGCTGAGGAAGCAAAACATGAATATCTGAGGGTAGAACATTCCAGACTGAGTGAACAACAAATATAAATCATAGAGGCAGGAAAAGCTCGGCATGTTTGAGGAGCAGCAAGACCATAGTGACTAGATAGGAGTGACAGAAAGAAGAGTAGGAAATGTGGTGATAGCGTGAAATAGGGCAAGGTCATTTGTGTAAGACCATTTAATTTTATCCTAAGGGAAACCATTGGAAAGTTCTAAATAAACAAATGACAAGTTTTCCATTTTTTAAAAGAATACCTCTGGCTGCAGCTGAGGAATGGCCCGTTAGAGCATTAGAGTGGATGCCTGCAGACCAGGTAGGAAATTACAGGTGGTAGCACCATAAGATAAGCATGGAACTGCAAAAGAGAAGGCCTGTGGTTCGAGTCTGCCAGTCACTTTGTGGGAGAAAGATGAGGCTTTCTGTTCCCACAAAGATTTACAACCTCAGAAACCCTGTACAGAGTCTCTATGAATCGACAACACTTAACAACAACAGAAGATAAGAGAGAAGAGTGGCACAGTAGTAGCCATTGAAAGAATTGAGGAATGGTCATCTATGCAGTGTTTTTTCAAGGTACTGGGTTTAGTGTGGGTAGGATTTGGAGTTTAAAAGAAAGAGAAAAGCAGAAGATTCAGGAAATGAAAAAGGAAATAGACTTTCATGAACTATTACCATGAGATCAGGAGATAGGGATAGTGCCCGGCTACCATTACTAAATAGCAAAGACACATTGCCAATGGGTGTGGGCATAGGGTGACATAATTCATTGAGAGTCATTTTTAACAACTTAGTACAAAGGCTTCTAAAATCATCTCTGTGATCCAAGTTCTCTAAGCTTAGTTCTAGCTATATAAAATTTTTTTCCCTCTCCTTTAACTTTATTTATATGTTGATAACAAAGTATAACTTCATCTTTTCTTCCATATTTATAGTAGAAAGATAGCACATCAGTAGGTATATATATAGTCTTTCTGGTTTAATTTAGAAGTTTGGTTGATTTATGATCTTTGATAATCAAACTGCTCATACTAATGCTGTCTCTAGTTATGTCCACATGACAAAATTTAGATATCATTGATCTCCAAGATGCTAGAGGGCAGAATAGAAAGGATGAAAGCTTGAAATCAGACTGACTGATTTGGTGTAGGTTCCTGGCTCTGCTGTGGGTGTGTGTGTGTGTATTAGCTCTGTGTGACTCAGCCCTTGAGTCTTGATAAGTGGGGATAAAATAGTACTTTCTCAGCAGGCTCATTGTTTGTTGTTATTAGTTCTGTATCTCTATACTCAAAGAGTTTAGGTCTGATCTAGTTTTTTAAATGAACATATTTTAAATCCTATTTAAAGATTCCAGTCTGGCTTAATTTAATAAAGTAAAATATGTATTTTTTTTTATATCAGTCTGTGAACGGTTCCCATTTGCAAAAATAAAAAATTCAGTGTTACACATTCTCTTGTGAGTTGTCATTTTCAAGAAACAGATCCTTTCTTTGAGCTAATTTTTCAAGAATGGGCTTCTCAAGTCTAAACAGAGTTGAGTAACTCAGCAAGGCACACAGTGTACTTATGTGAGCCACAGGCCTGGAAAAGGAGTGAGCCCTTTGCAGATAGTCTGTTCTCTTAGTGAGGTTGAATTCAGTAAGTGCTCTTTTCCCCTGAGCAGTTCATGCTTAATTCTAAAGACTTACTAAATGAAACTAGGGCATTGGGAAAGCTCTTGTTGTTGTTGTTGTTAAGTGCCGTCGAGTCGGTTCCGACCCATAGCGACCCTGTACAGGGTTTCCGAGGGTGTAAATCCTTACGGGAGTAGAAAGCCTCATCTTTCTCCCGCGGAGCGGCTGGTAGTTTCGAACCTCTGACCTTAAGGTTCGCAGCCCGATTCATAACCACTACGCTACCAGAGCTCCTATGATCAATAATTACAAAATAGTCAGAACAATGGTTACTGTTTATTGAGGACTTAATAAGGAGCTCTGGTAGCGTAGTGGTTACGAATCGGGTTGCTGACATCAAGGTCAGCAGTTTGAAACTACCAGATGTTCCGTGGTAGAAAGATGAGGCTTTCTGCTCCTGTAAAGACTTACAGCCTCGGAAACCCTGTGCAGGGTCGCTATGAGTCGGAACCAACTCCAGAGTACTTAACAACAACAACAATATGTGCCAGGAACTATGTTAAGTACTTTACCTACATCGCATATATCTTCAGAACAACCCTCTAAGTACTATTATAATCTCCGTATTTAAAACCTAAAAACTGAAGCAATTTGTGAAAGTAGCGTACTGCATTGTAGAAAGGCAATCAATAAATACACATAAACAAAAATAAACTGAAAACACCATATTCATACCGCCATTGATTATTGATATTATCTTATCACGTGAACTTCTGGAATTTAGAAAATCTCTTTATTTCCAGCAAGCCTTAATTTTAAGATCAGTGGTGGTATTGGTTGTGTACAGTTCCATCTCTTAGTGACCACCCTGTATAGGTTTATAGTATAGGGTTTATAGTATAGGGTTTCTGAGGTTGTAAATCTTCATGGGAGCAGAAAGCCTCCTCTTTCTCCTGTGGCACACTGGTGGATTCGAACTGCTGGCCTTTCCGTTAGCAGCCCAACACCACCAAAGCTCCTTATTTTTAAGATTATGTTCTAAAAAAAAGATTTTAAAAAATTTTGTTGCTCTTGTCAGATGCTATCAAGTCAGTTCCAACATAGTGACCCTAATGCACAACAGAATGAAGCACTCCCCATTTTGCATCATCCTCACAATTGTTATCTTTGAGCCCATTGCTGCTACCACTGTTTCAATGCATCTCGTTGAGGGGTGTTTCTCTTCTTCACTGACCCTCTACTTTTTCACACATGATGCCCTTCTCCAGGAACCAGTCCCTCCTGATAGTCTGTCCAAAGTATGAGAAACGAAGTCTTGCCATCCTCATTTCTAGAGAGAATCCTGGCAATTATCAGAATGTAAAATCTGAACACTGACCCTTTTTTTCTTTCTGTTCATGTTCCTGCTTTGTTGTTAGGTGCCATTGAGTCGGCACTGACTCATAGTGACCCTATGCACAACAGAACAAAACACTGCCTGGTCCTGGTTCAACCTCACAATTGTTGCCACCCTTAGGCCATTGATGCTGCCATTTTGCCAATCCATCTCACTGGGGGTCTTCCTTTTTTTCTCTGACCCTCCACCTTACCAAACATAATATCCTTCTCCAGTGACTGGTCTCTCCTGACAATATGTCCGAAGTATGAAAGATGGAGTTTGGCCATTCTGGCCTCCAAGGAGCATTCTGGCAGCACTTCTTCCAACACAGATCTGGTGGTTCTTTGGCAGCCCATGACACTTTCAATATTTTCCTCCAACACCATAACTTAAAAGCATTAATTCTTCTATGGTCTTCCTTATTCACTGTCCAGCTTTCACATGAACATGAGGTTATTGAAAATACCATGGATTGGATCAGGTGCACCTTAGTCCTCAAGCTGACATCTTTGCTCTTCAACACTTTAAAAAGGTCTTGTGCGGCAGATCTGCCTAATGCAATACGTCATTTGATTTCTTGACTGCTGCTTCCATGAGTGTTGATAGTTGATCGAAGAAGATAGTTGATCAATCTTTTCTCTGTTGATAAGAATGTTGTTTATTGTTCCAGTAGTGAGTATTTTTGTTTTATTTACACTGAGATGCAATCCATCCAGAAGGATTGATCTTCATCAGTAAATGTTTTAAGTCCTCTTCACTTTCAACAAACAAGTTTGTATCATCTGCATATTACAGGTTGTTAATGAGTCTTCCTCCAATCTTGATGCCACGTTTTTCTTCATAGAACTCTGCTTCTCGGATAATTTACTCAGCATACAGGTTGAATAAGTATGGTGAATGTATACAACCTTGTCACACATCTTTGTTAATTTTAAACCATTCGGTGTTACCACATTCTCTTCAAACAATTGCCTTTTGGTCCACATACAGATTCCTCATGAGCACAATTAAGTGTTCAAGAATGCTGATACTTTGCAATGTTGTCCATAGCTTGTCGTGATCCACACAATTGAAAGCCTTTGCGTAGTCAATAAAGCACAGGTAAACATCTTTCTGATATTCTCTGCTTTCAGCCAAGATCCATCAGACATCAGCAATGATATCCCTCATTCCACGGCCTCTTCTGAATCCAGTTTGAACCTATGGAAGTTATCTGTCAATGTATGCTTGCAGTCATTTCTGTATTACTTTACTCACCTGGGGGTAAAACTTTACTCACTTGGGGTATCAAACATATTGTCCGATGATTTCTGCATTCCATTGGGTCACCTCTTTTTGGAATGGGTGCAAATAAGGATCTCTTCCAATCTTTCCAGACCTGAAAGATGTCCAAAAGCCATAGTCACAGGTTCCTCCAGTCTCTTTCTGACCAGTGAGACTGTTGTTTTGCTTTTGTTTTTAATCATTTTGAGTTTTGATCCACATATTCTGTCATTCTATCCAGGACCTTCAATTGTGATACCTCTCAGAGCAGTTGGTAATGGTAGCTGGTTCTTCTGGTCAGGACACACTTATAATAAGTATCTGAACCCCTAGATGATGCTAATGGTGAACACACTTGGCTAATAAATGAGATGTTGGAACTTAGAGTCTAAGAGAGGTGCCTCAGAAGGAAGAGCTGATGATGTACTCCTGAAAAATCAGCCACTGAAACCCACATAGACTGTGTAGCACCTGAGATCTTACAAGTTTGCAAGAAGCCATCCAAGGCACAGAGGCAGTACAGGATAAGCAGTGGACAGCTAGGTTGGTGGTTAAAACTCACCTGTAACTCCTCAGAAACTCTATACAGGGTCTTTATGTGTTGGAACTGAATCAACAGCACTTAACAACAACAACATTCACCTAGAGCAAAAGAGAAAGAAGGAGAGTCAAGAAGAGGAGGAGAAAATGAAATGTGTGAGTAATTACTTCCGTGAACTACTCCCTCTACTGCCATGAGACCAAAAGACTCAGCTACCATCACTGAATCTTGTTTAAAAGAGAGATAATGCAGAATAGAATTTCAAATTCCCATAGACTCTAGACTGTCTATGGATCCTGGATGAACCCTTAAAACTATTGCCCTAAAATAATCTTTAAACCATAACCCAAATATATCCCTTGAAGTTTTCTTTAAGCCAAATATAATACTTTCACTTAACTGGCAAAGAGTACCAATCATCTTTCAGCTTATAGTACTGTGATGGCTTGCTTGTTGCTGTAATTCTGGAAGCTATGCCACTGATATTTTAAATATGATCAGGGCCACCCATCATGGACAGGTTTCAGCTGAACTTCCAGGCTAAGAAAGACTGGGAAGGAGAGACGGACGACTTCTGAATATTTAACTACTGAAAACCTTATGAAAAAACAGTGAAACATTGTTAGATAGCAACAGAATATTGAATACTGAAATATAATGACCAGAATACTGTCAGATGTAGTGCCTGAAGATAAACCCTTCAGGTTGGAAAACACTCAAAACACAACTGGGAAAGAGCTACCTCCTCAAATACCTCCTCATTATTCCATTATGACACAAATGTAATAAAGCTTTTAGGACCTTCATTTGCTGATGGGACACAACTCAAAATAAGAGAAATAGCTGTAAACGTCCAATAATAATCAAAACATGAAATGTCTGAGGTATGAATCTAGGAACATTGTAAGTCTCCAAAAATGAAATGGAATGCATAAGCACTGATATCCTAGGCATTAGTGAGCTAAAATGCACTGATATTGGCCATTTTTTAATCTGACAATCACATGGTTTATTTACTGTGCCAGGAATGACATATTGAAGAGGAATAGCATCACATTCATCATTAAAAAGAATGTTCCAAGATTTATCTTGAAATATAATGCTGTCTCTGCTAAGATAATATTCATATGCCTATAAGCAAGACCAGTTAATACAACTATTATTCAACTTACACACCAACCGTTAAATCCAGTGATGATGAAATTGAAGGATTCTACCAACACCAGGGAGTCCTGGTGTGGTGCTGTGGGTTAATGCATCAGACTGCAAAGCCATTTGAACTGCAAGGTTGGTAGTTCAAGCTCATCAGCTGCTGCTTGGAAGCCTCACACAGGGTCGCTATGGGTTGGAACTGATTCAACGGCACTTACCAACAACACCACCAAATTCTGGTGTGGCACTGCTGGTTAATGCAGTAAACTGCAATGTCAGTTTGGGCCATTAAGGCCAGCAGTTCCAACTCACCAGCTACTCCTTGGAAACCCTGTACAGGGTTGCTATGAGTCGGATCCTGACTTGATAGCACTTAGCAACAACAACAACAACCAACTTTTTCTGTCTGAAATTGATCAAACATACAATCAAGGTCTATTTATAATTACTGGAGATTGGAATACAAAGGTTGGAAAAAGGATGTATCAGTCATTGGAAAATATGGCTTTGGTGATAGAAATGATACTGGAGATCACATGATAGAATTTTTCAAGACCAATGAATTGATCACTTTAAATATGTTTTCTAAATCGCATAAAAGACAAATATGGACTTCATCAAATGGAATACAGAGAAATAAAATTGACTACGTTGGTGGGCAGAGATGGTGTAAAACTCCATATCACCAGCCAAAACAAGGCCAGTGACAGACTGTGGAACAGACCATCAATTG
Source organism: Chrysochloris asiatica (assembly GCF_000296735.1). NCBI lineage: Eukaryota > Metazoa > Chordata > Mammalia > Afrosoricida > Chrysochloridae > Chrysochloris > Chrysochloris asiatica. Next base: position 9,067,336 of record NW_006408661.1, read on the forward strand.
CTCATATCCAAGCCCAGGATAAAGTTGAAGAAAGCTAAACCAAGTGTACAAGAGCCAAAATATGACCTTGAGTATCCTACCTGAATGTAGAGATCACCACAAAAGCAGAATGTAGAGATCATCACAAAAAGAATCACCTGAAGAAAAAAAAAAAGTATTCTCATACAATTTGATGAACTTGACCTACACCTATGGAAGCAGTAGCTCAAAAAAGGAAATAAATTCTTACAGCAAGAATCATTCCTACCCCCTCCACACGCAGAGTAGACAGGGATAGGCAACTTGGACATTGGCTACCCAAAATGGGGGGTGGGGGGCTACAAGGCAAGAAGTGACTGGCTTACAAGCTTTCAAGGGGGAACCTAGAGCCAGAGGGCCTGGAGGAAGGTAGAATCTCCAGTGAGTAGCATTCAATCTGACTAGGCGGGGCTGTTGCAATGAAATGCAGAAGGGTCTCAAGTGATACAATAGTGAATAATTATTATCAGGACTGATTGTGAGGATTGGAAATGTAAAGGTAGACATTTTATAGCAAGGAGGGGAGCAATTAACTTTTCACTCTAGGAGTGGAGGTCCCTAGGACCATCAAGGAAGAAGAGCAGAGAGCGGGACCCTACCCAGAGAAGCAGTGATGCCTGAAATGGAGCCAGAGATGATGACGTGGAGCGATGGAGCATCTGGAGACGTTAGATCCAGAGAGGGAAAGCGATGGTGTGCTGAAGACCTGGGGGGCACGGGGGAAGGATTGCATGAAGGGGTTTGTAACCATGGCAATGAGACGATATACGATAGAATGAATGTAAAACTAATGTTCTCCCATGTAAACTATCACATAATTCACAATAAAACATTTAAAAAAAAAATCACCTGAATGTAGAGATCATCACAAAAAAAAATTTGTTGCATTACACACTAAGGACCGAGGACCAGAAGAGTTGTGACATGACATCAAGAACATCACACAGGAAAAAAACAAAAGGTCATTAAGAAGACAAGAAAGAAGAAAAAGACTAAAACGAATGTCAGAAGAGACTCCGAAATTTGCTCTCTAACATAGAGATACTAAAGTAAATGAATAAATGAGGAGGTGAAAGAGCTGAACAGAAAGTGTCAAAGGGCAGCTTGAGAAGACAAAGTCAAGCATTATAATTTAAATGTGCAAAGACCTGGAGTTAGAAATCCAAAAGGGAAGAACATGCTGTCTCAAGCTGAAAGAACTGAAGAAATAATTCAAACCTTGGCTTGCAATATTGAAGGATTCTGTGGGCAAAATTTGAATGATGCAGAAAGCATTAAACGAAGATGGAAGGAATACACAAAGTCTCTGTACCAAAAAGAAATGTTTGATGTTCAGTCATTTCAAAAGATAGTATATAATCACGAATCAATTGTACTGAAGGAAGAAGTCCAAGGTACGTTGAATTCACTGGCAAAGAATAAAGTCCTGGGAATTGGTTAATTACAAATTGAAATGTTTCAACAAACTGATGCAGCACTGGAAGCACTCATCTCTGCCAAGAAATTTGGAGAACAGGTACCTGGCCAATTGATTGGAAGAAATTCATATTTGTACCCATTCCATAGATAGGCAACCCAACAGAATGCAGAAATCATCACACAATATCATTAATATTGCATGAAAGTAAAATTTTGCTAAAGATAATTTAAAAAACAGCTGCAACAGTACATTGAGAACTGCCAGATGTTCAAGAAAGATTCAGATGAAGAAGTGGAGTGAAGGATGTCATTGCTGACTTTCAGATGGATCTTGGCTGAAAGCAGAGAATACCAGAAAGATGTTTACCTGTGCATTATTGATTATGCATCCTACACAAATGCTTTCAATTGCATGGATCATGACAAGCTATGGACAACTTTTCAAAGAATGAGTATTCTGGAACATTTAATTGTACTCAAGTGGACACTACCTAGAAGCCAAAGGGCAGTTGTTTGAACAGAACAAGGGAAAACGGAATGATATAAAGTCAGGAAAGGTGTGTGCTAGGGTTGTATTCTTTCAGAATACTTATTAAATATGTATGCTGAGCAAATAATTCAAGAAGCTGATTTATATGAAGAATAACATGCAGCAGGATTGGAGGAAGACTCATTAACAAATTGCGATATGCAGGTGATATAACCTTGCTTGCTGAAATCAAAGAGGGCTTACAATAATTACTGAAGAAGATCAAAGCTCCCAGCCTTAGGTATGGTTGCATCTCAATGTAAAGAAAACAAAAATCCTCACCAGTGGACTCATAAATAACATCAAGGTAAATAAAGAAAATATTGAAGTTGTCAAAGACTACATTTAGCTTGAATCAACCATGAACACTAATGGAAGCAGCAGTCAAGAAATCAAATGACGTATTGCATTAGGCAAATCTACTGCACAAGACCTCCCTAAAATGTTCAAGAGCAAAGATGTCAGTTTGAGGACTAAGGTACGTCTGACCCAAGCCATGGTATTTTCAATAACCTCATATGCATGTGAATGTTGGACAATAAATGAGGAAGACCATAGAAGAACTGATGCATTTGAGTTATGGTGTTGGATGAGAATATTACAAGTACCATGGACTGCTAGAAAAACAAACTAATCTTCTTTGTTGGAACAATTACAGCAAGAATGCTCCTTAAAAGCCATGACAGCCTGATTTCATCTCTTATACTTCAGACATATTATCAGGAGGGACCAGTCCCTGGAGAAGGACATCACACTTGGTAAAGTGGAGGGTCAGCTAAGAAGTGAAAGACCCCCAATGAGATGGATTGGCACAGTGGCAATAGCAGTGGGCTCAAGCGTAGCAGTGATTGTGAGGTTGGTGCAGGACTGGGCAGTGTTTCATTCTGTTATACATAAGATCACTAGGAGTCAGTACTGACCCGACAACACCTAACGACAACAAAAACTTGAAATGAATGTCTGCCGTGAGCATTGCTTGTATATATATCTATATCTATTTTGGATCAAATTAACAATGTTGTTGTTGTTGTTAAGTGCCATCGAGTTGGTACTGACCCATAGTGACCCTGTATAGGTTTTCCGAGGAGCAGCTGGTGAGCTTGAACCGCCGACCTTGAGGCTCAAACCAACTTTGCAGTCCAGCTCATTAATCAACAGTGCCATACCGCATTTAAAAAGAATAGATAAAAAATATAATGGTCAGTGAGTTTATGTTAATAGGGGAGTAATAGTTTGGGAAAGAAAGGTGACAATAGTTGCACATCTCAAAGAATGTAATCAATGTCATTGAATTATAAATTTATTAATTGTTAAATTGTTGTTGTTAAGTGCCGTCAAGTTGATTCTGACCCATAGCGACCCTGTGTAGGGTTTCCAAGGAGCAGCTGGTGAGCTTGAACTGCCAACCTTACAGTTCAAACGACTTTGCAGTGTGACGCATTAGCTCACAGCACCACATCAGGACTCCAGTTGTTAAATGACTTTGTGTTAAACGTGTTGCTGTTGTTAAGTGCTGTCAAGTCGATTCTTAGTGTAGGTATATTCTGTTATGTGTTTGTCTCCAATAATAACAAAAATAAAATTATTTTTTTAAAATGCTATGGAGCACCGTTCTATTCAGATATTAATGGGGTCACCATAAGATGGAATCAACTCAACAGTAACTGGTGACTAGTGGCCATGAGTGTCCTTGGCTCTGAGGCAAATGCGATGACATAGATGTATAATACTACTACAGGAGAGAGAAAAATTAGAACCAATACTTTAATATACTCCGTGCAGTATATTAATATATTGGTGGTGCTGTTGGATAAACACTCGACTGCTAACTACAAAGTCAACAGTTCAAACCCACCAGCAACTCTGCAGGAGAAAGATGAAGCTGTCTGCTCTCATAAAGCCTAGGAAATCCTCCACATGGTCACTATGAATCCTAACTGATCAGCACTTAACAACAACAGCATCTCCATGTACATTTATTTATTCATGCATACATACATATGCATAACTATAATATACATGTATACACATATATAAACACATGAAATATGCATACAAATTGAAGTAGAGTGATCAGGCCTAGCACAAACTGAGAAAATTATTGGATAATATTGTGCCTATTGAAAAGCATGATCAAGAGGGCATGTAAAAGAATTTCAAGAACAGGAATAACAGAAATTTGATGATGAATTGGAAACTGGAAACTGCAGAAAGGGAGTGGGGGCATGGAGTGAATTTGAGTGAATTAGAAGACACTAAAGATGTCTACAACTCTGTGAACCTATGGAATTACATGGAAACACTGAATGGTTTAAAATTAAGAAAGGTGTGTGACAAGGTTGTATTCTTTCACCATACTTATTCAATCTGTATGCTGAGCAAATAATCCACAAAGCTGGGTTATATGAAGAAAAACATGGCATCAGGATTGCAGGAAGACTCATTAACAACCTGCAATATGCAGATGACACAACCTTGCTTGCTGAAAGTGAAGTGGACTTGAAATATTTACTGATGAAGAGCAAAGAGCACAGCTTTTGATATGGATTGCATTTCAATGTAAAGAAAACAAATAAACTCACCACCGGACCAATAAACAACATTCTTTTGATAAAAAGATTGAAGTTGTCAAGGACTTCATTCTTCTTGGATCAACTATCAGCACTCACAGAAGCAGCAGTCAAGAAATCAAATGACGTATTGCATTAGGCAAATCTGCTGCACAAGACCTTTTTAAATTGTTGAAGAGCAAAGATGTCAGCTCGAGGACTAAGGTGCACCTGACCCAAGCCATGGTATTTTCAGTAACATCATATGCATGCGAAAGCTGGACAGTGAATAAGGAAGACCATAGAAGAATTGATGCTTTTGAGTTATGGTGTTGAAGGAAAATATTGAAAGTGCCATGGGCTGTCAAAACAACCAATAGATCCATTTTGAACGAAGTGCAGCCAGAGTTCTCCTAGGAGGCCAAGATGACCAAACTTCGTCTCTCATACTTCGGACATATTGTCAGGAGGGACCAGTCACTGGAGAGGAATATCATGTTTGGTAAGGTGGAAGGTCAGAGAAAAAGAGGACGACCCCCCAATGAGATGGATTGGCCAAGTAGCAGCATCAATGGACTCAAGTGTGGCAACAGTAGTGAGGTTGGCTCAGGATCGGGCAGTGTTTCATTCTGCATGCATAAGGTCGCTATGGGTCTGTACCAACTCGATGGCTCCTAACAACAACAACATAGTAATATAGACAATTAGAAGGAATTTTTAAGGAGTGACCTTTAGGAATCAGCAAACATCAAATTATTCATGTAGTAAAGATGACTAAACTTTTGTAGTATTTTAGATGATTTAAGAGAGACTGAAGAATACACAGGGTTGACAAGGATGGGTAACTTAGACATTGGCTACCTAAAATAGGGGGCTATAAAGGCATGAAGTGACTGGCTTACAAGTTTTCAAGAGGGAGTTTAGTTTCAGAGGGTGCAGGGGAAGGTAAAGTCCCCACTGAATCCCAACTGGTGAAAGGAGATGGGAATAAGACTCCTGTGGTTCAACAGTAAATAATTGCTATCAGGACTGACTGTGGGTGATGGAAATGTAAAGGTAGACATTTTTTAACAAAAGGAAGGGAGTGGTTGATCTTGCAGTCCAGAGGCAGAGGACTCTGGGACCATTAAGGGAGAAGAGCAGAGTGTAGAGCCATATCCAGAGAAGCAGCAACACCAGAGATGGAGTAACTGGGGAATCTAGATTCAGGGAGGGAGAAGGGCTGTGTGCTGGCAGCCTGGGGGCAGGCTTGCAAGGTATGCCCTGTGGTTGTTTGAATGATTACATCTTCCTGAGTGCTTTGGTGTACATCCAAAAAAAAAAAAACAAAAAAACAAAAAAACACCAGAGGGAATAGAAGCAAATGCTATTGAATGATGATGATACATGGAGTGGATTGTAGTCATTGCAATGAAACGAAATACAATAGGATGAGTTTAAAGCTAATGTTCTCCCATGTAAACTATCACTCAATTCACAATGAAAATTTTAAAAAGAGAGAGATAGAGAGACTGAAGAAGAATTGATGCATTTGAATTATGGTATTGGCAAAGAATATTGAATATCCTGCCACAAGAATGAGCAAATCTGTATCGGAAGAAATACAACCAGAATGCTTCTTAGAAGTGAGGATGGCAAGACTTTTTGTCATGTTCTTTTAGCATGTCCTTAGGAGGGACCAGCCCCTGATGAAGAACAAAATGCTTGATAGAGAGTCAACAAAAGGAAAAGACCCTCAAAGAGATGGATTGGCACAGTGGCTGCTACAATGGGCTCAAGTAGAACAACAATTGTGAGGATGGCACAATTGTTTCATTTTTTTATACATAGGGTCACTTATGAGTAGAAACCAACTCAATAGCACCGAACCATAATATCAAATTGGCTACTTTTTTTTTTTTAAGTTTTTATTGTGAATTGAGTGATGGTTTATATGAAAGAATATCCATTTTACACTCACTCTATGGCATTTCATTTCATTGTAGTGATTACAATCCCTTTGGTGCATCATCATTCAGCAGTATTTGCTTAACTATTCCCTCTGTATTTTGGGGTTTGGTTTTTTTTTTTTTATGAATACAAAAACACTCAAGAATATATAATAATTTAAACATCCAAAGGGCACATTCTGCAAGCCTACCTCCTGGTTGCCAGCACACAGCCTTTCTCTTTCCATGAATTTAGAGTCCTCAGCTGCTCTTTCTCTCCATGTCATCATCTCTGCCTCCGTTTCTGGTGTCACTGTTTCTCTGGATAGGGTCCCACATTCCGCTCATGCTCTTCTCCCTTGATGGTCCTAGGATCCTCTGTTCCTGGAATGTAAGATTAAGTACTCCTCCATTTATGTTACAAAACTTCTACCTTTACGGTTGTGAAATCACAATTTATCATGACAATAATTACTCACTACTGAATCATAAGAATTTTATTCCTATCTCCTTTCACCAGACCCTTTTAGACAAGATGTAAACTATACACAGTAGGGATTCTATCTTTCCCCACACACTCTGAAACTTAACTCCCTCTTAAAAACTTGTAAGCCAGTCACTTCATGCCTTTATAGTGCCCCCCTCCCCCCAATTTTAGGTAGATGATGTCTAAGTTGCTCGTCTTGATCCTTGGTGGAAAGATTCCTTCCCTCTCAGTTGGTATTTTGAGCTATGAAATCATAAGTATAGGTCATGTTCATCAAATCATAGCAATTTATACCTGTTTCCTTTATCAAATATTTTTATCTTCATCTAGTTGAGTTCTGATCATCAAGCCATCAACGTTAGGTCAAATGGGCTACTTTTAATGTCTCTTCCTGTTTTTTAATTCTAGGACTCTGACCTTAACTAAGAAGCCCTGGTGGTGCTCAGGGTAAACAGTGGACTGCTAACTGCAGTTCAAACCCAGCAGTTGCTACATGGGGAAAAGATGAGTCTCTCTGCTCCATATACCAGGGTTACTATGAGTCTGAATCAATTCAATAGCAGTGGGTTTGTGTGTTTTTAGGTTGACATTAACTGAAACTTCCACTATGAACAAAATGTTTCCTAATGGAGTTTGCGTAGAAAGAAAGGAATAAAACATATGAGGAGGCTACAGAAAGTCCACGGGAAAATGGAATTGAAACAGAAGGAATTTTCCACGAACATTTAAAGCACTCTTGTATAAGTCAGGGGTCAAACATATAGCCTCCATGTATGTGTTGTCGGCTTGCATAGTGTTGTTCTTGTTGTCTTCTTTCATTTGCTTTTATTTTTTAATTTAACGGCTTTTAGGCTGAATATATTTCTCTAGTCTAGCCAAGCCACAGACTCCTCAAACCCCTCTTGTCTTATACTCACCCACTTCACACATTTATATTAATTACATGGGTAGTCCCAGAAGGTACTAGGATTTTGACCCCTGCTCTGAGTCTTACTAGTTAGCTGTTTTCACTGAGTTGATTCTAACTGATGATAATGCCGTATGTGTTAGAAAAGAACTGTGCTCCATAGAAAGATCTTTCTTTGGGTGTGTTTCTGGGTGAACTAAACCACTAACCTTTCACTTGTTAAGTGCCATCCAGTTGGTTCTGACTCATAGCAATCCTTTATAGATTTTCCTGAAGAGATGGAAAATATTCAAAGAATATTCAATGGGGTGGGGGGAACAGACATAAATAAGCACCGGATCATGAAAGTTGAAATTAAATAGCGTTTTAAAGATTAGTTCTGAAAGCTGAAAACTGAGCTTGTTAAAATCTTTGTTGATCTTTTACAACTTGACTAGATTTTAAACTCTGCCAAGAGTAGAAACAATGTGTTCTCTATGTTCTGTAACTTTATCTTACAGTGAAATTTCAGTGTTACACTCTACAGGTGTTCCATCAATTTCAGAAGAAAGAAGGGAGGGGAGGGTGTGGAGACAGGAAGAAAGGAGAACAAAGGATTAAAAGTTGCCTCATTCTTCCAAACAATAATGGAGTTCTTGTTTAGAATAACCCAGATGGAACAGGGTTTTATATACTTAAACACTTTTCTAGAAGCAATGAAAGAACTGGACATAAGGTTACTGTGTTTACATATATTTAAGAAACACATGATTGGGTTTGGGGTTTGGGGTTTGGTTTTTTTTCTTTTCTTTTCTTTTCTTTTCATTAATCACGTTCTCTAGCTCAAACGGCTCTCCTGACAAGTTTTCTTCTGTTCAACCCTTGTAGAAACGACCTGTTGATGGTCTGTCGCCAGCTGAATATGGAAGAGTCTGTGGCTGAGATCATGAACCAACTGGGTGCAGATGAAAATGGGAAGATTTCCTTTCAGGATTTTACAAGGTGTCGCATGCAGCTCGTTCGAGAAATTAGAAAGGAGGAGGTAGAGCTTTCTGTGAAGTCAGACAACTCTTATAAAAAGAAGCTGAGGGAAAGAATCGCTTCCTGGCCCACGAGCAGTGACAACAGTTTGGGTAGGTATAACCAGGTGACACCGTCTGGTGTTGTTAAGTGCTATAGAGTTCCAACTCATAGCGACCCTATATAGGGTCTTGAAGGAGCTTCTGGTGGGTTTAAACCTCCAAACTTGTGCCCTGCTAACCTTGCTTTGTGATCTTTAAAATGAACATGGACTCTCTGCTCCTGGCTTGTCCTGGGGACACCTTTTTGGTCCCAGGTGAATGTTAACTATTTCCCCCAGTTCTACCTAATAGTTTCACAGTTGCTGACTTACTGCTTTCTTTCTTTATTTTGGCCCTTCCATTTTTTCAGGCATAATAATGCACTCTAGGAACTGTGACCATTAGAGATTAGAGAGAGAGGGTGAATGGATGGGAATAGTGCTAACTGCATCAGTAGGCCTTAGAAACCATTTGGGCATTTCTTCAAATCTTAGTACAGTTCTGTGAGGTAAGGCTTTAAAAACCATTTCACTTTTGTTTAAAGTTAATCTTGTTTCTATACTGTTTTCTGTTTCATAAATATTATTTCTTACAGGTGCAAGATAAGCAATTGGAAAGAAAGTTTTTAAAAATGTTGACAAATTTTGAAACGGTATAATGGGGGCCTAGGTTTATGATATATATTTTGAAATGCACAAATTTTGAAAATTTTCAGAATAATAAGTTAACAAGGGGAAAAAAAAAAGGTCTCATGAAGGATAGTTGGAACAAAGGTACGGAAAAAAGCATCTCAGTTTTCTATTTATACTTAAGGGATTTTGTTTGTTTGTTTTCCTTAAAAATGTCTCCTGGCTTTGCTTTTCTATTTCTTTCTCTGTGGCAATCAGTAAAGTTCCATGTTAATTGTCTGTCATTTATTTTATATATATGTGCTAATTAACATAGATAATTAGGTAGTGTCCCCTAATACTCGCACACACATATTCTGAACAACGCTCCCGGCAGTGGAATAATTTGGAACATTATTACTGAATAATTGAAATGATAAAAATGTTTGCATTTCCCCTTTGCCTTGTTAGTTTAATGGATTCCATTTTAGCTTCATAGTAGATGTGTGCTAATGCAACTGCTCTTACAATAATATGTAGAAATATTTAATTTTTGGAATAACACAGTTCTGGTTATTAAAAAATATATGTTCATTTTAGAAAAAAAGAAAGAAAGCAGAAAAAAACAAAATTCATCTTGAATCTTACTACCTATTAGTAATAACCACTGTATATGTTTGGACTATTTGCTTCTGGTCTTTCGCTCTCTCATTGTATGTGTGATTTATTTATTTTTAAATTTATTTATTTGCATGCTTTGTATAAAATTTTGTATGCTGCAATTTTTTCTTTGCATTTTAATGTATTTTCCTCATGCTTTTATTTCTTTTTATTGTGCTTTAGATGATAGTTTACAGAGCAAATTAGTTTCCCATTCATTAGTTTATACAAAGCGTTTCATGACATTAGATGCATTCCAGCCAATGTGTCAACACTTTCCCCATTTTTGCCCTATTGTTGTTGTTGTTAGGTTCCATCAACTTGGTACTGACTCATAGTGACCCTATGCACAACAGAATGAAATACTGCCCGGTCCTGGGACAACCTCACAATCGTTGGTACACCTGAGCTCATCGTTGCCACCACTGTGCCCGTTCATCTCGTTGGGGATTGTCCTCTTTTTCTCTGACTCTTCACTTTACCAAACATGATATCCTTCTCCAGTGACTGGTCCCTCTTGATAATATATCTGAAATATGAGGGACAAAGTCTGGTCATCCTGGCTTCTGAGGAACACTCTGGCTGTACTTCTTTCAACACAGATCTGTTTGTTCTTTTTTGTAGTTCACGATATTCTCCTCCAACACCACAACTCAAATCCAGCAATTCTTCTGCTGTCCAATTTTTGCATGCATATGAGGTTATTGAAAATACGATGGCTTGGGTTAGGCACACCTTAGCTCTTGAACACTTTAAAGAGGTCTTGTGCAGCAGATTTAACTAATGCAATACATCATTTGATTTCTTGACTGCTGCTTCCATGAGCAAAATGAAGTCTTTAACAACTTCAGTCTTTTCTCCATTTATATGGATGTTGCTTATTGGTCCAGTGGTGAGGATTTTTTTCTCTAGGTTTCCAATTTCTGTTTGTCTGAAATTTTCTATCCTTTCCTGCTTTTTCATTTTTACTTTTGGGCAAATGTTGCCCATTTGATTTCATATAATTTATCATTCTAAGGAACACATTCCTCTCAGGTATTATTGTTTATTTTATGGACCAGTCTATTATTTGACTTTAATTCCAATAAACTTTAATATCAATACATCTTTTTTCCCCCTAGGTATTTTTTAAATTTCTTTTTTTTTTTTTTAAGTTTTTATTGTGAGTTGAGTGAAAGTTTACAGGACAGATCATCAGTTTTACATTCAATAAAGCATACACCTTGTTTCATTACAATGATTATAATCCCCTCCATGTACCATCAGTTAACAGTATTTCTCTCTATTCATTTTAGCTCTTTTTTTCTTTTAAACACTCAGGCATATATAATAATTTAAGCCACCAAAGGGCACATTCTGCAAGTCTGTCTTCTGGCCACCAGCTCTCAGTCTCTCTCTTCCCATGAATCTAGAGTCCTTGGCTGCTCCATCTCTCCATGTCCCCATCTCTGCTTCCATCTCTGGTGTCACTGCTTCTCTGGATAGAGTCCCACATTCTGCTTGTGCTCATCTCCCTTAATGGTCTTAGGGCCCTCCGTTTCTGGACTGTATGATTAACTACTCGCCCATTTTTGTTACTTCTTTCTACCTTTACAATTGTGACAGTCGCAGTTAGTCATGAAAACAATTACTCATTATTGAACCATAAGAATCTTACCCCATCTCTTTTTACAGACCCATCTAGACAAGATGAAAACTATTCAGTGGGACACTTATCTTCCCACACACAGTCTTAAACTAAACTCCCTCTGAAAACTTGTAAGCCAGTCATTTTGTGCCTATATCACCCCCTCATTTTAGGTACCCAATGTCTAAGTTGCCCGTCCCTATCTACCCTGTGTTCAGAGGGAATAGTATTGATACTTGATGTAGCCTTCCTTCTCTGTTGGTATTTAGAGCTGCTACCTCCATGAGTATACGGCAAATTCGTCAAATTGTAGCAACTTACCCTCGTTTCCTTTATCCAAAAAACCCACAATTTAAAAAAAATCTTCCTATAGTCAAGTTCTGATTATCAAGCCATCAAAGCTAGGTCTAATGGGTACTTTCTGCAAGTTTGGGTGTTCTTGTGTATCCCCCCTCACTTCGTATCAGCTGGATGCTTCACTCTCAGCTCTAGCCCTCTGTGGCTATGTCCTTGTCCATGGGCAAATAAGCTGCACAAGACCTTTTTAATACATTCAAGAGAAAAGATGTCAAATGCTTGTGAAAGTTAGACAGTGAATAAAGAAGACCATAAAAATGATGCATTTGAATTATGGTGTTGGAGCAAACAAATCTATGTTGTGGAGATTTAAGCCAGAGTGTTCCTTAGAAGTCAGGCTGGCGAGAGTTTGTCTCTCATGATTCGGATGTATTATCAGGAGGGACCACTTTCTGGAGAATGACATTGTTTAGTAAAGTGATGTGTCAGTGAAAAATGTGAAACCTCCAACGAAATGAATTTACACAGTCTCAGCAGCAATGAGCTCAAACTTAACCATGATTATGAGGATGACATAGGACTACAAAATGTTTTATTCTGTTGTGCATAAGTTTGCTCTTCATCAGATCACACCCAATGGCACCTAACAACAACAACTTTATGTGATGGAAAAGTGGTCTCTGAGCATGACCTTTGTGCCAGGTAGAAACTTATCTTATAGTCATAGTCTCAGGGTTCCTTCAGTCTCTGTAAGAGTAGTAAGTTTGGTCATTTATGTGAATTTGACTTTTTGTTCTATATTTTTCTCCTACTCTGTCCAGCTATTGTGATCCCAATCAGACTGGTTGGCATTGGTAGCGGGCACCATCTACCATATAGGCCATATAGGCTGTGGTTCATGTGGTCCACTAGGGCTTTGGACTAATTGCTCCCTTGAGTCTTTGGGTTTCTTCACTGTACCTTTGATCCTGATGTGACAATACCAATAGTTTTGTCTTAGATGGCCTCCCAGGCTTTTAAATGGTAGTATAAAGCATGATTTATAATGGTTGCATGACAAAAAATGGGTGCTTAGTAAATGTTTATTAAATGAAAGAATGAATAAGATTTTCTTTGCTAAGCTGTATTTCTTACTTTTTCTGTCAACAACATGGATTTTTATATAAATACATAAGCACACACATATATTTGAAGAGTTAAGTAAATTGTGACATATTCCTACAATTTAATAGCATATAGCCATTAAAATGATGTATAAACACATATCAAATATATAAACTGATGGAATACTTATCTTGAAAAAGTACTATTTACTGTCCTAAAACTGTATAACATGTAATATATGGTTATTAGTTTCCGAAAAGGAAATTTTTAAAGAGTTGTTGTCTGCCACTAATGATTTGACTATCTTATGAGATTTCCCCAAGAGAAAGGGTTTGAAAAGCAACTCCCATTCAAACTTTTTATATCCCCACAGCCTTAGAGTGGTGCTTTGCAGAAGCACTGGACTGCAAGGTTGGTTTGAACTGCAAGGTTGGCAGTTCATACTCACCAGCCGCTCCTTGGAAATTCTATACAAGATCTCTGTGAGTCAGACTCAACTTGACAGCATTTAACAACAGTGTACCCTTGCAGAAAGAATAGGTAACTGAGAGAAGATGAGTCATTAAGCATGTTGTGAACTGAGAAAGTGCCAACAGAGTGAAATATCTGACCAGTTTATCATGGTAGTTGAGATTTCAGAGTCAAATTACTTGAGTGTGAGTCTTGGTCCTGTCACTTACTGTTTACATGATACTAGATAGGTTACTTCACTTCTCTCTTTCAGTAAATTCTGAAGTGGGGATAATTTTTTGTGGCTAGCCTACTGGATTATTCAGAGGACTGAAGAAGCTAGTATATATGTGTTGTTGTTTAGTGCTGTCAAAACTTTTCTGACCCATAGCGACCCTGTATAGGGTTTCCGAGGAGCAGCTGGTGAGCTTGAACTGCCGACCTTGCAGTTCAAATGGCTTTGCAGTCTGGCGCATTAACCCACAGCACCACACCAAGACACATAAAACACATGTGACATATAATAAGACCTAAATTCATTTTAAGCTGATGGTAATTTTGCCACCCAATCTAAGTCTTATTGTTGTTGTTGTTGTTGTTGTTATGTGCCATGGAGTCGATTCCAACTCATAGCGACCCTGTACAGGGTTTCCGAGGGTGTAAATCTTTACGGGAGTAGAAAGCCTCATCTTTCTCCCGCAGAGCAGCTGGTAGTTTCGAACCGCTGACCTTAAGGTTCGCAGCCCGATTCGTAACCACTACGCTACCAGAGCTCTTAGGGAGTATCAAAATAATAACTCATAAGTTGCAAAGCAACCTTTTTTGTTCTAAGGTGAATCAAATACATTTGAATTTTTATATTATGAAAACTTTGTGTATTCAATTATCCACTTTCCTTTCTATATCATTAATCTCTTTTTCTGAGTCTATCCACATAAACGCTAGTATCTTCTTGGGGTAGAAGAGGAAGTCCTCTCTTGACTTTTGTTTCTTATGAATGTTGTTGTTGTTGTTAAGTGCCATCAGTTGGTTCTGACCCATAACGACCCTGTATAGGGTTTCCAAGGAGCAGCTGGTGCTTGAACCACCAACTTTGCAGTTCAAACAGCTTTGCAGTCTGGCGCATTAAACCACAGTGCCACACCCGGACTCCTTCTTAGGAGCAGGCCCCCATTCTTATGAATAAGACCCCATTTGTCTGCTACACTTCACAGAAAAACTTTTTGAATAGGGTGTCTGCATTGAATACTGATCAGTTGCCATATGTTATTTTTCCATAAACCCACCCTTATCCATCTTCAGTCCATTTGTTGTCTCCACATTGGCCAATCCTGGGTTCCTTTTCCGACATCTCGGTCTTCAACATTTGACTCAGCTGACTACTTCCTCATTGTGGCAGCACTTTATTCTCTTTGACTTCTTGATACCATATTCTCATGGGTTTCTTCTTACTATAATGGTTTTCCTTTCTTGGTCTCCTTTTTTCAATTCCTCTTTTCCCTGAACTATTTCTAAGTGCCTTGGGCTACTTTCTCCCCCAAAATGATCTCATGTGATTCAGTGTTTTTAAATACTAATTTTGTACTCCAAAACCAAAACCAAACCCAGTGTTATCAAGTTAATTCCAATTCATAGGGAACTATAGAACAGACTAGAACTGCTTCTTAGGGTTTCTAAGATCATAAATCTTCATAGGAGCAGATAACCTCATCTTTCTCCCATGGAGTGGCTAGTGGGTTTGAACTGCCAACCTGTGGTTAGAAGTCCAATGCTTAGTCCACAGTACTACTATGATTGCTATTTTTGTGCCAGAAAATTCCAAATGTTTACATTTAACCATGCCCTTTCCCCTGAGTTCCAAAATCAAGTGATAGATTTCTCACTCACCCTTAACATGACCAGAAAGGATTGTTTAAATTCCCTTCCCCTCTCTTACTTCCGGAGTCCTGGTGTGGCACTGTGGACTAATGTGCTGGACTGCAATGTCAGTTTGAAATGCAAGGTCAGTGGTTCAAGCTCACCATCCATTCATTGGAAACCTTATACAGGGTTGCTATGGTTTGGAACCAAGTCAATGACTCAAAAACAGCTCTTATTTCCAGGCCCAATTCTTCTCACCACCTACCCCATCTGCCGTTTACTTAAACCAGCAAGTCCTCTTGTATCTTTGCTGTGTACTGTCCTTTCTCATTATTCATGGCAGTTATATTCTATAAAGTCAATATAAACTATGAATTAGTAAATACTGAATGATTGCTCTTAGAGAATACATGAAGTTAGGTTCCTGGGACCTTCTGTTCACAATGTTTTCACCAACCAATCAATGTACACTCTTGTTTTATGTGTATTTTTGTTTAAAAGCTTACTTATTATATATATTTGATTCATTGCCATTGAATGCTGCACCATTATAACCATCATTAATCCATTATGTCTTGCCTCAGATACTAAAATAGCCTGTAATTGGACTCTTTGATTCATTCCTTAACCTCCTATATGTCACTCTGCAGTCAGAGTGGTCTTTTAATATTTGAAAAACATGCTTAGGTTATTTCCACATTCAAAATTTTTTCTTATGGGTTCCACATTACTTTAAAATAAAAGGCAACTCCTTACCAGCTACACTCACCATTCCAAGTCAATCTCATACTGATCCCCTCTGGCTTACTGTGCTACACTGGCCTTCATTCTGTTAGTGAGGTCAGCCATCCTCTGGACCTTAAACCTGGCTCTTTCTTCTGACCTATTGTTGTTGTTGTCAGGTTGTCAGGTGCCCTCGTGTCAGAACTGACTCATAGTGACCCCATGAACAGCAGAACAAAACAATGTCCGATCCTGGGCCAACCCCACTTGAGTCCATCAATGCTGCCACCTGGCCAAGCCATCTCGTTGGAGGTCTTCCTCTTTTTCTCTGACCCTCCATCTTACCATGCATGATATCCTTCTCCAGTGACTGTTCCCTCCTGACAATATGTCTGAAGTATGAGAGACGAAGTT
>NW_006408661.1:9087380-9091332 GCF_000296735.1 Chrysochloris asiatica
GCCAGGTGGCATCATTGATGGCATCGAGTGTAGCAGCGGTAATGGGGTTGGCCCAGGATTGGACATTGTTTCGTTCTGCTGTGCATGGGGTCACTATGAATTGGTTCCAACTTGATGGCACCTGACAACAACAACAACAAGCATATACAGATTAAAAAGCAATAAGGTTTAAATTGCAGTCCACAGACCTTAGAAACCATTGAATGGTGTAGAAGGAAAGGACGATAAAGAGGTCTATAAAGAGCTCTAGAGACCTGCTGTGGCACTGTGGGTTGATGCACTGGACTGCAAAGTCGTTTTGAACCACAAGCTCACCACTGCTCCTTGGAAACTCTATACAGGGTCTCTATGGGTTGGAACCAACTTGACGGCACTAACAATAAAGAGATATGCTAGCCAGGGTCTTAAAAAAAAAACTGGGCTTTTACCTATGACTAGAAGATAGAGAATAAGGCTGGTGGCACTATAGGATAAATACTGGATTGCTAACTTGTTGTTGTTGTTGTTAAGTGCCAATGAGTCAAATCCAACTTACAGTGACCCTGTATAGTGGTTCTGAGGAGCAGCTGAGGGGTTTGAATCACTGACCTCTCAGCGGCTTGTCCAGTGCTTATCTTACAGTTCCACATCAGGATTCTGTAATGCTAACTTCAGGTCAGCAATTCAAACCAACCAGCAACTCAGAGGAGAAAGATGAGACTTTCCTCTCTCATAAAGATTTGCAGCCACGGAAACCCTCTACAGGGTTGTTACGAGTCAGAATTGACTCTATGGCAGTGGGCTTAAATTAGAAGATGGAGAAAAGCAGAAAGAATTGTCTACCATTGTGAGAAAAGCCTAAGAGAAACTTAGATATAATATAATGGGAAAGAAGGATTCCATTTGAAAACTTTGAGTTAATAGTTTTCTTCACAGTAAGACTTTCAGGTATTTACTATGCTGATTGTTTCTTGCAAATCTGTAGGAGAAGAATAAGATATATAGCTTTTGCCAAATTTAACTGGTCACAAACTTTTATTAACAGAGCTTCTTTTAGACCTTGCGATTTTTGCCCAAATACACTTTTGGGGAAAAAAATTTAAATACATGGAAAATTATGCCGTAATAGACTTTTTTTCCCCCTTTAAACAATCTACTTAGAAATTGTATTTTTTAAGTGTTGATATCTTTCAAGCACCAGTTATGTACTATGTTTTTAATAACAATAACAAAATGATTATAATCCTGAATTTTTACAATGCACCAGACAATTTGCTAGTGACTTTCTTTGTGTAATGTGCTAGAGAGATTAACTCCAGGTTCATGACTGAGTTGCCATGCAATTTGGGGTAGTCTCTGAATTATTCTGAGCTTCAGGTTTCTTATCCTTAAAGGTTGGGTAGATACAGGCAGTGATAAAGCATTAGCTACATTATGGGGTCCTTGGAAGGATTCAATAAGATACATTTGTAAAACTTCCACATGGTGTCTATTTATAGTGATCTCCCAGTTAATAATAAATGTTATTATAATTAGTCATTATCATCCCTCATCCTTGCAACTACATTCCACGGTTAGCATGTTGTTGTGAAGTGCCATGTTGTTGTGAAGTCAATTACTACCTGTAGCAACCCTATCTAGGGTTTCCAAGGAACAGCTGGCAAGCTTGAACCGGGACCTTGTAGTTCAAACAACTTTGCAGTCTAATGCATTAGCATACAAGACTCCAAGTTTAGCATAGAATCCTCCTTATATAGAGGAAGAAATGGGGGCTCACTGAACAGCACAGGATTTTTGTTGTTAAGTACCATCGAGTCAGTTCTAACTCATGGATGAAGGACATTAAAAAATTACTTAGTGAGAGAGGATTCTTTGAGTATCCTGCAGTAAAGAACACGGTATCTTGATGACCAAAATACAAACTAAAAGAACACTACAATCCAGAAGCCACCCCACAAATTGGAGACACATGTTACCAGAGGCCTGAAGGGACAGTCTGAGGACAATTTCTGTTAGATAAAACCCATCTCTTGGGCAACAAAGTGAGTGTTGTGAGGTTCTTCTTTCCTATCTAATTTCTCAAAGGAAAACAAAATAATGTTGATTTCTTATAAGAAGCCCTGGTTGTTCGATAGTTAAGCAATGGACTGCTAACGAAAAAGTTGATGATTTGAGTACCCAGCAACTCTGAGGGAGAAAGACCTGGGAATCTGTTTCTGTAAAGATTGTTGTTGTTTGTTGTTAAGTGCCGTCATGTCCATCCCAACTCAGCCACCCTAAATAGGGTGTCCAAGGAGCGGCTGATAAATTTGAACTGCTGGCTGATAAATTCAAACTGACCTGTGGTCCAGTGCTTTATCCTATAAGGATTACAGCCTAGAAAACCTGTCACATGGAGTCAATGTGAATCAGAATTGACTGGATGACACACAACGAGATACTTTAAAATTATTTGCAGTTTTTGGTGATGAAGAAAGACTTTTAAGTTGTTGTTAAGTGTTGTCGACTCGGTTCTGACTCCAGCTTACAATGACCCTGAATAGGGTGTACAAGGCTTTTTAAAATCTTTGCAGAAGCAGAAAGCCTCATCTTTCTCCTGCGGAGCAGCTAGACTCCATACAATAAACACTGGACTGAGAACCACTGTGGTTCACAGTCCAGTGTTTATGGTATGGAGCCACTGTGATCCCCTAATAACGACTGTAGAATTAAAAAAAAAAAATCCTCACACTGGATATTTACAGACTTTAGCAATTTCAACAGAACCTTCCTTTAAAAGTGCTCTTTTAAGTAAACAGCTTTTTATTTCAATTAAGTTGTAAACTAATTGATTTCTACACACTCATGTCCAATGTGTGAATTATGTGAAAGAAGTGGCACTCCATTGGGAGATTACATAACAACACTGCTCCACTGCCTAAGGGGAACTGATACAGCCCTTTCAGCCTAATGTAGTATTTTGTATGTCTTTGATTTCAGGTCTTTGGGGATACTTGTTTTTAATTCTTTGGTCAGGTCTCAGAGAATTTAGGAACTTATTTTAGTCAAATCCCTATAGTTTTAAAACAATATTTAAGACAGAAAACATTAAAACCTGCTAATTAATACAACCAAATTTAATTTATGCTAAGATAAGAGCACTAGGCAGGGTTTCTAATAACCTGTATCATCAAAGATGGTCTTTCCTTGATATATATAGTTCCAGGTGTTGAGTTGATCTTCAAGGGAAACTCTGAGAAACCCCTGTGGTCTATAAGGAACATTGTTGTTGCTGTTAAGTGCCACTGATTCCATTCCAACTCATAGAAACGTGTATTGGGTTTCCAAGGAGAGGTTGGTGGGTTTGAACCACCAGCCTTATGTTTAGTGGTCCAGTGCTTAACCCACAGTGCCCCAGATACTTGTTGAATTGACAAAGAAGATAAAAGGTTGTTTGCAAAACATAGTCATAGTACTTTTGCACTCATCCTATCAAGAAATGGAATTTACTTCACTAACCCTTGAACTGAGAGTAGCTCTGTGGGTTATTTTGATCAGTAGAATATGGCAATGATGAAATTGTGTGCCTTTTGGAGTCTAGACTTCAAAAGGTGTTGAAGCTTCTTCCTTCACTTGTTGAAACACTCCCATTACTATGTAAAGAATCTTAGGCTAAACCAACAAATGAAAGACCATAGAGAGATGTCCAACTAGCAACCAACACTAAGGCCTCAGACATGTAAATGAGGACATCTTAGTCCCTTCAGACCCAGTCAAGCTACCCAAGGATTGCAGTTACGTAGGTAACTAACATGAGAGACAAGTTGAAAAACTGCCTAGCTGAAGGGATGTTAGTCTCGCTCATACGATCCAAGAGTAAATAGATAAAGGTTTACAAAACAGACTAAATGCTTTAGAGAAAGGAAGATCGCTTAAGGGAAATAAGACCCAATATATCCAGATTACACTCCCAGCTAAGGTTATTCATGGTATA
>NW_006408661.1:9092247-9094175 GCF_000296735.1 Chrysochloris asiatica
AAAAAAAAGAAAGAAAAACTGCCTAGCTGAGTCCAGCCCACATTGTTGACTCTAGGATCATGAAAAAGAATAAACAGTGTTTTTTAAAGTCACTTATTGTTGTGGTAGCTTGCTACATAGCAGTAAATAAGTGATACACATCATGAATGACCTTAGGAATTATTACTAATCAAGACAAAAAATTACAAATAGTACTAACAGAGTACTAGAGCCCCAAAGTAGTGTGAATGCTTATGAGCTTGACTGCTAGACAACAGATGGACAGCTTGAAACCACCCCCAGGTGCCTCAAAAGACAAGGTGGGAGATCTGCTTCTAAATGGTCACAGCCTTGAAAACTCTACACTGAAGTTCTACTCAGTACATGTGAGGACACCATGAGTCAGAACTGACAATAACAAGAAGCAACACAGGCTTATGTATGATCAAGTGAAAAATATGTGAGGCAAACAAAACATGTTAAAGGAGCTAATAAAGGGAAACCATTGTTGAGGGAAAAAGGGGAGTAAAGCTGAAACTCACCTTTATGAACTGAAAGAATTGGCAGTGTGTAGGAATAAGGAAGCACACCTAGGTATGATGCGTTGGGAAAGAGTTCATTAGAAAGTAGTTAGTCTCTAATTAAATTAAATGGCCCTGCTTCTCATATGTAGTCACAGTCCTGAGATGTCTAATCTCTGTGTGTATGTGTGTGTGTTTCACTGCTGGAAAGTGTTTAGGGCTGTTGTTCTGTTTCATTTTTAAAATGATCACTCCCAAATTTAAATACCTAAACTAAATGCTTTAAAAATAGTTTTTAAAGTAGAGTACGCCTGAAAATATATAACAATGAACCAGACATAATCCATAAGCACCAGTTTGCAGCTTCTCTCACAAGAAGAGCCATAGGTCAGACCAGTAAAAGTTAGTTTCTCTCTGAGCCTTCATCTCTTGCTTTTATAAAAAGAAGAATCAGCCTATTCAGGCTCCTGAATGCTGGGAACTAAGACAATGCCCTAGGAATTATAAGGGGGAGAGCTAGTACCCAAAAACAACAGGGCACCTCTGTGCTAATTTCTTTTTAGATGTCCCTGATAAATTCAGAACATACATTAAAAACACTGCCACTTTGCTCAGTTTTGCTGTAGGGTATTAAGGAAGAACTTGCTATTAATCTTGAGCCACCATGACCTGGAAGTAGTTGCAGGAATAATTAGGAGGAAATCCTAAAAAACAATGTGAACTTTGTTGTTATTAAGTGCCTTCAAGTCAGTTCCGACCCATAGCGACCCTGAGCAGGGTTTCTAAGGCTGTAAATCTTTACAAGAGCAGAAATCCTCATCTTTCTCCCATGGAGCTGCTGGTAGTTTCGAACTGCTGACATTAAAGTTTGCCACCTGATTCATAACCAGTACGCTACCAGAACTCCTTAATGTGAACTGTAGAAATAGGTTAATCTTGGAGGTCAGGAAGAGAAGAAAGAAGGAACAGGTCAAAATGGATGTCAGAAGAGACACTGAAACTTGCTCTGCAGCATAGAGATGCTAAAGCAAATAGAAGAAATGAGGAGGTATAAGAGCTGAACAGAAAATTCAAAGATCAGCTTGAGAAGACAAAGTCAAATATTACAAAAAATGTACAAAGATCTGGAATCAGAAAACCAAAAAGGAAGAACATGCTCAACATTTCTCAAGCTGGGGCAACTGAAGAAAAATGTCAAGCCTCAACTTTCATTATTGAAGGATTCTCTGGGCAAATTACTGAATGATACAGAATGCATCAAAAGAAGATGGAAGGAATATACTGAGTCACTGTATCAAAAGGAAATGGTTGATGTTCAACCATTTCAAGAGATAGCATATGATCAAGAGCCAATGCTATTGAAGGAGGAAGTCCAAGGTGCATTGAAGGAATTGGCAAAGAACAAGGCACCAGGAATTGATGGAATAA
>NW_006408661.1:9095260-9096967 GCF_000296735.1 Chrysochloris asiatica
TTGGAAGAAGTACAGCCAGAGAGCTCCTTGGAGGCTAGGAAGTCCAAACTTCGTCTCTCGCACTTCGGACATATTGTCAGGAGGGACCAGTCACTGGAGAAGGATATCGTGTTTGGTAAGGTGGAGGGTCAGAGAAAAAGAGGAAGACCCTCGGCAAGATGGATTGGTAAAGTGGCAGCATCATGGGCTCAAGCATGGCAATGATTGCAAGGTTGGCCCAGGATCGGGCAGTGTTTCATTCTGTTGTGCAGAGGGTCACTATGAGTCGATACCAACTCAATGGCACCTAACAACAATAACAACAACATTGTAGAAATTATTTTTCCATTGCCAATCATGCAGCACAAGGATTGTTTTTATTAAAAGGATTGTCTTATTTTTAATACCTTTTTGCTGATTTTTAAAATATTGATTAAATGGTATCATCATGATATAAAAGCAGGTTTCAAAAAGTTCATGGAAATTTTCAATTAAAAAATAATAGAATTTTCCCTCAAACATTTTGAAGTCCCTTGTATTCATTTGGTTTGTTCCAAACAATTGATTTTGTATTCACTTAACAAAAGCCAAACACAACTACTTTCCTTAGATAATGTTAAAACTTTATATAAAAAATATACACTAAAGTTTTCTCACACTCAAACAAAGTCCACATATAACATTTAGTTTCTATGTTTCCAAAATCTCTCTGTTTGTTTTCTCATGTCATTGACATTTTCAAGAAATTTGGTCAAATGTTTCCATTAAAAAAAAAAAAAAGAAGAAGAATTCACATTGTAATTTTAGAGCAGTTACAAAAATTACAAAGAATTTATGTTTTAAATTTATGTATCTGTATACTTAAAAATGGAATGAATAAGTATTCAAAAAGGCAAGATAGAAAAACCGAGACAAGAAAAGGTTGCTAGAAAGGAAAAACAAAATGAGATTATAAAGATGATCCAGCAATTCCTCTTCTTGGTATATATCCCCAAGAAATGCAAGCCATAACGTTTAGATATATGCACACCAATGTTCATAGCAACAGTATTCACAATAGCAAAATGATGGAGACAGCCTAAGTGCCCATCAATGGAAGAACAGATAAACAAACATACACACAATGAAATATTATGCTACCTTGAAAAATAACAAGGAAGCTGTAAGCCACCATGTAACATGGATGGACCTTAAGGACATTATGCTGAGTGTAATTAGTCAGTCATTAAAGGATAAATATTGCATAAGACCATTATTGTAAAAGCTTAAGGAAAGATACTCACACTAAAAGGAAGAAAAATGAAAACAGGAAAAAGTCTATACTGGTTACTGTGGGGGGTACGGTAGAGCACAGGGTAGGGGATAGACACATCGCAGTTCAGTTGTTGGGGTGGGTAATAAACAAGAAGGGGTAGGGGGACAGAATAACAAGGTACATAGGAGAACACTTAGGCAGGCTTGCATGGGCTAAATGGGACAGAGGTAAATAATGATGTATGCTCATACTTGGAACAAATCAGTGATATGGGATTGAGGCATAGTTTGAATGTGTAAAAGAGGGAAAATAATGTTAGGATGCTTGACTGTCCTATGAATATTTGTTTTCCTTGCCTACTATTATAAAATAGACACTTGAGGGAGATAGAAAGGAATATCTGGAAACATGATTATAGAAAGCTTGTAAGCTCATCTTCAGCCTATAACTGATTGGAATACCTAAAAGGGATG
>NW_006408661.1:9103947-9119967 GCF_000296735.1 Chrysochloris asiatica
CGGACTCGATGGCAGTTAACAACAACAACAACAATATAAATAAATAAAGCAAAATTGATACCTACAAGAGAAACACAACAATCCAAAATCATTATGTAACATTTTAACATATTTCTCATTAATTTATAGAACAAATGGATAAAAAGTAAGAAAAGATCTATAAGATTTGAATAATCCAGTTAACAGATTTAACATAATGAACATACATAGCTCACTTCACCCAACAACTGCAAACTATATTTTCTTTTCAAATGTACATGAAACATTTATAAATTATGATTATTTATAAGTCATGAAACAAGTCTTAAGAAATTCAAAGGGATTAAAATAGCACAGACCATGTATTTGAATGCAATGCACTGAAGCTATAAATCAGTAACATTGCCCAAACATAGTATGAAATTAAGGATATATACTCGTAACAAGAAAATGTTGTCATGCTAAAAGAAACATTCTTTGAAGATTACTAGGGGTGGGAAGGAAAGGAGGATAATTAACTGGCTAGAGGGAAGACATGTGTTAACTTGGGTGAAGTGGAAGACAGTAAGAGTGAAGTTGGCAAAAAAAAAAAAAAACAGAAAAAGATAGAGGCATAAGAAGACATGGGGAGGAATGAAAGAGTTAAAGGCAACATAGGTAAATACTGTAATATACACAGTCTTGCAATAATGGTGATCTACTGGCAGTTGCATGGATAGACACTCAGGCTGAACAAATGTAGGAGGAAGTAGGAGTATACCCACTGATATATATAGATTTACCTTTGCCATAAATATATATCCAGGAATGTAGTGGAACATACAGGGGACAAAGTTATGAAAACTTCTTAGATATAACCAAACACCTTGAGGAAATGAGTCTCTAGGGCTGGTGGTGTAGGACTATAGTTTCAGAAGACACCATGGTCAGTTAGCATAACATAGTGCACTGAGACATGTTCTACATCCTAAACCTTCATCTAATTCACAATAAAACCTTTTTTAAAAAAAAAAAGCTTATGAGTGGCCATCTAAGGTATACTATTGGTTGCTTCCTGTTCTGAGGAAACAAGAATGATGAAATTCAAAGATACATGGAAACAATTAGTGCAATGGATCACGTGAACATCAGTCTCCACAACCCTGAGAATAGAACTATATGGTACCGGTTACCACTACCAACTGCTCTGAAAGGGATCAAATTATAAGATCCTGGGTAGAGTGGGAGAAACATGTGGAACACAACCTAAAATCATGAAAACAAGACCAGGTTTAATGGTTGGATTGAGACTGGTGGAACCTAGACACTATGACCCTTAGTCACCCTTCGGGTCTGAAACTGAACCCAGTGGCTCCGTTTTTAACCAGATAATAGATAGATCTATAAGGGGAACAATAACACTGGGGATGTACACACACCTTAAAGAATCAACCATTTAGGATCAAAAGAGCAACATTTGCCCAAGGATGAAATTATGAAGAGTTATGAAAGGAGGACTGGAAACAATAGACGCAGGGAGTAAGTGGGATAAGGGATGTTACATTGAGGAAATTGCAATTAGTGAGATGAAATGAATGCATATGAGTTGTTAAATATGAAATTGATGATCTGCTCTGTAAACCTTCACCCAATTCACAATAAAAACTTTTTTAAAATGCTCAAATAGCCCATTGGCCAAAGAAAAAATTATAATGATTATTCAAAAATAATATGAATTGAAAGATTATGAAAATAGTGATGGAAATGAAATCCAAGCAGTCCATCAAGGAAATGTGATAGTTTTAAATGCATATATTAGAAAAGGAAAATGTTAAGCTGAACATCCACTCCAAGAATTTAGAAAAAGAACAGCAAAAAAGGATGCAATAAAGAGCAAAAATTAGTGAAATGGAAAAGCAAGCCCACAATGTAGAGGTACAATAAAAGTAAACAATTTTCTTTGGAAAGATGTATGAAATTGATAACTTCCTGGCATGAGTTTTTAAGTGATGTTAAAGAGATGACACAATATCTTTTCAAAAACACAAGACTGAGATCAAGGATTGATCTTTTTTTTTTAAGGTTTTATTGTGAATTATATGATAGTTTACATGGGAGATAGCTTTACATTCATACTATCGTATATCGTTTCATTGCCATGGTTACAATCCCCTCCAGGTATCATCAACTAACCAAAGGTTATACCCTGCAAGACTGTCCCTTGGTCATCAGCACACAGCCCCTCTCCCTCTCTGGGTCTAGTGTCCCCAGCCACTCCATCTCTCCAAAGGATTGATCTTTGATTAGCAAAATTTATAGCCAAATAGGCAATCCAATCCAACATGGAATCTAGGAAAAATCTCAGGACCACAAACTATCTCTATTCCATATTAGGAAAGTGATGTCTCTGAGTGCTATTATTGATTGCCTGACAATATCTAGGCTTACCAGTTTAAATACACAATAGGTTAGCTGAAGGTCCTGTGCTATGTAGGTATACCACTTACATAGCTGGAGTGGGCATCCAGATGCCTGTACTTTGAATGTATAGCTACTAAGTCAAGGTTTTGGCATGTAACCAAATCAATACTTTTATTGACAGCCTAGGTGGCCCAGTCAGGATTTATTATAACCAATAACAGTAATGAAAAGATGCTGCAGACATAAACAATAAAGAAAATTGTTATGAAAACCTCTCTCCGAATACATTTTAAAATCGAAAAGAAACAGATAAATTTCCAGAAAAAAATAGCTGATTTACAGATTCATGAAGGAGTATATGAATGATTCTATAACTCTGAATGAAATTTAAATTAAATTTTAATTTGCCTACAAAGAAAACCCCAGACCCAGAGGGTCACTAACAAGGTCTTCCTGGTATTCAAAGAATAAATACAGTTGCGAATTGACTCGAAGGCACTTAACAACAACAACAAGAGACATACCTTAACCAAAACACGACACAGACAGTGTGAGAAAAAAAAATCACAGACCAATTTTACTTATAAACTTATATGCAAAAATTCTAAACACAATATTAAAAACAAAAAACTGTTGCCATCCAATTGATTCCAACTCATAATAAGACTATAGGACAGAATGGAAGTGCCCCAAAGATTTGCCGAGGGGGAGCCTAGGATAAGCACTGAACTACAAACCACAGATTGGCAATTTGAGCCCACCAACCTCTCTACAGGAGAAGGATGAGGTTTTCTGTTTCCCCAAAGATTGACAGCCTCGGGAACCCTATGTTGCTAAGAGTCAGAATGACTCGAAGGCACTTAAGGACAACGATAATCTTTACAGAAGCAGACAGCCATATTTTTATCCTGCAGAGCGGCTAGTGGGTTTGATCCTCCAGTCTTCCAGTTCTCAGTACTTAACCACTATACCACCAGGGCTCCTTAACATAATATTAACAAGCCAAGATAAGTAATAAATAAATAAGATATCATATATTTTATTACATTAGGTTTGACTTTGGAATACAAGCCTGGTTTAACATTAGAAACTACATCATATTAAGAAAAACAAGTGAAACCTGTTGTTAGGTGCCATCCTGTTGGTTCTAGCTCTTGGTAACCTTATGAACAACAGAAAGCAGAAAGAAACACTGTCCAGTCCTACAACTTCCTCACAATCATTGCTATGTTTGAGTCCATGGTTACAGCCACTAACTTAATTTTTGCTGATCATCGACTTTTTCAAGCTGATCTTCTTCTCCAGAGACCTCATGATAGTATGCCGCAAGTACTCGAGACAAAGTCTAGTCATCCTCAATTCTCAGACGCATTCTGGCTGTATATCTTCAAATAGATTTATTTGTTCTCTGGCTGTCCATGAAACTTTCAGTATTCTTCACCAACACAAAAATTCAAAGGCATCAATTCTTCTTTAGTTTTCCTTATTTACTGTCTATTTTTCACGTGTTTGAGGCAATTAAACTTACCATGGCTTGCATCAAGTGCGCCTTAATTCTCAAGGGGACATCTTTGCTTTTCAACACTTTCAAGAGGTCTGTTGCTATAGATTTGCTCAGCACATTTTTTTTTTTTCTTGGATGCTACTTCTATGGAGGTTGATTGTGAATCCAAGTGAAATGATACCCCAGACAACTTAAATCTTTTCTCCATTTATCATAATGTTGCTTATTGGTTCAATTGTGAGGATTTTTGTTTTCTTTAGATTGAGATGTAATCCACATTGAGGGCTATAGTCTTTGATCTTCATCAGCCAGTGCTTGTAAGTCCTCTTCCCTTTCAGCAATCGAGGATGTATTATCTACAAATCACAGTTGTTAATGAGACTTCCTCCAATCTTGGTGCCATGTTCTTCTTTGTAGTCCAGTTTTTAGGTTTACTTGCTCAACATACAGATTAAATAAGGATGGTGAAAGAATACATCCATGGTGCGCATCTCTTCTAATGGTAAACACAATTAAGTGTCCTGAAATTCCCATTCTTCACAATGTTGTCCATAGTTTGTTATGATCCACACAGTCAGATGTCTATGCATGATCAATAAAACACAGGTCAACATCTTTCTAGTATTCTCTGCTATCAGTAGACATCCATTTGACATCAGCAATGATAGTCCTCATTCCATGTTCTCTTCTGAATCAAGTTTGAATTTCTAGCAGTTCCTTGTCCATATACTACTGTAAGCAGTTTTAAAATTATCTCTGGCAAAATTGTACTTTGCATGTTATATTAATAATAATGTTTGATACTCTCTTTGGAATGGACACAAATATGGCTCTCTTCCAGACACTTGGCCAGGTAGCTGTCTTCCAAATTTCTTTGCATAGGTGAATGAGCACTTCCCAGCATTGCATCCACTTGTTGAAACCTCTCTATTAGTATTCTGTAAATTCCTAGAGCCTTGTTTTTGTTTGTTTGTTTGTTTTTGCCAATGCCTTCAGTGCAACTTGGACTTCTTCCTTCAATATAATTTGATCTTGATAATATACTGCCTCCTGAACATTGCCCAGTTATTTTTGGTATAGTGACAATGTATTCCTTCAGTTTTCTTTTGATGTTTTTTTTAAAACCATTCAATATTTTTACTAAGAAAGTGGATTGAGAATCATTTTGTGTGTGGGTGTGTTGTTGTTGTTTTTTGTTTTATTCCCTACCCCTACCCCCAGTATTTTCCATTTTGATTAAGGTGATTTTTAGCCAAGAAGTACAATAAGCCCTATGGACATGCCATCCAAATGATCTGTGTGCTGCTTCTTACACCAGAGAGCAGGACCAGATTAGCATTATCATCATTCATGGTGTTCTCTGCATGGCACTTAAAAATTAGTGACTGTCAAGGGCTTTCTGAATATATGGCCCATTAATGTTCCTTGTAAGAGAAAGATAAATTGACCCAAAATACAGTGTCTGCCTTCTACCCAAGAGAGGTAAATCTTTAAAAAAACAAAAAACAAACAGAAAGTCATCTGGCCTCATACAGGTATTATCCCCACCCCAAGCCAATGTCAGAGGTGTAGATGACCAAATTCCACCTGGTTCAAGTGAAACTCAATTAACATTTTTTTGTATAGTAGCCTCTTCATTTTAACACTCTTTCCCTAAACTCTCCTTTGAATGTTTTAGCCCTGAATCAATTCTCTTGTTTATTTCCTTATTATATAAAATTTAACTAAGCCAAGATTATAAACTGTCAATATTATTTTTAATTCTTTTTTAAAAATCTTAGAGATACCTGCTTCATTTGTGCTTTCATAATTAAATTATTAACTGCCAACGAGTAGGCACTTGGACTTTGATATTAAATTTCGTGGAAAGTCGAACAATAGAATCTCAAGCTGGAGATGAACTGTGAAGTCTTCATATTCCACCTGCACTTTGGTTGTCTCTGAATTAAGTATTCTCTATTAAGTATTCTCAAGCCTGTGCTTAAAAATATCATGGACTGTCCAACTTACTTGTGCATAGTCAGACACTGAAAACTATCCACAAATGCTGATGGTGTTGATAACCTCACTTCATTAAGGAAAAGCATGCTTCCTTGCTTTCTTTTCACTTATCAACAGTCTGGGTGGGAGGTGATTTCAAAACACATTTACTCTATCCCCAATGTTACACTGTCCATAGATCAGTACATTTTCATAGATCACACACATATGACATGTACTCAAATAGGCCCACTTCCTTAAAGTAGCCAAAGGCAAATCACTGAATTAGAGTATTTGAGTTAGTATTATTTACCTCCCTTTAGCAGGACAGATACTTTGAATTGCATTTTGTTTCTTTGTTGTTTCCCAGGAGAAAGATAGAAAAGCTAAATTTATCTATCCTTTTCTGACCAAGTCTCCTTATGACCACAGGCAAAGATTTTAAGACAATTGGCCTGTGTTTGCAGTGTAATTTGTGCCAGAGGAAGCTAGGGCCCCTCATGAGGATCTGGGTCCTGCATTTCATACCAACCATTGACATTAATAAATGACGAAAGACTCGTGTCGTGAATCTGTTGTGGACTGAACAATTTACCACTGCTTCTGTTGATGTCAGTATTTTATAGAAACAGTAAATATGCTGTGACCGGAAAGCTTTACACCTGATAGCCAATTGGCTCACATTCTCCAATACTCCTTTCTGTCTGTTGTTGTTGTTAGATGCCATTGAGTTGGTACCGACTCATACCAACCCTATGCACAACTGAATGAAACACTGCCTACTCCTTGGCCAATCTCACAATTGTTACCACACTTGAGCCCATTGATGCTGCCATTTTGCCATGGTAGTTCTAAATTCAGAACGGTAGCTGCTTCTGATATTTTTAAAGGAGTATTTTCCTCTTGCCGCTAATGGTATTAAAACATTAGGCAATGTTCTCTGAACAACCCACATAATTGAAATACAGACACTATCATAATATTACTAAAACAGGTCTCAGGATGCCCTAAACAACTTGCATTCTTATCTGGCTGAAATGTGATGAGAGACCCAGCTTTTAACTGAAGTTTGGAAAAGAAGGAGCTAGAGGTGAAAAACAGGAGGGCAGCTGTGGTGGTCTGATGAATATAGTACGCCTGTTTTGCTTCTGGAGTCCTGGTATGGCACTGTGGGTTAATGCGCTGGACTGCAAAGTCACACTGATCCCCAAGTTGGAAGTTCAAGCTCACCAGGTGCTCCTTGGAAACCCTAACCAGCCAGGGTCGCGATGGGTTGGAACCTACTTGACGGCACTTAACAACAACAATAAGCTCTGCTTCTAAGCTGCCTCTGCTGCTTTTGACCTGTGCATATATCCTCATAGTGCTAGCCATGAGTTTTGGGAAGGCCAAATATCGTGTTGTAGTGCTGCAGGATAATGCACTGAACCACGAGGACAGTTTGAACTGCAAGGTTGGCAGTTCAAACATACCAGCTTCTCCTGGGAAACCCTACGTAGGGTTGCTATGACTTGGAACTAACTTAAGGCACTTAACAAAAAAACAGTTGTTCTCTAAAGTTGAGAATTGGTCGAGTAAAATAGAGGAAAAAGTCTATCAAACCAAATAACCAAAAACATTGACTTAATGAAATAACTCATACTCAGAGAGCATAACCTTGGCATTAACCTAATTATTTATTTTAATTGTCTTTATGATAACAGTAGGAACCCTGGTTGCACAGTAGTTAAGTCCTCTGCTGCTAACTGAAAAGTTGGCCACCCAAACCACCAAGTAGCTGCAAGGGAGAAAGACCTCCAAGGAAACAATCTATTTCCATAAAGATTGTTGTTGTTAAGTGCCATCAAGTCAGTTCCCACTCATAGTGACCCTGTGTAAGGTTTCCAAGGAACAGCTGGTAGGTTTGAACCATGGATTTTGCTGTTAGAAGTCCAGTGCTTATCCTACAGTGCCACACCAAGACCCTCCTAGAAAACCCAATGGAGTAGTTCTATTTTGTCATCTAGGGTCACAATGAATTAGAATCAACTTGCTAGCACACAATAACAACATGATAACTGGAATAAAGCTTTTGGAAGAAATTTCAGGCATTGGTTACATGCCAAAGGCTTTGTTTTTTAAGAATGAATAATTGTAGCTGAAGCGAGGCATAGTACGAGAATATATTTTAACTAGCTATTTGCTCCTGTGAAGTTATGTAAAACGGAAATAGAAATAGAATTGTGAGATTAACTGGTTTACCATATACTGGTGATTCTCCTAAATGCTGTGCATATTTTAATCTTTTTTACTCCTCACAATACTCATATGGAGTGAGTGTTAACTACCCCCGTTGACAGATGAGGGAATTGAGGCTTAGGTTAAATCATTTCCTTGAGGTCATGTAGTTAGTACTGGTAACTCTTTTTTTTTCCCTCCATTTTCCAAAAAGGTTTATTAGGAACCACTGGGGACCTCTGCTCTGAGAATGGCAGTGGAAGAATTGTGTATGGTGTGGGAG
The DNA here is from genome assembly GCF_000296735.1 of Chrysochloris asiatica. NCBI lineage: Eukaryota > Metazoa > Chordata > Mammalia > Afrosoricida > Chrysochloridae > Chrysochloris > Chrysochloris asiatica. The sequence continues at coordinate 9,112,311 of NW_006408661.1, forward strand.
GCACCTGTTTCAGGTGTTGCCCCGAGTGGGGCTATTCCCAGAACCTCCCCCCTTAGGCAGCCTCGTGGCACTGGGCTGTCTAGGCATCCTCTGGCCAGCTAGGTTCTGCCAGGGTTGGGGCTCCACTGAGTGGGATGTTGCCTTTGTTTCTCCTTGAACACGTCAGGGTCGATGGCGCCACCCGCCGCTTGAGCTCCATCTCCTCGGCGCTCAACACCTTCTTCCACCACAGGGCCAGCTTCTGCAGGGCCACCTCCAGGCCAGCCCGCGCTCCCGACCCCGACCCGGCGCCCCGCGCCGCCATTAGGCCAACACAGATCAGTAATGGTAACTCTTGATGTGATCGCAAGTGGTCTGACTACAAAAAACCCTGGTGGTGCAGTAGGTTAAGTGTTGGGCTGAAGGTTAAGTATTGGTGATTCAAACCCAGTAGCTGCTCCGTGGGAGAAAGATGAGCCAGTCTACCTTATAAATCATATGGAACAGTTCTACACTGTCCTAGGAAAATGATTCAAGGACAGTGGGTTTTTGGTTTTGGTCTCACCACAAAACCCCAGCTTTTCACTCTGCTGTAAAAAGGAGCAATGTCTGCAAAATTCAGCTGATAGAAGGCAATATTTCCTCTTCTGAAAATGGGGGAAATAGCTGTAACTATTCATAGGTTGTGATTAGGACTAAATAAGATAATAAATGTAAAATGTTTAGAACACCTCTGAATAAATGTTAGAGATCATGATTGATATTAGTATCTTTAAAGGGAATTCTAGGTGTTCTGCATTCTTTGGCTTGCCTTATTCTCCCAGGAGTCTTGGCCTGCTGCGAAGATGGCACGATGCCTCTCATGAATGAACACAGTAATTGCAGGCCTTGGAGCTGAACCTGGGTGGCACTTTGAAGCCGGGATTAAAGTACTAGCATGTAGCTGCCAAGTACCCAACAGAGCAAGGATCTCCGTGATTGGCGGAATTTCTGTTCCTGCATTCTTTCTGAAAGCGGGGTTTTCCCAGAGCTCTATTTTATAAACACATCAATTACCACTTGTTTCCGGTGCTTTTCTGATAAGAGAAACATTTCAAATCTGTGCTCAGAGACTTTCAAGCACTAGATATTCCAGGTTTTGTTTTTTTCCACCCCAAATGCAGCCCCCTTCCCCTGTGAGAGTTGCAGTGGCAGGAGTGTTAGCCTCTTTTGATTCTATGTACACAGTGACCCCTGGGCTCTCGGAGGGCTTGGGGATTCAGTGGATGAGTTTCCTAATTGGCCTAGAGGCTGACTGCTCAGTAGTTATCTCCTCACTGTAAATGAACCTCATAAGAAGTTTGGGGCATTTGTGGTTCAGTGGTAGACTCTCTCCTTCCATGAGGGAGACTACAGTTCAGTTCCTGGCCAATGCACACCATGTGTAGTTATCACTTGTCTGTCCGTGCTAGGTTCCAGTAGAGCCTCCAGACTAAGACAAGAGTAAGAAAAAAGTCCTGGGGAGCTACTGACAGTTGGCCAGTGGAAACCCTTGGGATCACAGCAGTCTGATTATGAGAATGGTACAGGTAGCATTTTGTTCCATTGTACATGGGGTCACCATAAGTCGGGGTCGTCATGTGTTGGGTGTTGACTCAACCACAGGTAACAGCAGTGATAAAGTATAATTGGAGAACTTTCAAGAAAAGCAGCAAAAGAAGCAAGCATGCATACAAAGGGAAGCCCGACTTTAATTATTCCACACTTAGACAAAATGTTTTAGCTTTTTGTTGTTGTTGCCGGTATTGTTAAGTGCTGTCAAGTCAGTCCCAACTTACAGTGACCCTGTATAGGGTTTCCAAGGAGCGCCTGGTGAGTTTGAACCGCCAACCTTGTGGCTCAAACCAACCTTGTAGCCCAGTGTTTTATCTCACAGTGTTACACCAGGACTCCTTTAATTATTTGGTGGTGGTGGTGGTGGTGGTTATGTGCCGTGGAGTCAGTTCTGACTCATAGCAACCCTGTACAGGGTTTCTGAGGCTGTACATCTTTACGGGAGCAGAAAGCCTCATCTTTCTCCTGCAGAATGGCTGGTAGTTTTGAACTGCTGACCTTGAGGTTTGCAGTCCAATTTGTAACCACTATGCTACCAGAGCTCCTTCTTTAATTCTTTAGGAGATACTATATGAGCCAGTAAGACAGGAGAGGGGTTATTTTATAGTTTGAAAAAATAATAGAATTAATGGAATAAGGGAAAACTCCCAAGCCCAAAAGAGAATTATTTGACCTTATGTAGAATGCCCTGACTACAAATCACCCTTGAAGTGGAATCCAATAACACCATTGAGAATGTCAAGGCAAAGATCCAAGATAAAGAAGGCATCCCTCCTGACCAACAGAGATTGATCTTTGCTGGGAAGCAGGTAGAAGATGGGTATACCCTATCTGACTACAACATTCAGAAAGAATCCACCCTGCACCTGGTCCTTCGTCTGAGAGGGGGGATACAGATCTTCATGAAGACCTTGACCAGTAAGACCATCACCCTTGAAGTAGAGCCCAGTGACACCATTGAAAATGTCAAGGTGAAGATTCAAGACAAAGAAGGCATCCCTCCTGACCAGCAGAGATTGTTCTTTGCTGGGAAACAGCTGGAAAACGGACATACCCTGTCTGATTACAACATCCAGAAAGAATCCACCCTGCACCTAGTCCTTTGAGAGGAGGGATGCAGATCTTCGTGAAAACCTTGACTGGTAAGACCATTACCCTTGAAGTAGAGCCCAGTGACACCATTGAGAATGTCAAAGCAAAGATTCAAGACAAAGAAGGCATCCCTCCTGACCAGCAGAGATTGATCTTTGCTGGGAAACAGCTGGAAGACAAGCGCACACTGTCTGACTACAACATCCAGAAAGAATCTACCCTGCACTTGGTCCTGCGTTTGAGGGGAGGTGTCTAAAGTTGTGCCTCCTTCCTTTTAAGCTTTCAAGAAATTTCATTACACTTTTCTGTTAATAAAGTTGTTGCATTTCCCCGCCCCCCAAAAAAAAAAAAATTCAGGGTGATTGCCCCTGAATTTGGGCATTTGGTCTCTTCCCTTTGATTTGCCTGCCAGATCTGTCTGTGCTAACTAAGGTGAACTTGATCAACATCTATTTTTCCTAGTTCTTCTGATTGTGGAAATACAGGCAAAGTATGAACAAGGTTTTATTTTCTTTTGCTGACAGCCACACTACTTCTATATTCCATGAAAAACTAGGGGGAAATTTAAAAACAAATTATATATGTGTATATAGTATATATATTTATAAAATATATATATATTTATAAAACCCCAAACCAAACCCACTGCCACCAAGTCGATGCCTACTCATAGTGGCATTATATAGGGTTTCTAAGACCTTGAATCTTTATAAGATCAGAAAGCCTCATCTTTTTTCCCACAGAGCCACTGATGAACTTGAACCACCAACCTTGTAGTTAGGAGTCCAGCGCTTATTCTCCAGTACCACCAAGTCTATCTATCAATCGATCCATCAATCTATCTACATCTATATAATGGATTGAATTATGTCCCCGCAAAAGATAAATTGAATCCTAACACCTACATCAGTGACTATAACCTGTTTTGGGAAATAGGGTTCTTCTTTTCAGATGTTATTAGTTAACAGAGTCATACCAGAATAGGATAGGCCTTAATCCTACTCCCTTCTGAGGTCTTATAAAAGAGGATAGACACAGAAAGAGTGGAGCTCACAGGGAAGACAGATGCCATGTGACAAGAGAGACAGATGCATCTCTAACCAGCAAAGGCTCACGAAGGATTGCTGGCAACCACTAGAAGCTAGGAGGGAGGCATGAAACAGTTTTTCACTCAAAGCCCACAGAATGAATTGTCATTGCTGAAACCCTGATTTAGACTTCTGTCTTCTAAAATTGTGATAAAACAAATAAAAGTAATTTAAGTTCTTTAAAGCATTTTGTGGCAGTTTATAATGGCAATTCACGTGTGTGTTCATTTGCAGTTAAATTATAGTGTGAAGATTTAATAACAGTTAACTGATAGTTCACTCATGCTTCGTAATTTGTAAAAATGAACAAAATTTGACATAGGACCATGATTGTTACAGAGAATTTCTCAATACGAGTATTTAAGCAGGTATTTTTTCTGAATATCTTTTTTTATAGAAGAACTGGTGTGCCTTTGCCACATTCTTCTTTAACAGTATCTGGCAGTGGACTCTGGATGATGAATAGTAGTAATATGCAGGACATGTGGTTGATCATAGTGTAAAAAGGGAATTAGAATAAAAAAGGAAAGATGTCATAATTTGAGAGAATGTGAAAATACATTACAAAAGTTAAAGTCTGACATTTCACTTATGTCTTCATCAAATATTTCTGGTTTTTTCTTTCCTGGACATAGTATAAGACTGGATGACCTGAATCTCCTCATCATTTGCTCAGGCCACAAGACAAGTTGTGTCAAGTGAGTTATGGGCATGAGTCACTTCTGTGCCAGAGCAGTTAGCTACCACAGTAAGATCTTCTAGAGCACTCTCTCCACTGGCACAGCAACTAATGACCCTGAGTGGCCAGTAACAGCAGAACCTCCAGCTGATCTTCAAACTGTAGCATAAGGAGGAAAGAGACTTTTAAAACTTCCCTGAGATTTGGGGACTCTATTACTGCAGCTACATCTAACCTGTCCTAACTAACAGAATTCCACCACTCATCTGTCAGTTTGTCATACAGTGGTGGCTTGTGTGTTGGAAGTTATGCCATCAGTATTTTAAATACCATCAGGGTCACTCATGGTGGATAGATTTCAGCAGAGCTCCGAAGAGGCAAAGCACTTCTGAAAGGTTAGCCACTGGAAAACTTATGAATAGCAGTGGAACATTGTCTGCTATAGTGATTGAAGATGAGCCCCCCAGGTTGGAAGTTACTCAAAGAAGTGCCTCCTCAAAGACTTGACCTTAAATGATGTGGATGGGGCAAAGCTTTGGGGACCTTCATTTGCTGATGAGACACAACTCAAAATGAGAAAAAACAGCTGCAAGCATCCATTAATAATCAGGATGTGGAATGTACAAACTATGACTCTAGGACATTTTGTTGTTTGTTAAGTGCCATTGAGTCGGTTCCGACTCATAGCAACCCTGTATAGGGTTTCCAAGGAGTGGCTGATGAACTTGGAACTGCCGACCTTGTGATAAGACACTATCCATACTCCTGTAAGGAAGACCATCTAATACGACTGTTAGCAGCCCAACTCATAACCCTTATACTACCAGGGCTCTTTCTCATACAAGTGGTGGTGGTTATGTGGAGTCGGTTCCGACTCATAGTGACCCTGTACAGTGTTTCCGAGGCTGTAAATCTTTACAGGAGCAGAAAGCCTCATCTTTCTTCCACGGAACAGCTGGTAGTTTCGAACTGCTAACCTTATAGTTCACAGCCCAATTCGTAACCACTACGCTACCAGAGCTCCTTTCTCATACAAGTAGCAGTCAATAAATCAAATGATGTTTTGATTTAGGCAAATCTTCTGCATAAGATTCCTTTCAAGTGTTGAAGAGCAAAGCTGTCATTTTGAGGACTAATGTGCACCTGACCCAAGCCATTGTACTTTCAGTTGCTTCCAATGCGTGTGAAATATGGACAATGAACAAAGAAGTCCATGGAACATGCTTTTGAATTATGGTATAGGTAAGAATATAGTACCATGTTCTTTCAGAAGAACAAACAAATATTTTTTGGAAGAAGTACTGTAGATTGCTCCTCAGAACTGACAATGGTAAGGTTTTAGGCTGGCAGTCCAGTGCTTATCCTATAGTGCCACACCAGGACTCCCTACAAGTGACTTCATCAGTTATGAGGAGATATAATTTTTTTCATACCATTCCTTAGGGGAAAATGATTTCAGAGTTTTTTCACTTGTCCAGTACTATTGTACAAAGCAATCTTGTGTACCTGTTAAGTTAAAGAAAAGAAAGAAAGAAGTCACACCACGGCTCAAATGCCTCATATATTTGGTTTAGTGAACAATGGACAGTTGTAGTGACCCTTAGTTAGCAATCCTAGATGTGACTCTCTAGGCTAGATAGAATATTTAAGGAAATTTTAATAGAATATTTAAGGGATCTTTATAGGTTATAGGCATGGGGCTGCTAAACACAAGGTGGGCAATTCATCATTCGCTGAGCTGGAAAAAGATGAGGCTGTCTGCTCTGGCAAAGATTTAGTCTCAGAAATGATAAGAGTGATTTCACTGTGTCCTATATAGCGTTTGTCAGTTTGTCATAATACAGTGCCTTGCAAATTGCTGTGATGCTGTAAACTGTGCCACCAGTATTTTAAATACCAGCAGGATCAAGCTTAGCTGAATAGGTTTCAGCTGAGCTTCCAGATCAAGCCAGAAACACTGCTCAGTCATGTGTCGACCTCATGATCATTACTATGCTTGTGTCCATTGCTGCTGTCACTGTGTCAATCAGTTATGTTGAGGGTCTTCCTCTTTTGCAATGACCCTCCACTTTACACAGCATGATGTCCTTCTCCAGGGACCAGTCCCTCCCGATAATAATAGACAAAGTGTGGCCATCCTGGCATCTAAAGAACATTCTGGCAGCACTTCTTTTAACACAGATTTATTTGTTCTTTTGGGATTCCTACATACTTTTAATATTCTTCTCCAACACCGTAGCTCAAATGCATCAATTCTTATATGGTCTTTTTTATTCATTGTCCAACTTTCGTGTTTATATGAGGCTACTGAAAATACCATGGTGGGTCAGGTGCACCTTAGTCTTCAAACTGACTTCTTTGCTCTTCAACACTTTAAAGAGGTCTTTTGCAGCAGATTTGCCTAATGCAATAAATACATCGTTTGATTTCTTGACTGCTGCTTCCCTAAATGTTGATGTTTGCTCCCAGCAAAATGAAGTCTTTAACGACTTCAACCTTTTCTCCTTTTATCTTGATGCATTTCATTGGTCCAGTGGTGAGGATTTTTGTTTTCTTTACAGTGAGGTGCACCCCATACTGAAGACTGTGGTCTTTGATCTTCATCAGTAAGTATTTTAAGTCCTCTTGACTTTCAGCAAGCAAGGTTACATCACCTGCATATCGCAGTTTGTTAATGAGTCATCCTCCACGCCTGATGCCACGGTTTTCCTCATATAATACAGCTGCTCAAATTATTTGCTCAGTATACAGACTGAATAAGCATGATGAAAGAATACAACCCTGGCATATACCATTCCAAACAGTGTTCCCTTGTTTGATATGAATAACTTGTTCTATATACAGGTTGACCAATTAGTAAGCACAATTAAGTGTTCTGGAATACTCATTCTCCATAATGCTGTCCACAGCATGTCATGATCCACATAATCAAAAGCCTTTGCATAGTCAATAATACACAGTTAAACATCTTTCTGGTATTCTCTGCTTTCAACCAAGATCCATCTGACATCAGCAACGATATCTCTTGGTCCACACGTTGATCTGGCTTGAATCTTTGGCAGTTCCCTTTCACTATACTGTTACAGCCATTTTTTTAAGTATCTTTGTTGTTGTTGTGATTCCATGTGATATTAATTATATTGTCTGATGAGTTCTGCACTTCATTGGGTCACCTTTCTTTGGAATGAGCACAAATATGGATCTCCAAATTTCTTGGTATTGATGA
>NW_006408661.1:9146344-9154107 GCF_000296735.1 Chrysochloris asiatica
TACCCTTTCAGAGAGTTTTCTATTTCTGCCATTTGTTGTTGATTGTTTGGACCTCTTTCTGTAGGTTTTGGATTGTTACCAATGCTGTATCTATCTTGTTTGATTGTTCCTATAGTGCTTTTCTGACTTCTTCCTTATATTTTTGAACTCCATTATAAAGTGTTTTCAGACATTTTATAATCATTTTTCTGAATTCTTTCTCAGGTATCTCCAAGGCCTGCCCTCTTTCCAACATGGAAAGAAGGTCTACTTCTGGGTCATTTGTCTCAGATATTTTGTCTTTTTTCTGGACATGTGCCGATATGGTCCTCTACTTTTGCTTCTTGGACATGTTTAATGTTTATCTGTGGCCCTAATAATTAAGTATGTATTTTGGTAAATTTTTATGTTTTCTGATTACCTCCAGGAAGATGTGATCAGGTTGTGTTCTTCCCTTTTCCCTCTTCTTATTGGTTAACTCAGAGTAACTTTTTTGGGCCTCAGTTGGGCCTGGGCCTCGGCAGTGGTCCGTTTGGGCCTCGGGTGGGCCTGGGCGTCAGCGACTGGGCTGCAGGAGGGTTGGGTCTCGGGCGGATGGTTTGGGCCTCAGGGGGCCTGGGTATCAGGCTGCTTGGGCCTCCGCGGGCGGGTTGGGCTGATTGGGCCTTGGGGGGCCTGTGCCTCAGGGACCAGGCTGAGGGCAGGTTGGGTCTCAGGGGCACTGGTCCTCAGCGACCGGGCTACGCGGCGGGTTGGGCCTTGAGGACCCTGGACCTCGGCGGCGACCAGGCTGTGGGCCGCCTGGGCCTCATGGTGGGTAGGTGATTTGGGCCTTGGTTGGGCCTGGGCCTTTGTGACCAGTCTGAGGATGGGTTGGGCCTCGGGGCAGCCCTTGGCCTCAGTGGGCGTGTATCTGATGATATAAAAAATGCCTCTCTCAGTCTCTCTGTACTGTGGGTACCCCGAATTTCCTGATATCCAAGCCAATATCCCTATTTGTTTGGCTTTGCCTGTTTATGCTTCCTTTTCTCTGGAAATGCAGACTTCTAAATGGGGTTGCTCTAGCCCTGCACTCCAAGGTCTGCAGGGGGCAGAGGCACTCACTGGTGCGGGCCAGGGAGCCGGAGCCGTGTGCAGGCAGGCAAAAGCTCAAAATGCCTGTAATTCCTCAGCAATTTGATCTTTCAAAAAAAAACGAGTTCAGAATGTTGAAATATAAGATCTTATGTTTGCTCAAAGGCTGTCTGTCTGCTAGACAGAGGTTTCCTATGTGCGATTCCGCCCCTTTTCTCCGGAGCCTGCCCTACCTGAGTTGCCTGGTCCGGGAAGCCAAGTGTCATGTCTTAACTCCATCTTCTGACTTGCTTCCTTCTTGCTCAGTTGTAAAAAGAGATCACTAGTACAAATGTTAATAATACAGTTGCCCTGTGCAAATCACAGGCAGATGTGACTCCAGTCTGGGTTTCCTTTCCTTCACTCTTTTTTCTTAAAAAAAAAAAAGGAGAAGCATTCTTCATGAGGGGTATATACACATTGAATAGTTGTTTCTGGATGGCTTGCCTAAAACTGCTTTAATCTCCAGGCTTTCCATGTGTCAGCTTGAGAAGGACAGTGTTTAGCAAGCAGCCTGGAAGCCACATGTGTCCTGACATGTGTTGGCACATGGCACATAGAAGAGTTAGGAGATCCAAATCATTGCTGATTGACCACCCACAAGCTAATGAAGGAAACATCTTTCTATTTTCCTGCCTTTCCTGGACTAGGTGCCTTGTCAACCGCCAGGGAGAGCTGGGAATATGACTCAGGTGCCAGGGATCTCCAGAGTCCAGACTTGCAAAATCAGTCTGCCCTGCAGAAGCTGCTGGAATACCGTGGAAACTCTTGTCATCAGCAGGCTGCGCTCCACAAACTGCTCACACAGCCTTGGTGCTTTAACAACACTGTAGGAGGAAGCTATCTAGAACTGGCCACCACGGTGAGTACTTTTGGGTGCATAGATCACATTTTAAAGTTTGCCTATTAGCAAACACTTTTAATTTGGGCTGCTGCAGACATGTTAGATATTGTCTTTTTCAATTAGTTAAATACTACCATTTCCAGCATTGCTAATGCTCCAACGTGCCCCAAAGCTACTAGCATGATTAGGGACTTCCCTCTCATCATTAAGGCCAGGTTGACTTCAAAAAGGTATTTAAATAAGTTCTTAACTTGTACAGATATAATTATTAAATTATCTACAGTCTTTTCCTTAACTCGAATTCTTCTGTATTACCGGACATTAAAGTTAATAGGATGTACTCCTTTCTGCTCCTTAATTTGGACTTTGCTGGTTTGAAAAAGAGTGAGAAAAAGATTTCAATCAAAATTTCATTATTGTTACAATTTACACGCTTACAATGTGTAGTCCTTTTGTGGTGCTGTGGATTAATGGGCCAGATTGCAAATCTGTTTGAACTTCAAGATCAGCAGTTCAAGCTCACCATTCACTCCTTGGAAAACCTATACAGGGTTGCTGTGGGTCGGAACCAACTTGACAACATTTAACAACAACATAATTTGTTTCGCAGTGGAAACGGTGCAAGTGAAAACGCAACAGGACTGCTTTGTTTTTCTAGGTTTTGCAGGTTTTTCATCTTTAACAGGGTGCAGTGTTTTCTATCACTTTTCTATCACTCCTTTTAGTGGAAAATACAAGTTTTCCTTCTCTGAGCCATTTCTGCTTTATACAGGTTCTGGATTTCATAGGTGTTATTATGTGGCACTATAGGTTAATTCGCCAGACTGCAAAGCTGTTTGAACTGCAAAGTTGGCGGTTCAAGCTCACCAGCTGCTCTTTGGAAACCCTATCCAGGGTCACTATGTTTCAGAACTGACTCGATGGCACTTAAGAACAATAACAGTATGTCTGTATACCTTTGATGTCCTGGTATGGTGTTAAGCCCTGAACTGCTCATCACAAGGTCAGAGGTTCAAACCCATCAGTCACTCCTTGGAAACTCTTTACAGGGTTGCTAAGAGTCAGAACTGACTAAAACACACCTAACAGCAACAACAACTGTACATCCATCAAATGCTGATGGAAAAAACAGACATCAGCACAGGACGGTGCATTGGAACAAACTAAATATTTCAAAAGCTTCAACTCTAAAACAAAGTTTTGCACATTTACTTATGGTGATACCTAGGTGAGAACTGGACTGTAAGTGAAAATACAGGCACTGAAGTCTTATGACATTGACTATATTATTTGTTCTAATTCCTACTAAATTGAAAGTACAAAATTTTAAATTATTAGACTTTTAATAACTGCCCTCATACCTGGTATGGCACTGTGGATTAATGCGCCAAATTGCAAGGTTGGCGTTTAAAGCTCACCAGCTGCTCCTTGGAAACCCTATACAGGGTCACTATGGGTCAGAACCGACTCAATGGCACTTAAGAACAACAACTCTGTGGCAGAAGGCATTTTTCATTTCAATTCTTCTGTACAGGCATACCACCAAGATATTGTGAGTTCAATTCCAGATCATCACAATAAAGTGAATGCCGCAGAAAAGTGATTTACACACAAAAACATTTGATTCCCAGTGTATATAAAAGTTATGTTTACACTATATTGTATTTTTTTTTAAGTGCAATAGCATTATGAAAAAGTTTGAGATATTGTAAGAATTATCAAAATGTGACATAGAGACATGAAGTGAGCACATGCTATTAGAAAAACTGGCACTAATAGCCCTGCTCAATGCAGGGTTGCACAGACCTTCCACACAGTATCTGCAAAGGGCAATAAAGTGACACAAAACCAAATGAGGAATGCCCATATAGATTTTCACTACTTGCTGAATCATTTTTGAGTCCTCCCAAAAGGTGGAGTATATTTTTCTGTCAGATACGCAAGAAATAGTAAATTACTATTGTTTTAACCAATGTGCTTGGGGTGATTTGTTTCAATAACAGTAGTGACATAGGGTCTTCTCTCAGGGGTCCATGGAGCCCAGTTTGAAAAATACCCCTTTAGGTGACTCAAGAAAACCATTGACTTTTCCAAATTGCACACTGGATAATCTTTTTACTTATAATCACAGTAAGACTAATTTATATTACTTCTAACAAAAAAATCTGAATTGGTAAAAATTAAGTTCTATTTTATTTAAAATAGCTGTTAGGAGCAGTCCTGTCCAAATAGGAGACAGAAATCACACAATAGTTCACACAAGGGAAGTCAGAAAAAATAGAAAGAAGTATTATCCAGTAACAGGAATTACCTATGAAGGGGTAAAGGAAACACTAAAGCAGATAGTAATAGCACATATAGGGAACAGCCACAATCTCTAAGGCTAAGGCAGAATACCCAAGGAAGGAGCCAACTTAGAAGAGATTCAGACCTTATTGGAGAGAGTGTGGTCTACTGGATGGTAGGAAGGATCCCTGAGATACCATAGGCCAGGGCTCCTAAGCAAGAAACAAACAACTTGCTTGGACGCCAGATCCTGGGAACATGTATAAGACTTTACTAGGAAGCTTCCTGCTGTGGTGATGACAAAATCCTCTGAGAAGTCCCCTACAGGGGTGCCACTGAAGCTTTCTAGGTGTGAATGTCACTGGGCACAACTACGGCCTCCACCCACCACAGGAACAAACAGAGAAGAGTTCAAGAGACCCAGAAAGAAAATTCTTCCTCCTCCAGTGTTATTCCAGCACCCTCTATTGACAAAGGAGAAATGTTTACAGGTTCCATCTTCACTATGTCAAAGCAGGTCAAGGAAGATGGTTTTGGAGATGAAAGATAATAAAATGATAACTGACACAAGCATTTTTAGCAGTGAGAAGCTTCTAAGAGCTTCTTACACAAACCCTTTACCTTTCTAATCTCGCATTTCTTTTTCTCCTGTTCCCATATACTTACCTTTTTCTCTTTGTACCTAAGACAGTGGATACTTTGACTCTGAGGCTTCACATACTGCTTTAAATGCAAAGGCAGCAAGATGATGTTATATGCAACTGTAGCTGTCAGGGTTTGATTGGGAAAGCAGAACCACTATATATGATACAGAGTAAGGGGAAGGGGCTGACTATAAGAATTAGACCTTCCACAAATGTGGGAGCTGGTGGAGCAGGCTATGCAGGCTGTTGCTTCTTCATCTAGTGTTCACTGTTGACTTTGAAGTTACTATACTTTTGTCAAACCAGTAATTGAGAAGGAAAGCTGGATGTAGTTGAAAACACAGACAAACTGGACCCCACTTCTGTCTTTTACCACATCCAATCTTGACGCTGTGGGTCATCTGTAGGAAAAACTGGCACCCTTCATCACAGAGCTGCTAATGCACCCAGCCCAGGACTCGGGGGGAAATGAAGGAGGGGATCTGGTAGGAGTTGGGATTGTTACATGCAATGGGTAAGCCAACAGATGAGAGTAACATATATGTACTGCCACAAGGCTGGGTGCACAGCACCAACATGCAATGCACAAAGTGTATGACTTCTTCACGTCTGCCTTCCATATTTCAAACAAAATGCCTCTCATGGCATATAGAACTATATAGGGGAGAGAATTCCGGGAAACATAGTTCCAGCTTAGCTAAGTTCATCTAGTACCAAGTCACCACAGAGCTGCAATGAAATTGCCACCCCAATTTGAACCTTATTCATAGAGCTATCAGCTAAAAACTTTAGGCATTTTGTAAAGAGGAAATGAAGTCGGAAAGATGTAATACCTCGTCTTGGATGTATTTATCTCTTTATAGATTGCAATTGGAGTCTTGGTGTGGTGCTGCAGGCTAATGCTCTGAACTGCAAGGTCTGTTTGAACCACAAGGTCAGTGACTCAAACTCACCAGCCACTCCTTAGAAACCCTATACATGGTCGCTATGAGTCCTAACCTACTCAATGGCACTTAACAACAGCAAGATTGTAATTACCAGGGAAAACTGCAAGTATAAACTGTACTATTGTTGATCATGAGTACTGATATATTTAACTATTCAGTAACATTAAAAAATAACTGAAATTTGTTTTCTAGATATGCTAAACCAACCAAACCTACTGCCATTGAATCAATTCTGACACACAGCGACCCTACAGGACAGAGTAGAACAGCGTTTCCAAAACTGTAAATCCTCATGGAGGCAGATCACCTCATCTTTCTCCTGGTGGGTTTGAACCTGGCTGGTGGGTTTGAACCTCCAACCTTGAAGTTAGCAGCCAAAAGCTTACCCCAGTGAACTACCAGGACATCTTTATCTAGATACAACACTGATAAATTGCCGAACAAAAATATCAGATAGATTCTTTCCATCAAGCTGCTTGTTTAACTTTTCATTAATTGATGTTGTTTTAATTTAACAATATCTTAAAAATAGTCATGCACAAGCCAGAAAATATTCTAAACCATACAGAAAGTTAGGGAGAAGGGAAAATTATCATTTGTCTCTCCCAGCTAACTGTCCTATGTTTATTTAAAAGTTCTTTGCCAATTTATGTATCCTTGGATTTCGTTTATTAGTAGCAAAATTTTCAACTCTCCTTTAAAGGCGTTAAAGTGCAATTTGCCAAATTTGGAATTACAAGGTGAAAACCTTTGGTCAGAATGATGTATTCTGGTTTCATTAGTCAGAGCAAGCCTGCTTATTCTGCTAGCTCCATCTTCTGGGCATTGTGCAAAAGTGAAACACAAACAAAATACTACATTATTGAAGAAGAAGCTAAGAAGGGCCTGTAATATCTTGTTTGAACAAACCAACCAAAATATAGGTTGAAAACAAATTGAAACCTTGAATTGTCATTTCCAAATGATTAAAACTGACATAAAGTAAATAAATAAATCCCAGACCCCAGTGCCATTGAGTCAATTATACATAGGGTTTCCAAGGCTGTAAATTTGCACAGGCGTGGCTCCTTAGATAAATAAATAGAACATAATTATATAAAAAGAAAGAACTCTGGTTGTATAGTGGTTAAAACATTCACCTGTTAACCCAAAAGTTGGCCTTTTGAAACTAGAAGCCTCTCTGCCGAAAAGTAACAGTCTGCATCCATAAGAATTTATAAACTTAATAACACTAAGGGGCAGTTCTCTGTCTTATAGGGTAGCTATGATTTGAAGTCAACTTGATGGCAGTGGTCTGGGTTTTATTTTTATTATACTGAGATAACAGTAACAATATACTTGTATTTGCCATCAGCATTCTGGTAGTATAGTGGTTAAGCACTTGGGGGTAACTGAAAGACCAATGGTTTTGAAATTATCAACCACTCCAAGGGAGAACAGACCTATCGATCTGCTTCCATGAAGTGTCCAAACCTAAAATATATTGCCTTCTAATTGATTCGGACTCATAGTAACCACACGGGACAGAGTAGAACCCAACCCCAATGATTGGGTTTCCAGTCGTAACGAAAGCATACTACCATGTCTTTCTCCTGTGGAGGTTCTGGTGAGTTCAGATTCTGACCTTTCTGTTAGTTCTGACTTACAGCGACAATTTATAGGGTTTTCAGTTAGTAGCCAAATGCTTAACCACTGTGCCACCAGGCTTCCTTTCTCATAGAGACTACAGCCTAGGAAATCATATGGGGCAATTCTGTTTTGTCCTATACAGTTGCTATGGGTCAGAATTGACACGACAGCACACAGCAACATCATATATTTGCCAGTTTCTTCTATCTTTTTTGGATCGGCTTTGTCATTCTGCTGGTCTCCTAAGTCAATTTTTAAAAGTCATTGACAAAGTGGCATGGCCACGGAGGACTCGAAGAGGACAGTGGAGCTACTGGCTGA
>NW_006408661.1:9154988-9155480 GCF_000296735.1 Chrysochloris asiatica
TCACATTCAACAAAACATATACTTTGCTTCATTATAAGGTTGTAATCCCCTCCATGCACCAACAATTAACAGCATTCACCTCTATTCACATTAATTACTGCATTCTTCCCTGTGTATCCTGCCACCCTCATCTTTTTTCTGCCAAACTTCCTCCGATTGTATAATGCCTGCCCCATCACTCATGTCAACAAATGTCTACCCTCTAGCATATGTGTCATTTCCTCCTCCTCCCAAAACTCTCATAGATTGTTTCTTTTATCAAGAAAACCCCCCTCCCTCTCTTTTTTCCCCCCTTGATGTACAAAACAACAACAAGAACCACACAGAGATACACAATCGTTTAAACAACCAACAGGTATATTTTGCAAACCAGTCTCCTGGCTGCCAGCACACAACTTTTCTCTTTCCATGAGTGTAGAGTTCTCAGCTGCTCAATCTCTCCATACCATCACCTCTGTCTCCATCTCTGGTGTTTCCCCTTCAATGGTTAGG
>NW_006408661.1:9155580-9156526 GCF_000296735.1 Chrysochloris asiatica
AGATCATCAGTTTCACATTCAACAAAACATATACTTTGCTTCATTATAAGGTTGTAATCCCCTCCATGCACCAACAATTAACAGCATTCACCTCTATTCACATTAATCACTGCATTCTTCCCTGTGTATCCTGCCACCCTCATCTTTTCTCTGCCAAACTTCCTCCGATTGTATAATGCCTGCCCCATCACTCATGTCAACAAATGTCTACCCTTTAGCATATGTGTCATTTCCTCCTCCTCCCAAAACTCTCATAGATTGTTTCTTTTATCAAGAAACCCCCCCTCCCTCTCTTTTTCCCCCCTTGATGTACAAAACAACAACAAGAACCACACAGAGATACACAATCGTTTAAACAACCAACAGGTATGTTTTGCAAACCAGTCTCCTGGCTGCCAGCACACAACTTTCTCTTTCCATGAGTCTAGAGTTCTCAGCTGCTCAATCTCTCCATGCCATCACCTCTGTCTCCATCTCTGGTGTTTCCCCTTCAATGGTTAGGGTCCCATCTTCAGCTCAAGCTCTTCTCTCTTGATGGTACTAGGGTCCTCTGTTTCTGGAATGTAAGATTAACTACTCCCCCCTGTTTGTTACACATCCGCTACATTTACAGTTGTGACAGTCACAGTTAGGTATGATAACAATTACTCACTATTGCATTAATGAATCCTATCCCCATCTCCTTTCCCCAGACCCATCTAGACAAGAGGAAAACTGTTCAGTGGGGATTCTACCTTCCTCCCGCATACTCTGAAACTAAACTTCCTTGAAAACTTATAAACCAGCTACTTTGTGTCTTTATAGTCCCCCCATTTTAGGTAGCCAATGACTAAGTTGACCATCCCTATCAACCCTGTATACAGCGGGGGTAGGTTTGATCCTTGATGTGAAGACTCCTTCCCTCTCGGTTGGTATTTTGAGCTACTACATCCATAAGTATAGGTCA
>NW_006408661.1:9158101-9158652 GCF_000296735.1 Chrysochloris asiatica
ATTTCTGCCAGCACCATCTGTTAAAGAGACTATCTCCTCCCCATGTAACATACCTAGGCACTTTGTCGAAAATCAGTTCAATATATGTGGATGGGTTAATTTCTGGATTCTCGATTCTGTTCCATTGATCAATGTATCTTTCATTGTACTAGTACCAGGCTGTTTTGACCACTATAGCCGTGTAGCAGATTTTGAAATTGGGGAGTGAGAGGCTTCCAACCTTGTTCTTCTTGAGCAGTGCATTGCTTATCCTGGGTCTCCTTCCTTCCATATAAAGTTTGTAATTGTCTTTTCCATCTCTTTGAAGAATATCACTGGAATCTGGATTGGGATTGCAATATATGTGTAAATTGCTTTGGGTGGTATTGACATTTTCACTATGTTGAGTCTTCCTATCCAGGAACATGGTATGTTCTTCCACTTCTGTTAGTCTCTTTTGGTTTCTTGTAGTGGTGTTTTTGTCATTTTCTTTGTATAGGTCCTTTGTTTCTCTGGTTACATTTATTCCTAAATATTTCATCCTTTGGGTGGCTATTGTAAATGGTATTGCT
>NW_006408661.1:9160006-9160510 GCF_000296735.1 Chrysochloris asiatica
CTGCTTGTTTATTGTTGCAGTTAGCTTGGAATATTTTTTCCATCCTTTAACTTTTAGTATTTTTTTGTCTTTGTGTGTAAGTTCTGTCTCTTGCAGGCAGCATATTGAAGTGTCTTGTTTTCTTTTCCAATCTACCACTCTCTGTCTCTTCACTGGTGAATTCAATCCATTGACATTCAATGTAATTATTGATAGGTATGAATTAATTGCTGCCATTATATTACTATTTTGGTAGTGCTGTTGTTCCTTTGTTCTGCATGCCTTCTTGAGCTGAGTTTGTGTTTTTGTGCTATTTCTTGTTGGTTTCTTCTTAGTTTTCTTATTTGCTTGTTCTGCTCGGAAGTTCATTTTCATGGTAAATTGTGAAGTATTAACTTTCTTTCTGATTACCTTATAGTCTATGAATTTTTCTCTCCATTTAAGACAATCTATTGTATCCTGTAATCTACCTGACAGCCTTGCCACCTGGATCTCTATTCCTACATTTATCCCTTCTTTCACACT
>NW_006408662.1:0-3944 GCF_000296735.1 Chrysochloris asiatica
TGCCCTGTAAACTTTCACTCAATCCAAATAAAAACGTTAAAAAAAAAAAATCAGTTTTGCTGGTCAGAAAGAAACTGAAGGAACTTGAGACTATCACCCTTGGTCATTCTTCAGGACTAAAGCTGAACTCAACCTAGATGGTTCAATATTCAGTAAATAACTAGATATGTATGTATATATGGAGGCGACAAAAAAAGTGAGGTACACACATCATGGAATGGTCAACCATTCAAGAATGAAAAGGGCAGCATTTACCACCAAAGGAAACAATTCAGAAGATTTGGGAAAGAAGTAGAATGGAATCAAGAATCATAGGGAGGAAGTGGGATAAAGGATAATACATTTAAGTGATTACAGTCATTGAAATAACATGAAGTGTGTGATTTGTTGAATGTAAAACTTATGATCTACTCTCTGCTCTGTAAAGCATCACTCAATTCACAATAAAAAGTATTTTAAAATCAAAAGAGAGAGAGAGAGAGAGAGAAGAAACAGGGGGGAGAATTACGAGGGTAATGAAAAGGCCTTGTTCCATCAGAAGGCAGATTTCATGCCTAGCAAACCTCCATAGATTCAATAATTAATGTCAGATCTACAAATGTAAGCCCACAGTCCATGATACAGCAAGGAGAGCATTTAAAGGGATTTTTTTTCTCCCCCTGTTCATTTGCTTGAGAATCGTTATATACGTAAGGATATAAGCATTTTAATTTAAGTAAAAGATATATTTCTGGAAAATTCCACATGAATCAATTTCATGGCAGGAACGGTATAAAAGTTTCAAACGCAAGGGGTAAAGAGATCATCTTTTAAGGGAAAACTATGCTTCATAGTTATTTTTTCTAAATTAATTTTCATTCGAGAAGCATTAAGCATGAGGGGGCTTCAAAAAGTTCATGAGGAAATGGAATTAAGAGACAATGGAAATTCTGAAGCCCCCTCATATATATACCAAACCAAAGTACCCCTAAATTCTCCCTCCATTTTCTTAAAGCTAAAGCAGATTGGATGGAATACGGTGCGCAAACTGATAGAGGACTTCTTCTTCCTCTACCCTGACCTGCATCAGTGATTTGTGGCCCCCTCTCCACCTAAACATTCACTTGCCAGCATCCCCCCCCCCCCAGGCCCTACATCTGTCTCAGCAAACTGAGGAGGTGAGGTACAGTAGGAGTTGCCTCAGCAGCTTCAGAGAATGCAGGTACTTCTTATTATATAAGACTCAAACCCTGTGGATTGAGTCTGTGTGTACACACTGAAAGAAGGTAGTAACAAAGGCTATTAGACCAATCGTAGGCAAACTTCTTGGGCAACAGGTGAAAATGTAGGCTTAAGGACTTATATACAAGTTTTCAACCACTTAACCAGGCGCCACAGTAGCATTAGAACAGCCATATGCAATATGTAAAGAAATGCGGTGACATTAAAAACAAACAAATGCAAAAAAACTCACAAATTTCACTTTGTTTATGGATACTGACTGATAAAATTTGGATTTCATGTGTTCCAAAATAGTTTTTTCCTTAAATTTTTTTCTATTTAAAAAATGTAAAAACCATTCTTAGAGTTGGTCTACAGGACAAATTTTGCTAACCGTTGTGGACTATGGGGGAGTGTTAACACATTCAAAATACCTGTGCTTTCCCCCCCTCGCCCCACCCCCAAGGAGACAATGAACACAGCTTAGAAGTGATATTAGAATCACATCAAACACTAAAGAGAACAGGGATGTTTATTCAATGAAACATCATAAAAATCTCTTAACAATGCAGACTAAGGAGCTCTGGTAGCGTAGTGGTTACGAATCGGGCTGCGAACTGCAAGGTCGGCAGTTCGAAACTACCAGCTGTTCCACTGGAGAAAGATGAGGCTTTCTGCTCCAGTAAAGATTTACAGTCTCAGAAACCCTGTAAAGGGTCACTATGAGTTGGAACCGACTCCAAGGTACTTAACAACAACACTGCAAACTGCATGTAGTACATGAAATTTCCCCTCAATGCAAGGAAAAAACGTTTTCTCCTCTTCAAATTATAAAATTAAAATCCTGTTAATTCTGAGTGGTTAAAATGAATGAAGTTCTCACGGAAAGGCATCACCTAGATTCAACAAACCGAAACAGGAATGAAAGCTAAGGCTTTCTGCTCCTGTAAAGATTTACAGCCATGGAAATATTATACAGGTCTGCTGTATGTCAGAATCCATTGGATGGTAGAGAGCTTTGTTTATAGTGGTCAGGGAAGAAAATACCTCCTAAGACAAAACTGTATGAATCTTTCTTCAGGTCTTCAGTGTCTTTCCTATGAGTTTTCCTTCACCTCCCTACATGAGTGCTCATAAACTCCTATCAGTGAATTGTCTTCCTCAAAACAAACAAGCTGTATACTTTCAATGTAAAGAATTGTATAAAATGTAAATGTTTTGTAAAAAAGGCTTATACAGTAGTAAGTCAAATACAAAATTGCAAACGAACTGTCATAATTCTTAAACTCCAAGACAAAATGAAGAAAAGCATCAAAATTTATTATAGCAAACCAGATAACGATTTGCAATGTTACACACAACCACATCTGAAGAACCATCTTGAGTAGCAAAGTTAAAAAATAAACACTTTCTTTGTCTACTAATGACATAGTTACTGGCCAAAGTCCTTTTTGTTGCAATTCCTAAAACTCAAATTGAAAATACCAAAATGTAAAACTTGTTTATGCTTAACACTACAAACTCCCCTGAGGGTATGCAACATAAAGAAATTAATTCAAGAGGGCCATGCCAAAGACTTAATATACTTGCTTACTTCGCCTACCAGAGAGCACACCAAGCATGGGTTAAAAGGTGCTACAGGGTTGGAAAAGATAAAAAGGGGAAGACAAAGAATTCACTAGACCAAAAAGAAACCCTGTTTGTTACAGAGCTCAACCTGAGAAGGAAGGAGGAATAACCATTAGTGTTGAAGTCAAAATACAGAGCAGTCTGAGAGATTAAATTACAGCAAAGCATGCAAATATGTATAAAGGCTTATAAGGACCAAAATAAAAGTGCTGCAAAATAATCAAAATACAGAAAGTTTGCCACACTGCAGCATTATCAATTGTACGGTAAGCAATGGACTACTAACTGCAAGGTCAGTGGTTCAAACCCACCAGCTGCTCTTTAGAAACCCTATACAGAGTTGTTTTAAGTCAGAACTGAGTAGACAGCACTTAACAACAATAGTCAGGAGTAGTGTTGCTGCTAACTGCTACGGTTCCTCCCAGCAAGCACAGTATATGCAGGTAGGCTTCAGGAAAACTTGAAGCCACAAACAATGCTGCAACATTTTTCAAGTTCAAGCCTCATATCAATGGCTGGATAATTTGGGACAGCAGTGCATCTCTAAGGAGCTCTGGTAGTGTAGTGGTTACGAATCGGGCTGTGAACCGCAAGGTTAGCAGTTCGAAACTACCAGCTGTTACACGGGAGAAAGATGAGGCTTTCTGCTCCCAGCCTCGGAAACCCTGTACAGGATCACTATCAATCGGAATGACTCCACGGCACACAGCAACCTCCAGCACCAATGCATCTCTAGCCCCAAAAGCTGTTGATACCATTGAGTTTTGGTGGACCTTTGAAAAAGTAAGAGCTCTTTGGATGAGGGAGATATACTTTTCTCTTGCCAGTTGGAAAGCAATCTTCACTAATTACAATTTTTAACTATTAGAACTACATATAAAGGAATATTTAGACAGTTTGGAGGCTTATGTTGCTGTCAGGTGCCATTGAGTAGGAAGCGACTCATAGCGACCCCATGCACAGCAGAATGAAACAATGTCTGATCCTGGGCCAACCTCACTGCTACTGCCACACTTGACACCATCAATGATGCCACCTGGCCGATACATCTCGTTGGGGGTCTTCCTCTTTTTCTCTGACTCTCCATCTTACCCAGCATGACATCCTTCTCAGGC
>NW_006408662.1:34538-36497 GCF_000296735.1 Chrysochloris asiatica
GGGGAAAAAAACCAACAAGTCTAAAGAAGTAAAGGAAAGCATGATGACAATGACTCAGTGGAGGGTATCAATAAAGAAACTGTTGCTGTTAAGTACAGTGGAGTTAGCTCCAACTCATAGTGACCCCATACGGTTTCCGAGGCTGTAAATCTTTACAGGAGTAGAAAGCCTCATCTTTCTCCCACAGAACAGTTGGTAGTTTTGAACTGCTGACCTTGAGAACAGCAGGTCAATTCGTAAACATTACGTAAATAGACCTTACAAAAATAAAAATTCTAGAGTAAATACAAAAATCAAAAGGAAAAATTCACAAGATAGGTACAATAGCCAATTTCAAACAGCAGCAAAGTCAGTCCATTTGAGGATCAATCAATTAAGATAATTTATCCAAAAAAGAGAGAGAGAATAAACATAAAAACAAAGTCTAGAGTAAACATGTATGTAATAAGAGTACCAGAAGGACAGGGAGGAGGAAGAAGGGCCAGACAAAAAATGCTGCCTAAAAACATTCCAAACATAATGAAAAACAAATATTTACAAGTAATTTAACAAAGCTCAAACAGTATAAATACAAAGGCCTGACTGCCTGGAGCTACTCTCTACCACAGGTAAATCCTAAATCATATTACAGCCAAACTATGGGTAGCTAAATACAAGAAAAAATCTTGAAGCTAGTAAGACCAAAACAAATAGACTAGGCCCTGTGTGTAAAGAAATAACAATTCAATAACTGACTGACTTTGTCATCAAGAATAGAGGTCAGAAGTAAGAGAATAACAGATTCTAAGTACAAAACGGAAAAACTATCAAATAAGAATTCTATATCCAGTATAAAAGTACTTCAAACATTAAGACAAAATAAAGACATTCCCAAATAAACAATACTGAGAACAGTCATGGGCTCCTGGTGTGGCAGTGGACTGTGAACCACAAGGTCGGCAGTTTAAACTCACCGTGGAAACCTTGTACTACGAGTCACAACCGACTAGATGGCACTGAACAATAACAAAAGGGGGGAAAAAATTACTGAAGGAAATCTTTCAGGCTGAAAGAAAAAGGCTCTAAACAATAATGCAAATTCACAGGAATAAAGTAAGAGCACTAGAAAAAGTAAATCTGTTTAAGTATAAAAACAGAACACTTCTTTTCTTTTCTGCTCTTAATTCCTTTAAATGGTACAAGATTGCATTGTTGTTAGTGCTGACTCATTGCAACCTTATGCACAATAAAAACACTGCCCAGTCCTGAGCCATCTTTCACAAATGTTTTAAGCCCATTATTGCTGCCATTGTGTCTATCCACCTCAATGGGATCTTCCTCTTTTTCAATGACACTCCACTTTATCAAGCATGATGTCCTTCTCCAGTGACTGGAACCTCCTGATAATGTGTCTGACGAAGTTTCACCATACACGCTTTAAGAAACATTCTGAATGTACTTCTTTCTTGAAAGATTTGTTTGTTCTGGCAATCCATGATACTTTTAATATGCTCCTCCAACACCATAATTCAAATGCATAGATTCTTCTCTGGTCTTATTCACTGTCCAACTTTTGCACACTTATGAGGTAAATGAAAATACTATGGATTGGGCCAGGTGCATCTTAGTCCTCAAAGTGCCCTTTAACACTTCAGCGTTCTTGTGCAGTAGATTTGCCTAATGCAATATGTCATTTGATTTCTTAACTGCTGCTTTCATGAGTCCTGATTGTGGATCCAAGCAAAATGAAGTCTTTGACAACTACAATCATTTCTCTGTTTATCATGCTATTTTTTACTGGTCTTGTTTTGAGGATTTCTGTTTCCTTTATATTGAGGTACAATCCACACTAAAGACTATAGTTTTTGATATTCATTAGTAAGTATTTTGAGTTCTTTTTACTTCCAGTAAGATTGCATCATCCACATATTGCCAAGTTGTTAATAAGTCTTTCTCTAATCCTGGAGCCATGTGTTTTTT
>NW_006408662.1:37792-39143 GCF_000296735.1 Chrysochloris asiatica
GACTCCACGGTACTTAATAGCAACACTGTGAATAGAGTGAAGATTTACAGAGCAGATCATCAGTTTTACATTCAACAAATCATATACTTGCTTTAATTTCCTTGACTGAAATGTTTCCATGTAACACGGTTATTCCACTTCCTCCCTGTGGTTTTTATTCCCATTCTACCTTCCTTCCCAACCCTTCTGAACTTTGTCCTTAGATAAATGTTGCCCTTTTTTCTTGAATGGTTGGCTGATCATTCCATGGTGAGCATACCTTACTAATATTGTTGCACCCCCCTCCAATATACATATCAACTGTCTGATTGAAAATTGGACTACAAGAATGAGTTCTATTCCAGAGCTGAAGGGTGGTCAAGGACTTGTGTTCTTGTGTTCCTTCCATCTCTTTCTTAACAGTAATATCGGTCCTTTTTATAATTTTGAGTTTTGTTTCACATTGTCTGCCACTCTAGGGACTTTCTAATGTAACATCTCCTTTTAGAACAGTTGGTAATGATAGTCGGGCATTAATCTTCTGATCTCACAGTTGTGGAGACTGATGTTCCCATAGTCCATTAGACTTATTTGATTCCAAGCATCTTCAATTTTCATCTCTTCTTTTTTCCTCACATGAAGAGACCAACAGTTGCACCTAAGATGGTCACTCACGAGCTTTTAAAGATCCCAATCACTACCCACCAAAGTAGGATGTAGGACACACTGTTTTTGTGGACTACTGATATTCATTTTTATTTATTCTTTTAACAACAATTTACTTTCTTCTTATTTGATATTCTTGGTATCATCCCACAACTCTTCTGGTCTTCAGTCATTACAGTCTACTACTGTATCAGATATGTTCTTGAGATGGTCTCTACATTCAGGCGGGAAACGTACATACAAGGTCCTGTTTTGACTCTCATGGATTGTTCTTATTTTCAGTTTCAGTCTGAACTTGCATTTGATCAACTGATAATCTGTTTCACAGTCTTCCCTGGCCTTGTTTTGGCTGATGATATTGAGCTTCCTCACCAATCTCTTCTTACAGATTTGATTCCTGTGTATCCCATCTGGTGAGGGTATTTGTAGTTTCAAACTGCTGACCTTGCGGTTCACAGCCCAACTCGTAACCACTACGCTACCAGCGCTTCTTAATGGATAAGTCATTAGTCCTGCAAAATTTAATCACTGGCTCTCCAGCGTCATTTCTATAACCAAGACCATATTTTCTAACTATTGATCTTTATACTTTGCTTTCAACCTTCGCATTCTAATCACCAGTAAATTATCAATTGCACTTTGATTGGATGTTTGATCAATTACAGATTGAACAAAGTAGTTGTTATGAAGTGCTGTCAAGTCAGTT
>NW_006408662.1:40438-52077 GCF_000296735.1 Chrysochloris asiatica
TTGACCTCCCACGGCTGATTGAGACTGGAGCCACCAGGAATTTGGCCCCACTTCAGTCACACAAGACAACTATGGAAATTAGTATGAGACGACTCTTGGTGTGGCACTGTAGAGTCAGAATTGGACTCTGAGCCATAAGGTCATCAGTTCAAACCCACCAGCTGCTCTTCAGAAACACTGTACAAGGTCGCTATGAGTCAGAACCTACTTGACAGCACTTAACAATAAAAACATATTTACCAGAAATGGTTTATGGTTTTCTCTTTCAAACTACAATGAAGTAATGAAGGGAAGATTATCAGTTAAAGATCTGTGTATCTTCTGACTTTCCCAGTCCATCATCTCAAATTTTTACCTCTTTCAAACTGAGCTCCTACCGCTGTCCCAGTCCCCAAACTACCCCACCTGCACCAACTCCTCTCCCAACACGTACCATCCTCAACTCTTTTCCAGCATACACCATATTCAGTCTTTTCAGAATCTAAACAAGTCTCACTAACAGTAAGACTGGCTATTACCCTAGTTACATCACCATCTGGCCCAAATTGGTCCACAGTGTCCTAGCCCATCTCCCTGCTTCTACTCTTGATATGCTGTTACCCAGCACAACTGATCAGAAATATGTACCAAAATCACACCAGACCTCTAATGCACACTGTCTAAGTGCCCTCCTCTTCTCACTTCCCGAAGTCCTGGAGAGATCTGGCCCCAGCATCTATCACTCACTCACTCACTCACTCACTCACTCACTCACTCACTCACACACACACCCCGAAGTCCTGGAGAGATCTGGCCCCAGCATCTATCACTCACTCACTCACTCACACACACACACACACACACCCCAAGCACTCCTTCACTCTTCTCCCACAGCTGTTTTACAGACTATAAATTCCTTTGCTCAACTACCTGTACAGCTAATTTCCAAGTTTTTCAGGTCTTTACTCAAAAGCCACTTTTTCAATGAGGCTAGGACCCCAGTTCCCTAGCCCCGTTTTCTACTTTACATTTTCTCATTAGCATTTATCACAATTTAACATTTCTTTTTTTTAGGTTTTTATTGTGAATTGAGAGAAAGTTTACAGGGCAGATGATCAGTTCTACATTCAACAACTCATACACTTTGTTTAATTACAATGGTTATAATCACTTACATGTACCACCAGTTAACAATATTACTCTCTATTCATTTATTGTTGTTTGTTTGTTTTTTAAACACTCAGGCATATATAATAAAATAATTTAAACGACCAAAGGGCACATTCTGCAAGTCTGCCTCCTGGCCACCAGCTCTCAGTCCCTCTCTTCCCATGAATATACAGTCTCCACAGCTGCTCCCTATCTCCTTGTGCCCATCTCTGCCTCCACCCCTAGTGTTGCTACTTATCTGGATAGGGTCCCGCATTCTACTTGTGCTCTTCTCCCTTGATGGTCCTAGGATCCTCTGTTTCTGGACTGTAAGATTAACTACTCCCCCATTTTTATTACAAAATTTCTACCTTTACAATTGGAACAGTCGCAATTAGTCATGATAACAGTTACTCACTACTGAATCATAAGAATCTTATCCCCTACAGTATAACAAAGTAGCGGACAAATCTCTATAGTGCGGACCATTCCCACCCCCATGGTACACAGGGTTGACAGGGGTGGGGAACGAACTTAGACACTGGCTACCCAAAATGGGGGGGAACTACAAAGGCAAGAAGTGACTGGCTTACAAGTTTTCAACAGGGAACCTAGCTCCAGAGGATACAGGGAAAGGTAGACTCTCCACTGAATTGTTTCCAACTTGTCTGGAGGGAGTTGATAAAAGGTGAGGTGGAAAGGACTCCTATGGTTCAATAGGAAATGACTGCTATCAGGTCTGACAGTAAGTTTTGGAAAGGTAAATGTAAATGTTTGGTAACAAAAGAGGGAAGTGGCTGATTTTGCAGTCCAGGAGTGGAGATTCCTTGGAACCATCAAGGGAGAAGAGTGAAGTGCGAGACCCTGTCCGGGGAGACAGTGACACAAAGGATAGAGGCAGAGATGATGACGTGGACAGAAGGAGCAGCTGGGGACTCTGGACTTAGGGAGGGAGAGGAGCTGTGTGCTGGCGGTCGGGGAGCAGGCATGTGTGATGTACCCTTTGGTTGTTTGATGTTGCATGCAGGGGGATTGTGATTATTGCAATGAAACAAAATATGATCGGATGAATGTAAAGATAATGTTCACCCATGTAACACACAATTCACATTAAAAACTTAAAAAAAAAAAAAAGAATTTTATCGCCATCTCTTTTAACCAGACCCATCTAGACAAGATGAAAACTATTCAGTGGTGACTCTATCTTCCCCCACATACTCTTAAACTAAACTCCCTCTTGAAACCTTGTAAGCCAGTTACTTTGAGCCTGTTTCACTCCCTCATTCTAGTTGCTCGTCCCTATCTACCCTGTATACAGAGGAGATACCAATGATATCAGATGTGAAGATACCTTCCCTCTGTGTTGGTATTTTGAGCTATAACTTCTAGGAGTATAGGTCAAGTTCATTAAATTGTAGCAATTTACCACCAGTGTTTCCTTTATCAAAAATCATCTGTTTGTTTTTAATCTTCCTCTAGTCGAGTTCTGATTATCAAGCCATCAAGGCTAGGTCAAATGGGTACTGTCTGCAAGTTAGGGTGTTCTTGTGTGTCTCCCCTCACTTCATATCTGCTGGATGCTTCACTCGCAGCTCTAACCCTCTGTGGTTATGCCCTTGTCCATGGGTTCAGGTGTCCCCAAGTCTCACCACACTTTGGACCAACCAGCCCTTCCTCTTCTTTTTTTATTGTGTTTGTTGCCACTAGGAGGAGAGCATTTCTTTTTCATTTTTTCACTGCTTTATCCTGTACTCTCTGCGTATTTGTGCTTGTAAACACAAAGGAGGAAGACTCAACCAGCATGTGAGAACACTCTAGTCTATATTAACAATGTGGTTAAGTCTCTGTAGTTTTTAATCTGCCATAATTGTCCAAGGTAAGCAAAAAGCTGAAACTATTTTGACTTGCTCCAAGAGTAAAGAATACTTGCCAGACTCAACCTGTCCTTGACAATCAGCAGATACTCCAATACTGAACTTGACTATGATAAAGGAAGAGTTCCCAATTCTGTAAACTTTGGATGCCTGTGTTGTTGTTAAGTGCCGTCAAGTCAGTTCTGACTCACAGCGACCCTGATAAGGTTTCCAAGGAGTGGCTAGTGAGCTTGAACTGCTGACCTTGCAGTTCAGTGTATTAACCCAAAGCACCACACCAGGATGCCCAGAGTTGTATTTTTCTAACTGCAGAGGGGAGCTCATAAAACCAAAAAAAACTAAGCCACTGTTGTCGAATCAATGTCAACTCACTCACGGCAATCTTGTGTATTACAGAACAGAACTGCTCCATAGTGTTTACTGAACTTTTATGAAAGCAGATCTTTATAGAAGCAGACTCCCTGATGTTTCTTGCTGGTGCACCATTGGGAAGGTTCAAATTGCCGACCTCTAGGTTACTTGTCGTTGTTGTTGTTAAGTGCCATCGAGTTGACTCTGACTCATAGCGACCCTGTATAGGGTTTCCAAGGAGTAGTTGGTGAGCCTGAACCACTGACCTTGCAGTTCAAACAAACTTTGCAGTCTGACACATTAGCCCACAGAGCCACACCAGAACTCAAACTGTGCAATGCCCAGAGAGACTCCAGAAGCTCACTAACCTACAACACCCACTGCCACTGAATCAAGTATGACTCACAGCGGTCCTATGTAGGTTTCTGAGACTGTAAGTCTTTATAGGAGCAGAGTCTTATCTCTTTCTCCCACGAAGCAGCTGGTGGCCTTGAATAGCCATCTTTCTGTTAGAGCCCAATGCCTAACCTACAGTGCCACCAATGACTGGTAGAGGCTCATTAGTGGGTCATAAAATCATTCTAACTGATGACTACTTACAAAATGAGCTAAAATAGAATAGAATATGTTGCATATAGTAAAGTTAATGCCCTATGAAACTTTTCCTTTTATACACTTATGTGTATACAGAATAGGTTATGGTTCAAGATGTATTTCTAATCATGGGAGGCAGTCAAAAACATTTTTCTTAGCAGCAAGGCCCATGAGTGAGTTTGCAAAGGATCTGTAACTGTACTGGCCCCCTTCCAGGAAAAAACAATTGTGAAAATGTTGGGGTGCACATAAACAATTTTCTAGGTTTGAGAGTTCATGGCTTTTTAGCAGATATCAGAAGGAACCCATGGATTAAATAGGTTAAAAACTTCTGATAAAACAGTATTAATAGAGAAAAGCAACAATTACCTTTTACTTTGCTTCAAAGGAAATATATTGAGCTATTTTTTTTTTTTTTTTGGCCATTTTTCCTCTTAAGAATCTATTTTAAACTTATTAATATGTACAAACCATCTCACAATTTATCTATACGGTCAATCTAAAACCCTAAACTTATTATCTATAAGATATAATGATTTCCTTCATTTTATCCTAAAGCAATCTTGTCTGAACACAGACTAGGTATAGAATTCCACATTGAATAAATAAGCCCGTTCTTGCCTTCCCCGTACAGACTTTATGATCACAGTCTCATTTAGTGAAATCCCAGTCTTAGTCCTAACTCTTTACGTGAGTCTTAGCTGATGACCATCAAGGTTGCCCTTTCCTTAGTTTTACTGAACTCTTTATAAATTTTTAAGACATGATGACCAAGAATATGGATGAAACACAAATCAACATAAAGGTACTTTGGGCATACCTTCCTCCTACACCTGAGGTATACAGGTGTCGTTTCTATGACACCTCATAGTCAAAACCCTATTGGAACCAAGACTGCCTTGTATTGTTACCGACAGGTCAGATCTATTTTTTCAGTGCATACATTGTAAATATTCACCTACTAATCCCGAAACCGTTTTTCTACTCACTGGACGGACTATCATTTCATCACTTACCACATCAGAGAACTTGGTGTTAGAGCACATATACAAAGCCCTCAAATGACTCCACATTACTTAAGTCAACTGGAATTGGTAAAGAAAATGTATATCTAAGAATCAAATTATATGAACTCAAATCAATGGGATGATGTAAACTGGCGATGCTAAGTAGTTAGAAAAATTGAGACAATGAGGAAAAACGTGTTGAAGATGAGCAAGCCCTGAGTTATGCCCCGCAGTGGCTATTAACCAAAACCCACTACTATCGAATCAATTTCAACTCGAAGCAACCCTACATGGGATTTTCAGAACTATAAATCGTTATGGAGGCACATAGTTTCATCTTTTTCTCATGGAGCACCTGAGTTTGAATGGGCACCCTTGATTTAGTAGCTTAATACCTAGGCCATAGTTGCTACCAGGGTCATTACTGGATTAAATAAGCAACCAAATGACAACGTCC
Source organism: Chrysochloris asiatica (assembly GCF_000296735.1). Lineage (NCBI taxonomy): Eukaryota > Metazoa > Chordata > Mammalia > Afrosoricida > Chrysochloridae > Chrysochloris > Chrysochloris asiatica. The sequence goes on from NW_006408662.1 coordinate 45,850, forward strand.
AGTGAAAAGATGTATGTTGAGGGTCACAAGGGATAAGCACTAGTGCTGAGCATTATGAACAAATTCCTTACTTGCTGGGTAAAAGAGTTGGGCTACAAAGATAAGGAAAGCATAATTGGTCTTGTCCTTGAGTGGTTGCTCACAGAGGTTTGGTGTTCAGAGGTACACAAAATCAGGGAGGGCAACCTGGGAGCACAGACACCTCACCATGGAGAACTAGACTGTTTCTAGGAGGAGCCCATCTCTGCTGGGTTTTCACAAAAAAAGAGGAAGGAAAATCTGAGAAGTCCAGAGAAAAGAAGCAAGCATCAAAAGGGGTTCCAAGAATTCCAAGCTGCTCTGTTCCACATGAACAGACCATTGTGGGAAAAAGCAGCATGGGACTAGCTTGGGAAACAAACCTAGAATCAGCTGACAATACAGAAGAGAGAGGGTGGACTTTATCCTGTATTCAAAAATAATCATTTTTGCTTTGGGGGGAAAAAAAAGGAATGTCTTTGGCAGGAATAAGAATATTGTAAGGGGAAAGATAGGAGACAGAGGCAAAGACCCAATGGAGCATCTAAAAGGCGAAACAGCACCTGAACAGGCAAATGGGGTGAAGCAGAGATGAGGACACATTCAAGAACTATCCTTGGTGTTCAGAAGTTCAGATCTTGGGAGAGCCCCTGGTCTCCACCACACTCAGAGCCGCTGAAGAGTTGCTGGAAGAAAACTTACATAACATCATAAAAGATAAGCGTCAAGAAACTGAACAAATTCCAAACAGAATAGATTCTAAAAGAAAATCACCAAGACATAACAAAATCAAACTTTCCAAAAACAAAGACAAGAAAAGAATCCTGAGAGCCACTCAGGAAAAAAATTAAAAGTTATCTACAAAAGGAGAACCAGTAAGACTAAGGTCTGATTTCTCAGCAGAAACCATGAAGGCAAGATGGCAATGGGATGATGTTATACACAAAACTCTAAAAAGGAAAAAATTGCCAACCAAGAGTCATATACCTAGAAAAGTTGTCCTTCAACTAGGACAGTGAAATTAGGACATTTCCAGACAAATTAAAAGAATTTGTAATAATGAGACCAACTTTTTAAAAAAAACACTAATGGGTATTCTTTGGACTGCGAATCAACAATAGCAGACAACAACCTGAGATTAACATACATGACAATACCACCCAGACTTCAATACAGATATAAAAGTATTTAAAGTAAAAATATAAGACTGAAAATAGGGAACCAAAGATAATTTATAGCAAAAACTACTAAAAACCAAAAGGATGAAATACTGTAGATACAGAACTTCCCTATGGCTTCCTTGAAGAAATCAAGTAAATTTCAATATAAAACAGATTGCTTCAAAGGGGGAATATTTTTGTAAATTACATGATAACCTCAAAAAAATTATAATACACCTTCACACTGAAATAAAAGGAGAGGAAAATCAGATTTAGTTAGCACAACAGAACAGAAAAACCTTGTGGGTTTTCAGTTCCACATAATTTTCTTATTGAAATCATCAAAAGAACAAAGATGGCTCTGTTAATGTTATGGCAAGGCAAGATGCAAACACAACAGGAAAGACTGGCTTTCCACGGGGATGCCAAATGGTGAGAAAAGTGTGTGGTCATGGATGGTTTACTCACTCATCAGTAAGAATGTGCCTTGTTTTTGCTGTTAACTGTCGTTAGTGCTACAGATACAAAATCTAGATCTATGACTGAGTTTTCCTCCTTTATGTTGTCTCCTACACACCTCACAACAAATAAATACTTCACACCATCTAGCACAGTTATGTTTGACTTAGACATTGTGTGTTAAGGTATACTTAACTCACTAATGGAATTTCACAAAAACAGGAATTTCACCTACTGTTTCCTACTGTATTCTGTGCATTTTAATATGCCTGGCACATGGAAAGTGAAAAGAAAGAATGAATTATGTACCATAATTAAACTGGCGGGCATATTTTTATGGTATGGGAAATTTAACAATTTGGGAGAAATTTTATATTGAAAAATAGAAACTAAAATAGTATACAATGTTATATAAACAGCAAAGTTTGCTTTCAAACGCTGAAATCAGAAAATAAGAAAACATATTCAAATGACATTAGTAACACACCATATGGAAAATAATTAAAATTATTAAGAATCTTTGACAAGAACATACTATATAATTATCAGGCTGTTCACTATTGACCTAGCTGCCCAGTGAAAACAAAAATCACCCAATAAGTCATCAGTAGCTTTCTGTTTATATACCATTAACCTTTCAAGACACTTGTACTTGGCACTTGCTGATGTACATTCCCATAAAGGCTCATTGTGCTATAATGTCAATATTATCTGTTTTAGTAATTGACATACCACACTCCACATGTTTAACAGGCTTAAATACCATTAGAAAGCCATACTTGCTTCCCTCTTTCCATACAAACTGGACTTTGCACACTTGTGAATTTTATAAAACATTTAATATTTCCCTTGGAAAAGCAGAAATGTACTGACTACTCAGTATTCTGTTCTGTTGGGTGATGGGTTGTTATGCGCCAGAGGCCAACTTGACAACTAACAAGAAAAATACAGACTAAGGAAACGTTCTGCCACACCGTGGTGGCTGTAGGTTGCTGGAAGCTATGTCACAGTATTTTAAATACCAGCAGGGTCACCCGTGGTGGACAGAGTTCAGTGGAGCTTCCAGACTAAGACAGACTAAAAAGGAATAGATGGCTCACTTCTGAGGGAGATTAGTCATTGAAAACCTTATGGATAGCAGTGGAATAGTCAGATACAATGCTGGACAATAAGGCATGTAGGAAGGCACTCAAATTACAACTGAGGAAGAGTTGCCTCCTCCAAGAAGAGTCAAACTTAAGAGGATGGTTTAATAAAGCTTTCAGGACCTTCAATTGTTGATGGAGTACAAACTCAAGATGAGACAAAACAGGTGCAAGCATGCATTAATAATCAGAACAAGGAATGTATCAAGTATGAACCTAGGAGACTTGGAAGTCATCAAAAATATAATGATGTTGTTAAGTATCCTTGAGTCAGTTCCAACTCATGGTGACCCTAGTTTCCCAAACTGCAAATCTCTGCAGGAACACAAAGTCTCATCTTTCTCCCATGTAGTGGCTGATGGACTTCAACCACCAACCTTGTGGTTTGCAGTCTAGTACTTATCCTACAGTCACTGCATCCCCCCAAATAAAACAGAATACATAATAACATCAATAGCCTAGCATTAGTGAGCTGAAATGGACTGACACTGGTAATTTTAAATCAGACAGTTATTTGATTTATTATGCTGCAAAAGACAGATTTCAGAAGAGTGGAACTGTACTCATCAAAAAGAATATTTAATGATCTATCTTGCAGTACAATGTTGTCTGTGAGAGGATAATACTTATACACCTACAAGGAATACCAGTTAATAAGACTATTATTCAAATTTATGCACCAATCACCAAACCCAGTGATGAAAAAAATTTTAAAGGCTATCAACTTCTTCAGCATGAAATTAATCAAACATGTCTTTAGGATATATAGATAATCACTGGCTACTGGAATGCATAAATTGGAAACAAAGAGGAAGGATCAGTAGTTGGGAAATACGGCCTTGATGATAGAAATGATGCTGGAGGTAACATGATAGAATTTTGCAGGATCAATGACTTCCTTTCTGCAGATACCTTTTTTTGATAGTATTACAGGTGACTGTACATGTGGACCTCACCAGATGGATTATATCTATTGAAAGAAACCATGGAGAAGGTCAGTATCATCAGCAAAAACAAGGTGAAGGGGTGACTTTGGAACAGACTATCAACTGTTCATATGCAAGTTCAGGATGAAGCTGAAAAAAATTAGAACAAGTCCGAGAGAGCCAAAATCCTATCTGAATTTAGAAACCATCTCAAGAACAGATTTGATGTGTTAGATGTTAATGATTGAACACCAGGGAGTTGTGGGATTGTATCAAGAACATCACACGTGATGAAAGCAAACGTTCATTATAAAGACAGGGGAAAAGACTCAAGTGGGTGTCAGATGAGACTCTGAAGCTTGTTCTCCAGCACAGAGATGCTAAAGTGAATGGAAGAATTAAAGTAAAAGAGCTCAATAGAAAATCGCGAAGGGCAGCTTGAAAAGACAAAGTTTTATAAGGAAATGTGCAAAGACTTGGAATTAAAAAACCAAAGAGAAGTATAAGCTAGGCATTTCTGAAACAAAGAGAATAGTTTTTAAAAAAAAAAAAAAAGTCAAACCTCAACTGCAAGGATTCTACTGGACAACGCAAGAAGCATCAAAAGAAGATGGAAGAACAAAGTCCCTGTAACAAAAAGAACTAGAAAACATTGAACCACTTCAAGAGATAATATATGATGAAGAACTGACAGTATCCAAGGAACAAATCTAGGTTGCAATGAAGGCATTAGCGAAAAACAAGACTCCTGGAACTGACAGAATACCAGTGGAAATTTTTTAAAACACTGATACAGCACTGGATGCATTCAGTTTCTGCCAAGAAATTAGGAAGGTAGTTAATTACCTGGCAAAAAAGAAAAAACTAGAAGCGGTCTGTATTTGTGCCCGTTCCAATGAGACCTGACAGAATGCAGACATTATCAAACAATATCATTAATATCACATGCAAGCAAAATATTGAAGATAATTAAAAAATGATTACAGCAGTACATTGACAGGGATTCAAGCTGGATTCAGACGAGGGCGGAGGAAATCATTACTGATGTCAAGTGGATCTTGGCTGAAAGCAGAGAATACCACAAAGATGTTTACTTGTGCTTGTTGATTACGCAAAGGCATTCAAGTGTGTGGATCAAAACTGTGAGTAGGTAACACTGTGAAGAAGAGGTATTCTAGAACACTTAATGTGGTGTGCTGATGTGAAACCTGTACAGAACAAGGGGGTATTACAGAGTTTAAAATCAGGTAAGGTGCGAATCAGGGCTGAATCCTTTCATGATACTTATTCCATCTGTATGCTGACCAAATCATGGAAGAAGGTGGACTATATGAAGAAGAACGTGACCATCAGGACTGAAGAAGGCTCATCAACCTGCAATATGCAGATGACACAACCTTGCCTGCTGAAAGCAAGGAGGATTTGATGGATTTTACTATTTAAGATCAAGGACTACAGCCTTCAGTATGGATTAAAACTCAATGAAAAGAAAACAAAACTCCATCACAACTGGGCCAACACAAAACAGTATGATAAAGGGAGAAAATGTTGAAGCTGTCAAGGATTTCATTTTACTTGGACCCATAATTAATGTTCATGGAAACAGTACTGTATTACAGTGGGCAAAACTGCTACAAAAGACCTCTTTAGGATGCTGAAGAGCAAAGATGTCACTTTGAGGACTAAGTCATGGTGTTTTCAATCACCTCTTAAGATTGCTGCAAAGCACAAAGTTGGCAGTTCAAATTCGCCAGTTGATTTGAGTCGACACCGATTTGATGGCACTTAACAACACTTAATAACAACATAAGCAAGCAAAGGCTAGACAATGAATAAGGAAGTCTGCTGAAAGACTGGTGCATTTTAATTATTGTGCTGGCAAAGGAAAGCATCATGGACTGCCAGACGAACCAACAAATCTTGGAAGAAGTATATATAGCCAGGAAGCCCCTTAGAAGCAAGGATGGCAGAGATATGTCATCAGAAGAGACCATCACCTAGACCCTCAATGAGATGGGCTCTCAAACATAACAATGATTGTGAATATAGTGCAGGATAAGGCACTGTTTTGTTCTGTTGTGCCTCGGGTCACTATGAGTTGGAACCAACCCGAAAGCACCGAACAACAACAAAGGAAAAGTCATTTCACTTCTTCCGAAGCGATTCTGGCCAGTCCTGGGCTGGTTCTTACAGGAAAGCATACAGAACAAACAAACCAGCAGCATAACAAAAAAGAATCCATATCTATCAATAATTACACTGAATGTCAATGAATTAAATGTACCAGTCACGAGACAGAGTAGCAGAATGGGTAAGAAAACAGGTTCCTGCAATATGCTCTCTATAAGAGACATACCCAACACAAAAAGACAAAAAGAGATTACAAATTAAAGGATGGAAAAAAACTTTACCAAGCTAATTGAAACAAACAATGAACAGGAGTGACAAGATTAATCTCAGCTAAAATAAACTTTAAGGCAAAAACCAGCATAAGAAACAAAGAAGTCCACAATCTCAAGG
>NW_006408662.1:57113-58767 GCF_000296735.1 Chrysochloris asiatica
GCGTCTTTATTGTTTTTATTTCCTTCAAAAGTTATGAATACATTTTCATTGTACAAGGCTTATTATGTTTTTTGTTAGTTGATTAAGAAGATTTAAAAATAAAAGAATCCATGTAATTTTTACTTTAAAATTTATAATATTTTTAATATTAATGGTGGGGGAGGAGTCACTTCATCCAAATTCTCCTCAATAATCAAGAATCAGCTCTAAAGCAAGAACATTCTACTAAGCCAAATACGACAAAATCTAAAATTTGGTCAAGAACAGGTTACATGACAGGTTAGTGACAACTGGGGCCTCTCTTTGTAATCTTCACGGTCACACAAAGGAATATGCTTTGTCAAATATTAACAGAGTAAACAATAAGCTTTAAATATCCACATATAATATCACCTTTAGTGAATGTGGTACTCATATTATATGCCACTATCCCCTTAACAAAATAGGCCAAACTGCATTGCCAATTTTTCTGAAGACAACCAGCTCTGTCATCTGAACAGATTAGGTTTTAACACAATCAATACTTAACCAGTTGCCACTGAGTCAACTCGGACTCACGGAGATCCCATGTATCCGAATAGATAGATACGTGCTCCACAGGGTTTTCAAAAATGGATTTTTTGGGATATTGATGGCCTGGTCTTCTCTTGAGGTTTCAATGGGTATACTCAAACTTAAAAACAGCAGAGCATTTTAACTACTTGCACACCAACGGACGTAACATCAAAACCAAATAATGACTGAAGCACAAACCACCATACAATTGCCATACAACTGTAAGGATCCTGAGCTAATAAAACTCCCCAGAAGGAATTTCTCTCCTGATGAAAATATTTTCCTTTTCACTGGACTGAACTTTTGGTTCAGCGACTCATAATGTAGATGCTTTCTAGCCTGACTGGTCATCAAAGTTGTCATTCTGAACACGAAGCTGCATACTGTTATGGTAGATCCTTTACATATTTATACGTAGCTGGTTGTTTACACATTTGTGAAAAGAACAATTTAAAAACTGTAATCAGCTCAGGGAGATAGCAGTAGACATGGGGGTAAGTATCACAGGTGATTTTGACTACTCTAAAAATTTCTTCACAAAAATTTTCCCATTTCTTTAAAAATTTATCATAGGGAAAATTTAAGTTGCACTTGAGTTTACCATAAAGTTCATTCATTCATTCACCAATCAGTATTTAGTGTTTCCTATACATCAGACACGGTTCTAGAGCTTGCGATATAATAAAATAAATCTAGGAGGTGGATGGCAGGTGGTAGGGAGGGGATCTTTGTCTTGTAGTGATTACACTTTCGGGGGGGAGGGGGATTTCAAGAAGTAATAGGGCTAGATTTTACTAAACTTCCATGTTTATAATCAAAAGTATAAGCCAAGTAATAATTTTTCAGTTTCAACTTAAGTATGCGTCTAAAGTTCTTAATTCACATAAAGTTTATTTACTAACCAGTTATATTAATTCTCACATGAGGAATTAACTAGAGAACATTGTCTGTATTCCCAGAAAAGGAGGCTTCCCATCATGTTCCAGCCCTCGTCTGCCTGTAGAAAGATACACTTGCTACTGTACAGATGTTGTTGTTGTTAAGTACCGTGGAGTCAGTTCTGACCCATAGTGACCTGTACAGGGTTTTCGAGGCTGTA
>NW_006408662.1:58867-61156 GCF_000296735.1 Chrysochloris asiatica
ACTTCATCTCTCATACTTTGGACATATTGTCAGGAAGGACCAGTCACTGGAGAAGGATATGTTTGGTAAAGTGGAGGTTCAGCAAAACAAGGAGAGGCTACTTCTGAATCATTAAATATAAATACTGAAAACTTTATGAATACTGGCAGAAGATTGTCAGACTTGGGACTGGAAGATGAGCCCCTTAGATTGAAAGGCACTTAAAATGTGACTGGTAAAGAGCGGCTTCCTCAAGGTGGAGTTGACTTGCATGGAGTTAAGATTTCAGTACCATCATTTGCTGATGATGTTTAAAAGGTATTTGCAATAAAGAAGTCAACGGTCTTGCAAAATTCTATCATGCCATCTCCAGCATCATTTCATCACCAAGGCCATTATTTTCCGACTACTGAAACTTCCTGTTTGTTCCCAACCTTTGCATCCAATCACCAGTAATCATCAATACATCTTGATTGCATGTTTGTTCAACTTCAGACTGAAGCAGTTGGTAGAGGACTTAAAACACTTACCAATGAAGATCAAAGACTACAAAGGCTTCAGTATGCCCCTAAATGTAAAGAAAATGAAATTCCTCACTACTGGACCAATAAATAACCTCATGATAAATGGAGAAAAATTGAAGGTGCCAAAAACTTGAAAAAAAGTGTTCAAGAGCAAAGATGTCAGTTAGAAAACTAAGGTGCACCTGACACAATTCATGATTATTTTCAATGACCTCATTCATATGCATATGAAAGTTGGACAATGAGCAAGGAAAACTGTAGAAGAATTGAAGTCTGTAAATTATTGTGCTGAGAAGAACAGCCAGAATGCCCCTTAGAAGCCAGGATGACCAGACTTCATCTTTCATAGCCTGGCTATGCTATCAGGAGGAACTTGTCCCTAGATAAACGCATCATGAAAATGGAGTGTTAGCAAAAACAAAAAAAGAGGGAAAGAGGGGCATCCCTGCCCCCGGCAACCAACCACACCAGCCCAACAAAATAAACTGTCATAGTGGTCACAACAATGGGCTCAAACATTAACAATTTTAAGGATAGTGCAAGGCTGGGAAGTGTTAGGTTATGCATGTTGTTGTGTGCCGAGGAGTTGGTTCCGACTCATAGAGACCCTGTACAGGGTTTCCGGGGCTGTAAATCTTTACGGGAGCAAAAAGCCTCATCTTTCTCCCACGAGTAACTGTAAGTTGGAACCAACTCTATGACACCTCTTAACAATTGCTGCTGACCAGATTAGGGAACATATGTTGGGGGGGGCGGCGCTTAGACTGTGAGATGGGAGTGAAAAGTGGCAGGCAGGTAATGCAGAAAAGTGACAGGAAAGGACTTTAATGTCCTTTGGATCAGCATTTTTTAAAGACTTCTTTTGCATGACCCTTTTGGGCAGAGTATAACAGCAAGATAGGGTTTCAAGACTAAATCTTTACACATCAAGACTTTCCTCCCATGGAGCTTTAGTCAATGCACCACTGTTGTTAACTGACAATGAGTTAATCCCGACCCATAGCAACCCTGTATAGGGTTTCCAGGGAGCAGCTGATGAGCTTGAACCGCCAACCTCATAGTTCAAACCAACTTTGCAGTCCAGGGAACTAACCCATAGCACCACACCAGGACTCCTAGAGCTTATTACAGGCATGGGATAGATGCCACCATTATTTAAACTACTTACTCAACAGGGTAACAAAGCAGCAATGTTGGTGGTTAGAATGGAGAGAGTAGCCTAATTATTACGACTCTGATACAGAAGTATTAGGAAACTACTGCTGAAAACGCATCTGTCAGATCGTGGTACTACTACTGTGATGCTTGAAGCTCTGCCATCTGTATTTTGAGTATCAGTGATGATTACAAAATTCAAGGTGACAATGTTTTCATTGTTCCTCTTGTCATTAACTTAAAACACTTACTGATGATCCAAGCCTTCAGTACAGGTTGTACCTCAGATGCAAAGACAACAAAAATCCACAACATTGGACCAATAAATAACATCCATTTAAATGGAAAAAAGACTGAAGTTGTCAAAGACTTCATTTTGCTTGGCTCAACCATCAACACTCATGGAAGCAACAGTCAAGAAATCAAACGACGTACTGTACTGGGTAAATCTGCTGCACAAGACCTTTTTAAAGTGTTCAAGAACAAAGATGTCAGTTTGAGGACAAAGGTGCAACTGACCCAAAAGCCATGGTATTTTCAAAAACCTCATATGCATGTGAAAGTTGGACAGTGAATAAATAAGACTGTAGAAGACTTGATGCATCTGAGTTATACTGTTAGATGAGAATAT
>NW_006408662.1:62514-63291 GCF_000296735.1 Chrysochloris asiatica
GCTGACCTTAAGGTTCGCAGCCCGATTCGTAACCACTACGCTAGGGAGGAAGTATTGACAGTACAGGAAAGTTTGTTTTCCTGTATTCAATTTCCATTTCTCAAGAGAGTTCATGATGAATGTGTCATCTGTACTTTGTCCACACTTACCATGTATGGTCTTGGTCCATAATGATACCAGAGGGCCCATGAAAATCAAAACACATTCACTCAACAAACCACTATGTAAAAACATGTATTTAAATTCATTTTTATTTTAAAGAAGACCATGCCCAAACAGAACTATTTATCATGTGCAGCAGCTACAGAATTTACATTTACACAATCATATTATTTCTATTTCCTTCTGCAATATTATGGCTTATGATTTAGATCAAGTGGTTACTCTAATGAATTCTTTTTCCTTTTTTTTCCCCTTTAGATTTTACCTTATATATATTAGTTCTCAATATCTGTTAAATACTAACTCCTATGGAAAGGAGCTCTAGTAGCATAGTGGTTACGAATCGGCCTGGTCGGCAGTTTGAAACTACCAGCTGTTCTGCAGGAGAAATATAAGGCTTTCTGCTCCCATAAAGATTTACAGCCTTGGAAACCCTGTACAGGGTTGTTATGAGTTGGAAACCAACACCACAGCACATAACCACCACCATGGCTGTGGAAGGATTCAACAACAAGCCGTATTAGTTGTTGTTGTTAGGTGCCATCAAGCCGGTGCCAACTCATAGCAACCTTATGCACAGTAGAACAAAACACTGCCTGATTCTGGGCCAACCTC
>NW_006408662.1:64373-84160 GCF_000296735.1 Chrysochloris asiatica
ACTCATGAGTCCTCTTGACCCGGTATTCCGTGTTGTTGTTGACCGAGCTACTCACTACACATTGACCTGATCCACCATCTTCAAGGAAGGCCTGGTAGTATAGTGGTTAAAACAAACAAACAAACAAAAAAACCTGGTTGTGAACCTCGTGGTCAGCAGCTCAAATCCTCCAGGCCCTCCACGTTAGAGAGATGAGGCTTTCCGCAACTTGCAGTTAAACAGCCTTGTGGCCCAGTATTCCGTGTTGTTGTTGGAGCTCCACACTACACGTCTCCATTAGATGATGCCATTTTCAAACAAAAAAATCAAGTTTCAATAATGAAAAAGGGCCAGCAAATTGTTAACCTGTGGACCAAATCTGACCTGCTGCCTTTCTGGCACAGTTAGAAAGCTAATAAATTTTAGATGGTTGAAAAAAATAAAAAAAGGAGTAATATTTTGTTATATGTGTGGATTATTTCAAAAATTTAAATTTCTGTGTCCATAAAGTTTTATTCAGACACAGCTGTGTTTATTTGTTTACATATGGATTATGGCTGTTTTTATGTTATAACAGCAGAACTGAGCAGTTTGACAGCAACCATATATAGCCACAAAGCCTGAAATACACATACAGAAATAAACACACAATGATTTTGGGTACATTTTGTTCAAACTCAGTTGGAAATCTTTACTCAGAACTCTCAACAAATAGAATATCCTAAAAATTCAGCTTCTAAAGCATTTGACAAACTGTGATTACTGAAATCAAAGCTTGCAAGTAAAATTAAGTCCCATAAAAGGGAGGAACTAAAAATATTAAATATTTAGAACTCAAAGATATGTACAAGAATAATTTTTATACTCAGTAAGTGTGCTTTAGAATATCTCAACTTGTAGTAAGAATCTTTTGGTAAAGCTCCTATTTTTAATTGGATAAATTTATAGTCTATACCAGGAAGGAATAAAATTCAATGACTTCATATTATACAGCACCTAAATTTAGCAAAACATTCAAAAGAATCAATGAGGTAACTTATCTGATGAGTTTTTGTCTTATACAAATATTTAGTTGAAATAGGTCACATCTCAATTTTAAAACATAAAACGGGTAATATTCTCCCTTCCTCCTAAGCTGCTCTGAACTTACTAGACACCTTAGCACCTAAAAAATAAATTAGAAATTATTATGGCTTATAAAGAATTTATGAGAATAATAAATTCAAAATATCAACCATCTCAAACTCATTAACTACAAAAGCGTCTTTGAAGAAGTTTATGGGCAACTTATAACAATTTTGGAAATAAAACCATGGAGAGAGGGGTCTTCATCATGACATCAATAATATAATATCAGAATAGACACAGGAGTCCCTGCGTGGTACAAATGGTCATGAGCTCAGCTGCTTACAGAAAAGTAAGGAGTTCAATTCCACTCACTGGTACCACTGAAGAAAAGTCTGGCAATCTATTTTCTAAAACCAGCCAATGAAAAAGCTGGGGAGCACAGCTTCACTCAACAAACATGGCATTGCCATGAGTTAGACTAGACTTGTCAGCAATTTGTTACTGGCCTTAGAGAGCAGATATATGATTAAAGTATGTGAAATTGCACCAAGAATAATTACTAATTTTTATAATGTTCAGTTGATCAATTTAATCAAGCACTTTAATGAGCAGAAGTGAACTTGAAGAAATTTTATGTATTTTTGAAAATATGACTCCGAATAGGTCTGTCACTATAATAAAATAAATGTGTTACAGGTTACAAAATGTTCAAGATTATATATTTGTTTCTAGCTTCCATTTTGCACTTAAATACCTCCATCTAAATGATAAACCAGATGGTCACTCCAAGCGCAGAGTCAACTGATATAATAAATTCAGCTGCCAATTTATATGCCTAATAGCTGCCTCCAAGAATGGCTGGTCTACCTCATTAGACATTCAATACATTGTTTGCAATTGGTACAAAGCATGTAGTATAAAACCCTGCTTAGTTTTAGTAGGAGAAAGGTATGAACAGACACACAGTGCACATCACCACACACACCATCCCATCCTTGCCACTTATATGGGACAACCCCATTTTGTTCCACTGAGCTTTCCCAACCCCAATAGTCAGCACAACTCAGACACCGTCTACAATACAGAGCACCATCTCCAGCAAGGAAGCGGAAGAAGGAAAGGTATGTGCCTTCTGACGTTCTTTACCTGCTTCCTCACAGCACTAGCATTTTCTTAGGTAGCATTCTAAACTAAGCCTGTATAGTGTCTCTTAGGCACCCCCAAAGCTCACACCTGCCAAAAGTTTACTACATATAGTTCTTTGATTTCCTCTTTCCTTTGCATAAATTCTATGAACCTTTTTTTTCCCCTGTTGGAAACTTTAAAATCCTCCCCTCATCCCCTTCTCCTACTCTCCTACCCCACACCCAACTTACCGCTAACATTGTTTTGTTGTTGTTGTTGTTAAGTGCCGCTGAGTCAGTTCCAACTCATTGCAACCTTGTATAGGGTTTCCGAGGAGCAGCTGGTTGAGGCTGAACCGTCAACCTTGTGGTTCAAACCGAACTTCTGGTTGAATGCTTATCCTATAGTACCACACCAGCACTCCTTACCACACCAGGACTTCAGACATTGTTTAAGATCTCTTAGGAGTCCTGGTGTCGCGCTGTGGGCTAATGCAAGGTCGGCAGTTCAAGCTCACCAGGCACTTCCTGGAAACCCTTCACAGGTGGTTATGAGTCAATGGCACATTCCCTTAAAAGCCTGCCACAGAACAAAGAGCTTAATCTGGTAGAGGACAACAGGGAAAACAGTGAGTGCCCTGCTCCAGTAACCACAACCACGATGGTCTCACCGGTGGAAAATGTAGACAAAATGCCCAATGACTAAGACCTTGGAGCAGGAGAAGGAAAGACAACGAGGAAAAAGGGTTTTTTAGTTTTTTGGGTTTTTTTTAGAAGAAATTAAAACAACAACAAAAAAACAAAACAAAAAAAAACAACAACCAATTCAACATTACTCTCAATGGAGAAACTGAAAGCATTCCCCTTGGAACAGGAACAAGACAAGGACGCTCTCTATCACCACTCCTATTAAATATAGTGCTGGAAATCTTAGCCAGAGCTACAAGGCAAGAAAGGGAAAAGAAAGTCATTCAAATTGGCAAAGGTGAAGTAAAACTCTCTTTTGCAGATGATGTGATCCTATACATATAAAATCTCAAAGACACAGCAAGAAAACTATAGAAACTCACTGAAAGATTCCCCAAAGTGGTAGCATAAAAATCAGTCGAACTCCTTTACACAAATAAAGAGAATTCCAAAAAGGAAATGGGGAAAACATTACCATTTACAACAGACACCGAAAATATGATCATACACTGGATGGCAAGGTCAGTTTGAACCCCTCCTTGGAAACCCTATACAGGGTTGCTATGAGTCAGAACTGACCCAACTGCACTTAACAACAACATGTCCATTGCAGTACTATTCATGACAGCAAAAGAAGATGGAGACCACCTAAATGCCCATCAGCACAAGAATGGTTAAACAAAGCCTGGTACATACACACACACAGAATATTATACAATGTTGAAGAATCTGTAAAACATCTCACACTATGGATGAACCTGGAGTGAAATTAGTCAACACAAAAGGACAAATGTGGCATGAGACCACTGTTGAAAAAAGCTAAGAAAGGATTTTCTTGCTAAATGAAGTATTCTACGAGGGTTACTGGGTGGGTGGGGTGGGGGATGAGGAGTGGGGGGGCAGGGGAAAAAAGTAAATAGAGGTAGATACTGTTAACTGATAGTATATGGAAGAGATTGTAATCATTGTAATGACATGAAATGTATAATGTGTTGACTATGGGATGGATGATCGGTTCTGTAAATCTTCACTCAATTCAAAATAAAAAGGTTTAAAAAAAAAAAAAGAAAAGAAAATTATAACGTGTTCATGAGCAAAAGTGAGATATAAGGTGCACCTGACCCAAGCTATGGTATTTTCATTCACCTCATAGGCATGTGAAAGTTGGACAATGAATAAGAAAGACGCTAGAAAAATCAATGTATTTGAATTATGGTCTACCAGAAGAGCAAACATATATATATATATATCTGTCTTGGAAGAAATACAGCCAAAACGCTCCTTAGAAGCGAAGATGGTGACTTCATCTCTCGTACTTTGAACATGTTATCAGAAGGGACACTCCTCTGTTCCTGGAGAAGAACATCAAGCTTGGAAAAAGGAGGGTCAGAGAAAAAAAGATCCCAATAAGATGGATTGACACAATGCCAGTAACAATGGGCTCAAAGGTCACAACTGTGAGGATGGTACAGGACTGGGCAGTGTTTCATTCTGTTGAGCATAAAGTCGATGAGCTGGATCTGATGGAAGGGTGGTGTGGCACTATAGGATATGCACTGGACTGCTAGTTGCAAGGTCAGCAGTTCAAATCCACCAGCTGCTTCTTGTAAACACTGCAGGGTCACTAAGAGTCGGAACCAATTCAAAGGCACTTAATAACAGAGGGTTCCTAACAATATAGTGAGCTATTTTAGTATGTGAACTACTTACGTTATTGTTGTTAAGTGCTTTTGAGTCATTTCTGACCCATAGCGATCATTCTGTACAGAGTTTCCAAGGAGCAGTTTATGAGCTTGAACCACCAACCTTGCAGCAGAGTTCAATGGCTTTGCAGTCTGATGCATACATATGTTGTTGTTATTGTTTGTTGTTGTGTGCCGTGGCGTTGGTTCCGACTCCTAGCGACCCTGTACAGGGTTTCCAAGGCTGTAAATCTTTACGGGAGCAGAAAGCCTCATCTTTCTCCCGCAGAACAGCTGGTAGTTTCGAACTGCTGACCTTGCGGTTCGCAGCCCGATTCGTAACCACTACTCTACCAGAGCTCCTTCGAACTACATGTAAGTACATACAAATGTGAAATAGAACTGGAATTGTTCTCGGAACATGAGCTCTTTGTGTTGAACCTATCATGGATTAGATTTGATTACATGATTATAACGTCAAACTATAGACTATCACAAAATCTAAATTAACACTACTGATAATCTACAAATCCTACTCTCTGCTATGTTTTGATGGTTAAAAGAAAGCTGGAGTTCTGTTGTTCTACTGTAAGGTAAGTGCTGGACTGCTAACCACAAAGTTGGCAGTTCAAACCTTGAGAACCCTATACAGGAACACTATGATACGGAACGGACTCAATGGCCCTTAACAACTGAATTCTCCACCTTTTCAAGAGATGGGAAATGACTGCGCTGTGTTCAGTCTCAAAATTTCAAAGCTGTGGAAGTCTACGTTAATGAACTCTCACTGTAGGATATGCTTCCCATGACCAGAACAGAGCCATTCATCATCTCAGGATGTAGGCTTGACAAGGCTTCACAAGTCAGCAGATCTGCTCATTAAACCATCTGGATTTGTCCTTCCCAGGTAGTATTTCACACTAAACACAACATGAGCTCCTGTGAGCATGAACTGCAGCTATGGACATTACCTTAATAATAGGAAATTGGGTTCCTTTCATTGTCTATATCACATAGACTTGAATTCATTAAAAAAAAAAAAAAAATCACTGAAGACAGGCAATAGGGTTTCGTTTTCAAAACTAAACAACAGCAATAAAAGGATAGGATACAAATGGCTAGCAAACCCACTTTTTCTACTTTTCTGAGTGTTATTACAAACGCTTGACGCAACCAGAATAGGTTCTAGAGAATGGTTTCTGACGGAAACACACTGATGAAATCAAAGTCAGTTTCATTGCCTACATGAAATATCCCTAGTATTCATTCCTATCAAAGACAGAGCTTAAGTATATTTTGGCCTTCCCAACCGTGTACATGTAAACTGGCTCTCAGTCTGGTTAACATGTTTTGTTAGCTGCCTTGGTCCCTTGATGCATGAAGATTTCACACACAATGGAACAAATGCTTCCTGCCTCTATACCATCCCCATGATTGGTTGCAGATTCCCATCTGTGATTCACAGGATTGTCACTGGTGGATTTTAGGAAGTAAATCATTAGATCTTTATTCCTAGTCCACCTTAGTCTGGTAGCTCCACTGAAACCTATTCAGTATCTTAGCAACATATAGCCTCCACCTACAGGTAATTGATATGCATGAAGTTTACTGTCCAAAATGGGAAACTAGAGCTCCTGAATGAAAGGCAGAAACTTACTTACGTGTCCCATATGAAAGGTAAGATTTGTACCACCGAACTACCAATGTCCTCATGCTTTCTGTTTAACATAAAGTTATCAACACAAAGTATTATTGACACAGAACCTCATTCTTGTCTCTGCTAAGAGGCATCAAGCAGTCTCATCCCTTCATTACTGACTGATTATAAACAATTCTATTCCCACTTACAAACACTGTCAGGCATCAATTTGCTATGTTACTGAATTTTTTCCCACCAGATTAACAATGTCACTTTGCACTTCCATTCGAGCTAAGGGACACATCCATTTATGATAGTGACAAAAGCTACTTTTTAAATTGAAGGTTAAAAAGATGGGTAACATTAACAATATGAGTTACTTAAAAAAGGTAAAATCAGTAACAACTAAAGTCTGAGAAATTACAATACAGATGTGATTATCTAATGAACATTGTAGATATATATTATGTATTACTCTGTATAGTCCCAAAGGAGTATACTATATTGGGTTTTATAAATCACAAGTTTTAAGAACACACAGAAATCCAGGAGCACTTGTGCTTAAAGAATTTAACAATGGCATGACAGTGATAATTACCCCACTGTGATTTACAGTGTTTATCTGAACCTTCACTTGAACCACAAAAGGTACAAGAACTAAAATGAAATGGGAAGGAAGAGATGAACAGAGATGATGTAAAATGAGAGTTTACATTGCATCATTAGTAAAATTAATACAACAAAAAGCAAGATTACAAATTTTTTAAATGAAAACTGCTTCTAGTGTTATTAATACTGAGTATTTACTCTGTGCCAAAAGCTAAATAAAATGTTAAACAGCCTGACTGTGGACTTCACATTCTGGATGTAAGTCATGCCATTTTAGATTTTTTTTTTTTTTTTAATTTTACAATGCTTCATGATCCTAGTCTTCTGGCATATTCTAAGACTGCATCTTTTACTGTCAACTATACTCTTATTATCACAGGTATTTGATGGGCTGTTTTCATCTACGCAATTAAGACATCGAAGCTATCCTATATACACCTTTTCCAATCTGTGGCCTATGCACTCACCAGGGAATCAGTGGTTTAATTTGATCTTGTTTTCTTTCATATATTTGTTAACTTTAGTCTCATGTCTACATGGCCTCTTATCAAACACAATCTGATGAGGGAGAAGTGTGCACACCCTTCATGTGAGGACCACAGTGAATGTCCAATCATCTCACCTCACTCTCTGTAGACCTGAACCTTGGGATCCCGAGAAATCTGAAGCTGCCAGAAAGAGACAAGGGTAGTAGTCTTTATTCCTATGGTACAGACAGGGTGCAGAGCACCCTAACTAAACGCCGAGTCATACTGATACAGAATAATAATAATAATAAAAAAGTCTGGCCTTAAAGTCAGACTTTGTAGAAGACTGGCTCTCTGTAACACCCTGTGTGTGACCCAATGAAACATTAATTGGGTATTTTTAAAAAATCACTTCAAGTCACACAGGTGTGCTCAGGTGAAGCAGCAATAGATGTGCAACAACTTGTAATACTGTTTTCATTTAGCCCTTGGGAGGTACTTAAGCGCCTTTCTTAAGGAAAACCTAGGCCTCTCTGTGGTTTACAGGTAGTCCCCATTCCCAACACTTAATTATAAATTGGTTCTGAAATAAGTCAAATCCTTTTTTTTTTTTAATCACTGCCTTTCATCATCAGAATCTTTGGTTCATATCTGCAAGTAAGCATCTGAGAAAGGTAACACCAGCAACTAACATACTGCATTGTATGTAGTACACATTGCTAATGATAAGATGTATAAAATACACACACACACACACAATATACCAATGCAACTCACAGAGGTAAGTGCAGACTATTTGTACTGTATGGTTCTATGAGTTTTTGTGTTGCCACCTAACTCAGCATGGGGACCATGAAAATGGAGTTGTTAGTCTGGATCTGTCCACTACCACTCACCTAGTCTCCACTACCACTTCTCCTCAGTCTCCAGTCAGCTCTGCCTTCTTCAATACCCCTCTACCAGCTCAAGTCACTCCATCACTGACGCCTGGTTCATTCCTACAAATCAAAGCTTTTCAGCCTCAGCACTACTGGCACCTTTGTTTGACAGTTCTCTGCTGTGGACTCTGTCCTGTTCACTTCGGAATGCATATCAGCTAGCCACTAGACATGTCTACTCCACACAACCAAAGATGTCTTCAGATACTGCCCAACATATGCTGGGGGACAAACTCCACCAGGTTATGAGGCAAGAGTGAGAGAAGAGGAAAAGAATAAAAAAGAAATGCACCACAGCCTGTCTGACCCTATGTTCTTACGTATAAGGTACAGATACCTCAACTTCAAGATATGATCATGATGATACCTGAAAAGTGACAGGTTGTGCCACGCTCAAAAAGTAAATCCCCAAACATGGAATTGGCTATTAAACCGGGGGTGGGGGGGAGAAGAAAAGACAGAAGCCACCACTATCTGAAAGGCAAGTTATTAAGTGAATGGAATGTCAGAATAGCTGGGTCTAGGTCTCAATTTGATCAGGGAAAAACAGTTTGTGACTCTAGGCAAATCCCTTACCCTCTAGCCGCAGTCATCTGTCCAATGGTGGCTAACTTGAACACTGAGACTTGCATAAAGTGGGAATCTCTTAACAAAGTAAGATCTAGACCCACTGATTAGCAAATTGATAATTAACAAAAATCATTACCAAATCCAACATATGTGAACAACACCCAAAATTCAGATAATGTTCTGAAGAGCTACACAAAAACCCAGAAGGCCAAAAACTTTAGGCAATACTTTCATAGCGAAGATATAAGTAGATTTACATTAATGGAAAATACTCATTTTCTCCACACTAATGGGGGGAGGGGGTTTGAGAAGGGAGCATTTACAATTTACAGAAAATTACACAACAAACATGCAGAAAGCATCAAAAGAAGATGGAAGGAATACAGAGTCACTGTACAAATAGGAAATGGTTGATGTTCAACTGTTTCAAGAGATAGCACAATCAAGAGCCAATGATACTGAAGGAAGAAGTCCAAGGTACATTAAAAGAAATGGCAAAGAACAAGGCACCAGGAATTGATGGAATAAAAAAATTGAAATCTTTCAAGAAAGTGAGGCAGCACTGGAGGCACTCACTCATCTATGCCAAGAAATTTGGAAGACATCTGACCATTTGATTGGAAGAGATCCCTATTTGTACCTAACAGAATGCGGAAATCAATGGACGATATCTTTGATATCCCATGGGAGTAAAGTTTCACTAAAGGTAATAGAGTTTGGCTGCAAGCATACATTGACAGAGAACTTCCAGAGGTTCAAACCAGATTCAAAAGAGGACGTGGAACAAGGGATATCATTGCAGATGTCCGGTGGAGCTTGACTGAAAGCAGAGAATACCACAAAGATGTTTTACCTGCGCTTTATTGACAAAGAAAAGGCTTTTGTGTGTATCATGACAAGCTATGGGCAACATTGCGAAGTATGAGTATTCCTGAACACTTAATTGTGCTCATGAGGAATCTGGACATGGACCAAGAGGCAGCTGTTCGAACAGAGTATAGGAACAGTGAATGGTTTAAAATTAAGAAAGGTGTGCGACAAGGTTGTATTCTTTCACCATACTTATTCAACCTGTATGCTGAGCAAATAATCAGAGAAGCTGGGTTATATGAAGAAAAGCATGGCATCAGGATTAGAGGAAGACTCATTAATAACCTGCAATATGCGGATGATACAACCTTGCTTGCTCAAAGTGAAGAATACTTAAAATACTTAATGATGATGATCAAAGACCACAGCCTTTAGTATGGATTGCATTTCAATGTAAAGAAAACAGTGGTTCACCACTGGACCAATAAATAATGTTCTTATCAATAGAGAAAAGAATGAAGTTGTTAAGGCCTTCATTCTTCTTGGATCAACTATCAACTATCAACACTCATGGAGGCAGCAGTCAAGAAATCAAACCACGTATTGCATTAGGCAAATCTGCTGCACAAGACCTTTTAAAAGTGTTGAAGAAGACTCAAGCCATGGTATTTTCAATAACCTCATATGCATGGGAAAGCTGGACAGTGAATAAGGAAGATCAAGAAGACTCAAGCCATGGTATTTTCAATAACCTCATATGCATGGGAAAGCTGGACAGTGAATAAGGAAGACGGTAGAAGAATTGATGCTTTTGAGTTATGGTATTGGAGGAGAATACTGAAAGTGCCATAGGCTGCCAAAAGAACAAACAGATCTGTGTTGGAAGAAGTGCACCCAAAGTGCTCCCTGAGGCCAAACTTCATCTCTCACACTTTGGACATATTGTCAGGATGGACCAGTCACTGAAGAAGGATATTATGTTTGGTAAAGTGGAGGATCAGCAAAAAAGAGGAAGGCCCCCCAGCGAGATGGATTGGCAAAGGGCTCGAATGTGGCAACAATTGTGAGGTTGTCCCAGGACTGGGCAGTGTTTTGTTCTGTTGTGCATATGGTCACTATGAGTCGGTACCTACCAGATGGCACCTAACAACAACACACAACAAACATACAGTCATATAATAATTGTCTTAACTTGCACAACAGACATGAGAATGTAAAGAGGGAAGGGGACAAAATTTGAAGAAAATGAAGAAAAAACCAAAAGAAAGGTAGTGCACACGCCTCTGTGCCCAGTTGCCTAATAAAATAATGATACTCAAGTTAACATGATTTTTAAATCCCTGATTCTAATGCTAAATACCTGTAGGAAAAGTTAGCTTTTAACCTTCCCATGTTAGCATTTTTACTAAGGAATATAACTGTGCTTTCCTCCCAAAAAAGGAAAGCTAATCTGGTTATAAAAGCCCCTGGATAAAGTAGGATAGACAGAACTTAAGAAAACAGGGCACTAATCAAAGAAAGGTCAGCTTGGCGCATAGAAGTCAAATAAATTATGGTTCCAGTTCAACCTCTAGTTACAAGAATAACAAACACATGTCACAACTTTAGACTTACACAAGAGCAAGAAATGTTAACACCTCCATACAATCGACTCAGGACAGAAGGCTACAGCTTCATTCAGCTATACACCAATAAATAGATAAGGAATATAACAAAAACTCATAAGCAGTAGTATCAAAGGCTCCAAAGCATTTCCTTTCCCTAGGAAAATATGGCCTTTCTTAGCAGATCTACCAACATCTTTTATATATCTATCGTCCACTCCCTTTAAACTGACATGTAGTGTTTTAGTTATCTAGTACTGCTACAACAGAAATACAAGTGATTGTTTTTAACTAATGAATTTGTTTTTTCACATTGTTGTTGTTGTTAAATGCTGTCGAGTCGGTTCTGACCTATAACGCCACTGTATATGGTTTCCAAGGAGCAGCTGGTGAGCTTGAGCCACCAACCTTGCAGTTCAAACAGTGCCACACCAGGACTTAGGAGGCGATAAATTTGACTTCAGAGTGCCAACTATAGAGGAAAGTACTTGTCTCCTTTCAGCATTTGTTGGTTTTGGAGAGCTCCCTATGCCTTGGCATTAAGCTTCCCTTGAATCTAGGGGGTTCCTAGCACAGGGGCCCCAGGTCCAAAGATCTTGTTTTGTTCCATCATTACATTACTGCCAAACCACTTAGAATCACTGCCCAGCCAAGTTTATACATACTTTGGAGGAAGACACAGTTCAATCCATGACATTCAGCTACTGGTTTGCTCAAGAATTTAAAGGCTGAGAAAATAGAATTTTAGCAGTAGCCATGAAATAAGAGTTACCAATACTTAACTAATGTTTTCAATATGAAAAATACATACTTTCAAAGTTCTTTTGGAGGAATTTTTTATCTCCAAAAATAGGACTACCTGGAAAAATTCATTTAGATCTGATTTATAAACTCCAAAATAGATCCCAATATGCACAGAAGTTTAAACTTGTGATAAACAGACACAATGAATCACAAACAACACTGGAAATACTGGCTAACTAAATATGAGACTTAGTTGTTCAGGACATAGCAAAGAGCAAAAATGTTCTACAGAGGTAATGTGTATTTGAAAGTTCAAACCTTGGGCTTAGAACCACAAATTTTATATTCAAATTATAAGGACAAAGACAATGGATCTGCCCACACCTAAAAAGTAAAACTCAGATAAATCTAAAGCACGAAATATAAAGAAAATAACAGAGGGGTCTTGTGAGGACAGGGGTAGGATTTTATGCTTTATTTGTGACTAATTGTTAATCAGGACTAATAGTGATTGTCACAACTGTAAATGTAGAAGGGGTGTAACTAAAGGGAGAAGCAGTTAACCTGTCATTTCAGGAATATACAGCCCTGTGACCACCAAGAGGAAAGAGCATAAGAGGAGCGAGGGATCCTAGCCAAAAAAGCAGTGACAACAAAGGTAGTGGTGGAGGCGATGGCATAGACAGACAGAACAGGAGAGGACTATAGGCCATGGACTGAGAAAAGCACTGTGCCTTCAGGCAGGAGGCTGGCTTACAAAATGTGTCCTTTGTACATTTAAACAAATATATATTTTCAATGTTTATGAATACAGAAAAAAAAAGAGGTAATAGAGATAAATGTTGCTCGCTGATGGTGCATGGAGGGGATTGTAAGCATTGCAATGATTTGCTGAATGTAAAACAGATGATCTGCCCTTCACTCGTTTCACAATAAAAGCCTTAGAAAATAACTGTTATAGCTGTTTAAATAAACAACAACTATATATCTATATATGTAGTTATAAATATATCAAAGTTCTGGTAGCGTAGTGGTTACGATTCGGGCTGCAAACCACAAGGTCGGCAGTTCTAAACTACTAGCTGTTCCGCAGGAGAAAGATGAGGCTTTCTGCTCCCGTAAAGATTTACAGCCTCGGAAACCCTATACAGGGTCACTAAGAGTCAGAACCGACTCCACGGTACTTAACAACAACAACAAGGACACTAGCACCACCAAGACAGCATTGGCCACCCCTGCGGTTTTGCTTACTTTGGCCTGTGCACAGAGTTACCTAGTTGCCACTTGGTTCATGCTCCAGTAGGCCTTTTTCCCCGCTTTGCCAAGAGTACGGTTTTATTTGCTTCCTTGGGAGACTTCAGCAGATCTCACCAAGGGCTGGTGCAACTAGGCTGCCAGACGCATCTCCCTGAGAGAAGGCTAAAGCTGCTTCCCAAAGGGAATGGGAAATCCAGGACAGGATGGGCCACCAAATTGATAGAAATGAATTCCAATGTCGCACAAAAGACACTCAGTAAGACTAAATTACTTTGGCAAAACAAATTTTACTCCTGCAAGAGGGTAGGTATGTGCACGTAGTTGTACAGGGACAGGCCAGTGAGCACACCGATTGGCAGTCCACTCAGGTTTTTAATCCCTGACGCAAGTCTTAAGGCTGTGTGTATCTCACACCTCACTGGCTAGGGCTTTGACCGCACAATCTTTTCCTTTACCTGCTTGGCTAGTTTAATTTCTAAGGCGTCGCATTCCAATTTTAGGAAATAGTAAAACGAAAAAGAAAGATCATAAAGTTTCTGCTCACTTTGGGAAATAGCCAAAGAAAAAATAGAGACCATAAAGTCTTTACTCACACTCACTTCAGGCAGTAGTTCTCAAAAAAGAGAGATCATAAAGTGTTTACTCACTTCAGGAAGTAACGAAAGAAAAAAAAAAAAGGTCACCCAAATATAATAAACAGGATTATAAAAATTTTTCAAGAAAGGATACTCATTTCCACATGACCTTGCATCTAGTGCATTATTCTACAGATGTTCTGGCACTATTCATAATGTTTCAATATTCAATATTCTGGTGCTGACAGTGTTCCACTGCGCTTCATAAGGTTTTCAGTGACTAAATATTTGGAAGTAGTCTATCCTTTTCGTACTCTGTCTTATTCTGGAAGCTCTGTTGGAGACTGTCCACCATGGGTGATCCTCTAGGGATTTAAAATATCAGTGGCAATGTTTCCAGTATCAAAGCAACACACAAACCACCTCAGTACGACAAACTGACAGATGAGTGGTGAACCAATTAACATTTGATCCTGCTAACATGCAAATCTAAATTCAGTAAATTTTTAGTGAAGCCTTTAGTTCCACATTTCTAACAAACTTCTTTTAAGATGCTGCTGCTGCTGGTAAGAGACCACCCTGAATACCAAAAGCAAAGAAGAAGGCCTGGAAGACTTCAGATTACAGGATGTCAGTTGTCATTTGGAGTGGAAACCAGCGTAGAAGAAATGTTTAGTCTATTAACAAAAGTGAAAAAACGTCCATCTTTTTTTTTACAATGTTTTAACCTATTTTACTAGACTAATGTTGAGTACTTTACCATAGACCACTAATGAGTATTTTTGGTAAGTGCAGTTGAGTTGATTAAGGCTATAGAAATCCTATATAGGGTTTCAGAGCCTGTAAATCTTTGCAGGAGCATAAAGTCTCATCTTTCTCCAGCAGAGTGGCTGGTGGCCTCAAACCACCTATCTTGTGGTTCAAAGTCAGTCCCCACTGATAAGTCTAGAGTTGATAAAATTCTAGGAATCATAGAATTGCAAGTACAATGAAAGGGTCAATTGAGGTCAGCCAACTCTGCCCCTCAAACAAAAATTAGTGACAGGCCCCAAAAGAATAGAGCCCAGAGCAGTTCATGGAGAAACTGGTGGTGACAACCCATCACTAGGGCAGAGGTACTTCTTAAAACACTATGTAAGTCGGGTATTCTCTATTTTTATTTTCATATTTCCGTAAATCTAGTTAATGGGAAATACACAACAATTGTTTTTATATTCTTTTTATATGAGGTCATATCCACACATCCATATTGTTTTCATATGAAGTAATGTCTATAAATTCATAATATCCAATAATCCTGGTGTGGTACAGTGGGCTAATGCATCAGACTGCAAAGTGGTTTGAACTGCAGTTCAAAGGTTGGCGGTTCAAGTTCACCAGCTGCTCCTTGGAAGTCCTATACAGGGTTGCTATGGGTCAGAACCAACTTGATAGCACTTAACAACAACAACAGCACTAATACCCAAGCAATATAACTCAGGAGAGACTTTTATATGACAATTGTGCTTCATCTTTATCTCATTTTCTTGCTAATCCTTCATTCAGAGGAAATCCTTCCTAACTACCACCTCCAGAATTAATGTGCATCCAGAAATGACCCTCCTATAAAGACAGCAATTACAAAGTCAAAGGTGGTTGATATGACATGGCCACATGACACTGACCAACCCCAAGGGCCCACTCAAGGTAACACTATGATGTGCAATTTTATTAATATTTCAGACCAATAGTTGTGTCTGTGATAGGAAAATATTCCTATGCCTACAATTAAGACCAGTTAACAACACTATTACTCAAAGCTACATACCAGCTATTAAAGCTACCTACTCCTTCAGTCTAAAATGGATCAAATATGCAATCAAGATGTGTTGATAAGTACTGATAACTGGAATGTGAAAGTTGGAAACAAAAGACCAGTAATTGTAAAATATGGCCTTGGTGATAGAAATTATGCTGGAGATGGCATAGTAGAATTTTGCAAGATCAATGACTTATTCCTTGCCAATACCTATTTCAGCAACACATGGACCTCACCAGATGGAATACCAGCGTGTTAAGGTTTTGTGACAACTTGACTAGAGCAGGATTCTCAGTGGTTTGGAAGTTGAGATGTGGTTATTCTCATGATGACATTTAATACAGTGCAGTTAATGCTACAATGACTGGCTATGAGCAGACAGTCAATTGAATGATGTTTCTTTGGGGGTGTGACCTGCTTCCAATATAATGGACATGCAGGCAAAAGTTGCCTGCTTTTCTGCTGGGTTTAGATCATGCATTTGGGTCTTCCTTCAACCTTCAGTTTTTTAGACTTGAGCTGGTGGCCTGTTCTATTGTTTGCCTGCCTTCAAGCCTGCTAGATCTGTCTGCCTGCCTGCCAATCTTGGTTCATCTGATCCGGACTTTGAACTCTCTGACCTCTACAA
The DNA here is from genome assembly GCF_000296735.1 of Chrysochloris asiatica. Taxonomy (NCBI): domain Eukaryota; kingdom Metazoa; phylum Chordata; class Mammalia; order Afrosoricida; family Chrysochloridae; genus Chrysochloris; species Chrysochloris asiatica. The sequence goes on from NW_006408662.1 coordinate 80,553, forward strand.
CTGTGAGCCATTTCCCTGACAGAAATTTCTTTGATACACTTGTTTGACTGGTTCTGCTTCACTAAAGACACACAGGAATGAAACTGACTACATCTCTGAGAACAGATGGTAGGGATGCTCAATATCATCAGCCAAAACAAGGCCTGGGGCAGACTGGAACACACCATCAATTGCTCATAGGCAAGTTGAGGCTAAAACTGTAAAAAATGAAAACAAGTTCACAAAAGCCAAAATAAGACTTTGAGTATATCCCACCTGTATTTAGAGACCATCAAGGACTGTGACTGGTATAACATGTTGGAAAAGCCAAACTGCTGGGATATCTTTAACCTCCAAATCATAAGGTCCAGCTTCCTGCTTTTCTTTCTAAAGGAAATTATTCATGCAGTTAGTATCAGAATGGTGGGGCTCTATACCAGGGTCCTGACTTACTATAGTCTGTTGTTGTGGAGAAGGGGAGATAAATGGAATAAGGAGAATAAGGAACCTTTGGTGGTTTCTGGAAGGGATAAAAATCACCCATGGATTAAAGCAGCTGTGATGTTACAATTACTTATCCAAGGCAAAAGGTACTCAATGGGCTACAGAGCTGGTTGTTGCCATTTGGTGCTGTTAAGTTAGTTCGACTCATAGCGACCCTGCATAGGGTTTCTGTGATGCAACTGATGGATTTGAACTGCCGACCACTGCAGTTTAAACCAATCTCGTGGTCCAGTGCTTAACCTACAGCATCATGTAGATTTAATAAAATAATGATGAATAAGCTAGCTGGATGCATACAGAAATACAGAGTGATGATGAAAGAGCTGGACTTCTGGTATGGTGCTGTAGGATCAGCATTGGACTGCAATCAACAAGTCGGCAGTTCAAACCCACCAGATGCTCCTCAGAAACCCTAAATAGAGTCACTATGAGTCAGACTCGACACAATGGCACTAAACAACAATAAGCAAAGAGCTAGACATACACTTCCTTGGTTCTGTTATCAGTAATAGCCACAATGGCAAGGAAGAAGAATGTAGGGGCTAAGGGTAGCACCAAAACAAGCCCAGATCCAGTTACCTATTGCCCAGTGGTTGAAATGGCCCACTAGCCTTATACTAATGTAACCCTATGCAACATGAGTGGTTCAGAGTTAAGATGACTTTCTAAGACCTGACTCAGAAAAGAAAATCTATGTTAGAAAAACAGCAAGTACCCGTATGACTGCCGGTCATTAAGAGGGGAATTGGAAAAACCATAAAAGTTACTGAAACCAGGGAGTATAGTGTAAAGGAATTGCTTCAATATGTAGATTGGTATTGTCAGCTTCCTGAGGAATCATTTCTAAAATGGATTGTAAAGTGACTAATTTAGGAGCAATGTCTTTAGTTTTGAATGCTACAGAATGCAAGAGTATGTTTGGGTTGATGCAAGACAAACAACTCACTATGGAACAAACGGTAATACTAGATCCATGCACACGGAAGGTTAACCCAGAGGGAATGGCCAGCCTGATGGACTGAATAAAACTGGCAGTAAGATCTATTTACCCTGATAAGGGAAACTGCCCCCTCCCTCTCTAAATACTCACTGGAACATTCCAGAGGAAGCAGTGAATGCAATGTTGTAATGGCTTAATGGTGACCACAACATTCATCCAATGAATATGCTCCTTACACAGGTCATGGCAGATAATGGCAATCAAAGGAGTCCCTTCTATGTAGGCATCCCATGGTAACCTTACTACTGCGAAACAAAGCAATCATCTGAGAAGCCATGTCAGATTTGTTGGCACAACTTCCCCACATAGGTTTTACGTTAGGGCAATTAATATAGGAAAATGGGAAGAGGCAATTGAGAATGAACCTAACCCAAGACCCTGGCTATATGGTCAGACAAATGGGCAATGGAAAACTGGATTATTAAAAGGGATAGCCATGTAGGGTCAAAATCAATGGAAAGCACTCTGGAAACTCAATGGGCAAAATCAGAGTTTGACATGTCAAAGCCCATTCAAAGAAACCTCTTCCTAGGTCAGAAGGTGATTGGACTCAGAAAGTGGGCATACTGATAAGCTTCCTTGAGGTGGCCAACTGAGTCCAAAAAATGAGTGGACAGAGGAGTGCTGCAGCAATGCAGAGATGGACTGAATCTAGACACATACTTCTTGCACTCTTGGAGGCACAAAAGACTAATAAATACGTTTCTGTCTGCCAGTAAGAAAGAAATTAAAGATGGTGATTGGGCAGATTCCCTGGGGGGGGGGGGGGGGGGGGGGGGGGGGGGGGGGGGGGGGGGGGGGGGGGGGGGGGGGGGGGGGGGGGGGGGGGGGGGGGGGGGGTGAAGTCCTGCAAACAACTGGCAAGTGGATTATATAAGACCAATGACACCAATGGGGCCAGATGGCTACAAATAGATCCTCACAGGAACAGATACTCTTGACTGGCCTTTGCATATCCTGTCATGGATACAGATGCCAAAAGCTATTAACAGATTAGAACAAAAGATACTGTTCCAATTTGGGCCAACAAGTTACATTTTCTCAGACCAAGAAACAAACTTTACAACCTATAGGGTACAACAATGGGCATTCCCTGTTGCACACCACCCTTAGAGTAATGATTTGATAGAGAACTGGAATAGGCAATGGAAACATTTGTTATCTAAAATGGACAGAGATAAAGGCATGAAGGGATGGCTCACACGCCTTCATAAATGTGTGTTCACACATTTATGTGGACTGCATCATCTCCCAATTTAGTAGATGGACTGAATCTTCTCCCAATCTAGTAGATGGACTGCATCTTCTCCCAATCTGGTAGAGTTTGGACTGGATGTGAATAAGTACCTATTGCCCAGTGGTTGAAATGGCCTGCTAGTCTTACACTAATGTAACCCTATGCAACATGCTAGACTTGCTAGACTGGTCTTGCTACCTAGCAATTTGGACTAGCACAGCAGCTGAACCTGATCTCTCTTTCTAAGGTGGAAAGGTCTGTGTAGAAGTAAATGACAAATAGAAGGAAGGAGAAATAATAGCTGGAACGTTATGCAGCAGGGGAATCTAACATTATGCTGATACTTCATGAGCGACTCAGAGCAAGGAAGTAATCTTCTCTCAGCAAAAACTGTTCAGAACCAACGAGGATGGAGATAAGACAAACTTTAGAAAAACTTAACCAGGTCAGATGGACACAAACAGTAGACCTGAATGGCTGGTACCTCAGTAACCTCATCCATAGAACTCTTTACTATACCAAAGGGCTAAATGTCAATGTCTGGTGTGGACTGGTAAAATGACTGAGAAGGGAATATGATTAACTTCATGTTTGAAAGGACAAATGGCTAAAAGAGCTGAGGGGTGGGGTTGGCCTGCAGAGCAGAGTAATGATCTACTATGGCTCTTCTGCGAAATGTTGCCATTCTGCCATGTATTTTATATCTTAGCCTTCATGCCTGTGATTATGGACTCATTTTAAAGTGAGCTGCTAAAGACCAGAATATAGAGGAGGATGGAAAACTTCCTAATACATTTTATGAAGCAAGCAAAACCCTCATACCAAAACCAGGGAAGGACAGCACTAAGAAAGACAATTATGGACCAATATCCCTTAAGAACATTGATG
>NW_006408662.1:86241-87718 GCF_000296735.1 Chrysochloris asiatica
ATACAGCTAACTGATTTTCAACCAAGTGCCTAAATATATCACATGGGGAGGTGATAATCTTTTCAAGAGATGGTGCTGAAAGAACTGGAAAGCAATATGCAAAAGTTTGAAATAAGACCTTCACCTCACACCTAATACAAAAACCAACTCAGCATGGGTTAGAGACCTAAATGTGAATCCCAGAATTATGAGGGTCATCAATGAGAAAATCGGGACAAATGTGAGGGCTCTAATTCAGGGAATACTCAGACTACTAAACATTTTGAAAACTACACAAACAATAGGAGACAAAGCAGATAACTGGGACATACTATAAATTCAAAGTCTTATGTGCATCAAAAGACTTACCAGGAGAGTAAAAAGGGAACCCACAGAACGGGAAAATATCTTTTGTAATAACACATCGGACAAGGGGCTAATTTATAAAATATACACGAAACTACAACACTATTTCTACAAGAAAATGACAAATAACCCAATTAAAAAATGGGCACAGGACATGAACAGACACTTCACCAAAGAAAAGATCAGAGCAGTCAACAAACAAGAAAAAATGCTCAGGACCACTAGCCATTAAACAGAGGCAAATCAAAACATCAATGAGATATCATCTCACACCCGCAATAACAGCAAAGATCAAAAAAAGCAGAGGATAATAAATGCTGGCAAGGATATGGCGAGACTAGGAGGCTCCTGAATTGCTGGGGGGACTGCAAAATGGTCCAACCTCTCTGGAAAGCAATATGGTGCTTCCTCATAAGGTTGGAAAGAGAAATGCCTTATAATCCAGCAATCCCTCTACTTGGTATTTACCCACAAGAAAAACGAGCCACAACACGAGAAGATATATGCACACCAATGTTCACAGAAACAGTATTTACAATAGTCAAAAGATGGTGACAGTCTAAGTGCCTATCAATTGAAGAATGGATAAACAAACTGTGGTACATACACACAATGGAATATTATGCTACCCTGAAGAATAACAAGGAAGCTGCAAGCCACCGCATAGCATGGATGAACCTTGAGGACATGATGTTGAGTGAAATTAGTCAGTTACAAAAGGAGAATGGTTTAAAATCAGGACATATGTGCACCAGAGCTGTATCCTTTTACCATACTTAGTCAATCTGTATGCTGAGCAAAAACTCCTGAGCAGCTTGATCATATGAAGAAGAGCATGCAATATCCAGATTATATAACTTTGCCTGCTTTGAACATGGAAAGGATTTAAGCTACTGACAAAAATTACTACAGCTGTCAGTATGACTTGCACTTCAGTGTACCGAAAATGACAATACAACTGGACTAATAAATGACATCATGGTAAGTGGAAAAAAGACTGAAGCTGTCAAGGACTTCATTTTGTGTGACTCCATAATCAACATTCATGGTAGAAGCAGTTAAGAAATCAAGCAACATGTTGCACTGGGTAAATCTACTACAAAGTACCTCTATTAAAGTGTTTAAGAATAAA
>NW_006408662.1:88285-90515 GCF_000296735.1 Chrysochloris asiatica
TGTAAAACTGATGTTCTCTTATGTAAATAAACTATCACTCAATTCACAAGAAAAACTTAAATATATATATAAATAAATACCACAGAAGAATTAATGATGCATTTGAATTATGTTGAAGAAGAATACTAAAAAGTTTTGTGGGCTGACAGAAGAACAAACATCTTGAAAGAAGTACACTCAAAGTGCTCCAAGAAGCTAGGATGGTGAGACTTCAGCTCTCATATTTCAGACATGGTATCAGAAGGGACCAGTTCCTGGAGAAGGACATTATGCTAGGTAAAGTGGACGATCAGTGAAAAAAAAGAAGAACCCCCAGTTATGTTCTGTTATGCACAGGTTCACCATGAATCATAACTGACTTAAGGGCACCTAACAACATTTCTTTGAACTGGACTGGAGTGATTTTAAGGACGTATTAAATGAAAAAGACAAAGTGCAGGATAGTATCTAAAACATCTAAGGCTTACAAGAAAGAAAAGGATAGAAAAAAAAATACATGTATTAACTGATTTATGCAAAAGATGAACAGGAAAGACAAGCTAGAGTGGTTGCTTACAGACAACAGGTAGTGAAGGGGGGAGAAGGGAGACGGATGGAGAAATGGGGAAGGGGTAGGACAGATAGGGAAGGAGTGACATTTCTGAGTATACCTTTTTTAGATATAGCTCCAACTCTTATAGTCACAGTAAAGTTTCCCATATCCAAAAAAACAGACAACCAATCAGGATGTTGCTGTTGTTAAGTGCCGTCGAGTCGGTTCCGACCCATAGCGACCCTATATAGGGTTTCCGAGGAGCAGCTGGTGAGCTTGAACCACTGACCAGGGGGTCCAAAACAAATAACACAAAATAGAATAAACCACATTTTATTACTAATGATAAAATAGCCACAATGAAGGAGAATGACAGACAAGTTGACTTTGGAACACAGCATTTTGACTGGAGTGTTCGTTGTTCGGCAAAAAGAATTGTACATAAAATTAGTGTGCCGTTCATGAGGTAGCAAACTTTTCCTCAAAAGGGCCTTTTTCTATAAAGGCCAGACAGTAGACTTTTCCTGTAACAGCAAATACTGTTAGCTTGGCAAGTCATAAAGAAGGTATGCCACAGCTACTAAACTCTGCAATTTTAGCAAAGAAGCAGACTTAGGCACCATGGCCAAGTGTGTCTGTGTTCCAAAAAAACTTATTTATAAAAAAATAGGATGTGTACAGGATTTGGCCTAGCTCTTGCTCAAGTTAAAACATACATATATATATATATATATACACACACACACACACACGTATGTGTTCTGCAATGTGCAGGATTGAATAAAGAAAGAAAAGAAATGTGTTATAAATATTAAAAGTTAGATTTCTCACTGTGGAAGAAGTACTTTTGTTTAAAAGGTGCACAGTTAGACTGAACCTTGTGGTGTTGGATTGGAAATGGAGGCATCTGTAAGAATACCTGTTATAAAAATATAGAGAAGTTGTTGTTAAGTGTCGCCAGGTCAGTTCCCACTTATGCAATGTGGAACGAGGGATATCATTGCTGACTTCAGATGGATCTTGGTTGAAAGCAGAGAATACCAGAAAGATGTTTACCTGTGCTTTACTGACTACACAAAAGCTTTCGATTGTGTGGATCATGACAAGCTATGGATAACATTGTGAAGTATGAGTATTCCCGAACACTTAATTGTGCTCATAAGGAACCTGTGCATAGACCAAGAGGCAGCTGTTCGACCAGAACATGGGAACACTGAATAGTTTAAAATTTAAAAAGGTGTGCAACAAGTTTGTATTCTTTCACTGTACTTATTCAAACTGTATGCTAAACAAATAGTCTGAGAAGCTAGACTGTATGAAGAAAAACACAGCATCAGGACTGAAGGAAGGCTCATTAACACCCTGTAATATGCAGATGATACAACCTTGCTTGCTGAAATTGAAGACTTAAAATACTTACTTATGAAAATCAAAAATCACAGCCTTCAGTATAGATTGCATCTTAATGTAAAGAAAACAAAATTCTCACCACTGGACCAATAAACAACATTCTTATCAATTTGAAACAAAACAACATATTGCATTAGGAAAATCTGTTTGCTGCACCAAAACCTATTAAAGTATTGAAGAGCAAAGATGTCAGTTTGAGGACTAAGGTGTGCCCAACTCAAGCCATGGTATTTTCAACAACCTCATATGCATGCAAAAGTTGGACAATCAATAAGGAAGACCGTAGAA
>NW_006408662.1:91483-102838 GCF_000296735.1 Chrysochloris asiatica
ACCAGGACTCCAAATATATGGATATATAGATACAAATAAAGATGTGTGTTTGTATGTATTAGCATTTCTATGCTGCTCCTTGGAAACCCTATACAGGGTTCTATGGGTCGGAAGTGACTCAACAGCACTTTAACAACAACCACCACCACCTGCTGGGTGCTGGAGTCCTGGTGAGACGCTGCACTGGACTGCAGGGTCAGTTTGAACTGCAAGGCCAGCAGTTCAAGCTCACCAGCCACTCCTTGGAAACCCTATATAAGGTCGCTATGAGTTGAAATCAACTCAAAGGCACTTAATAACAACAAAATCTGCTGGGTGGGCCTAGAAGCCATGTCACCAGAGTATCAATGAGAAAACTCCACACCCAGTCAGGGTTTCTAAATGGCACTGTCTCTCTGGGAGACCTGAATTACATTCCCATCCAATGCACCTCATGTACTTACTGTTTGTCAGCTTGCTGTGTTGCTATGATGCTAAACAGGTTTCACGGAGCTTCCAGATTAAGATGAACTAGGAAGAAAGACTTAGATAGCTCAGCCAAATGAAAACTATGGATCCCAATGGTCCAATCCACACCCAATGATGGGAAGGAAGCAGTCCGGTAGTTTACATTCTACTGTGTATGGAATTGTCATGAGTCAGGGGCCAACTTGACAGTAGCCAACAACTACATATATGAAGGGGTTTCAAAAAATTCATGGGGAAATTCTATTATCTTTTAATTCCATTCGTTCATGAACTTTTTGAAGCCCTCTCATATAAATTAAAGAGAAAGAAAACACAGTCTCAAAATTACTTCCCCCTGGATATGACTTCATATCAGAACAATCAGTAATTAGAATATCAGTAGCTGGAAATATATATATATATATATGAACCATGCATAACAGAATTTGCAAAACCAATTATTTCTTTGTTGCAAATACCTTTTTTAGACAATATAAACAACAACTATACACATGTACACAATTGGCCAAGTGGCAGCATTGATGGACTCAAGCATGACAACAGTAGTGAGGTTGGCCCAGGATCGGGCAGTGTTTCGTTCTGCTGTGCATAAGGTCACTATAGGTCGGTACCAACTCGATGGCACCTAACAACAACAAGAATACACACAGGCCTCACTAGATGGTATACAAATGATCTACAAATACCATACTGACTACTCCATCTGTAGGAAGAGATGGTGGGAAAGCTTTATATCATCAGTCAAACAAAACAAGGCCAGGGTCAGGCTGCTTATATGCAAGTTCAGGGTGAAGTTGAAAAGCATTAAAACAAGTCTACAAAAGCCAAATTAATTCCTTGAACATAACCCACCTGAACTTATGAGATAATCTGCAGTACAAATTTGATGCACTGGACACCAAAGACTGAAGACTAGAAGAGTTGTGGGATAATATCAAGAACATCATAAAGGAAGAAAGCAAAAGGTCATTAGGAAGGAAAAGACCAAAATAGATGTCAGAAAAGACTCTAAAACGTGCTCTCCAGCAGATGCTAACGCAAATGGAAGAAATGAGGTAAAAGAGCTTAGTTAACAGAAAATATCAAAAGGCAGCTCAAGAAGACAAAATATTATAATGAAATGTGCAAAGACCTGGTGTGGCACTGTAGGATCAGCACTGGACTGTGAACCACAAGGTCATTAGTTTAAACCACCAGCTGCTCACTGGAAACCCTATATAGGGTCGCTGTGAGTCGGAAACGACTCAACGGCACTTAACAGTAACAGCATGAACAAAATATTGAATGATGTAGAAAACATCAAAGGAAGATGGAAATACTCATAGAGTCACTAAACTAAAAAGAAATAAAGAAATGGTCAATATTCAACCATTTCAAGAAGCAGCATATGATCAAGAGCCAATGATAATGAAGGAAGAAGTCCAAGGTGCATTGAAGGCACTGGAAAAGAACAAGACTCCAGGAATACAAACGGAAATCTTCCAACAAACTTAAACAGCACTGGAGGCACACACTCATCTACCCGAAGAAGTTTGGAAGACAGCTACCCGGTCAACTGGTTGAAGAGATCTATATTTGTAGTAATAACAAAGAGAGGTGTCCCAATGGAATGCAGAAATCATCAGACAATATCATTAATATCACATGCAAGTAAAAATATACTAAAGGTAAATAAAAAATGGCTGCAACAGGATACTGACAGGGAACTGACAGAGGTTCAATTAGGACTCAAATGAGGATGTACAATAAGGGTTATCATCACTGATGTCAGATGGGTCTTAGCTGAAAGCAGACAATACCAAAAAGATGTTTATCTGTGCTTTACTGACTATGCAAAGACAAGCTATGGACAACACTGTGAAGAATGGCTATTTCAAAGCACTTAATTGTGCTTATGAGGAACCTGTACATAGACCAAGAAGCAGTAGTTCAAACACAATAAGGGGACACTGAATGGTAAAAATCAAGAAAGGTGTGCGCCAGGGTTATATACTCTTTTACCATACTTATTCAAATTATGAGCAAATAATGCAAGAAACCGGATTTATCTCAAGAAGAAAGTAGTATCAGGATTGGAAGAACATTCATTCACAACCTGTGATATACAGGTGATACAGCCATGTTTGCTGAAAGCCTAAGAGGATTTAAAATACTTATTGATAAAAAATCAAAGATCACAGCCTTCAGCATGGGTTGCATTTTAATGTAAAGAAAACAAAATCCTTACCACTGGACAAATAAGTATCATGATAAAGTGGAGAAAACACTGGAGACGTCAAAGACTTCACTTTGCTTGAATTCACTATCAACACTCATGGAAGCAGCAGTCAAGAAACAAAACTAGGCAAAGAGGCTGTGCAACACCTCTTTTTAAACGTTCAAGAGCAAAGTTGAGAACTAAGTTCTCATTTGAGAACTTAGCTGCGCCTGACCCAAGCCATGGTATTTTCAATAGCATCATAAGCATGAGAAAGTTGAACAACAAATAAGGAAGACTGCAGAAAAATTGATACATTTAAGTTATGGTAGGAGCTCCGGTAGCGTAGTGGTTACGAATCGGGCTGCGAACCTTAAGGTCAGAGGTTCGAAACTACCAGCCGCTCCGCGGGAGAAAGATGAGGCTTTCTACTCCCGTAAGGATTTACACCCTCGGAAACCCTGTACAGGGTCGCTATGGGTCGGAACCGACTCGACGGCACTTAACAACAACAATTATTAAAAGTACTATGGACTGCCAGAAGAACAAATAAATCTGTTTTGGAAGAAGTACAGCCAGAATGTTGTTTAGAAGCCAGAATGGCCAGACTTCATCTCTCATACTTCAGACATATTGTCAGGAAAGGCAGTCCCTGGAGAAACAGACATCATGCTTGGTAAAGTAAAGGGTCCATGAAAAAGAGGGAAACCCCCAATGAGATGGATTGGTACAGTGGCAGCAGCAATTGGCTCAAGTGTAGCAAAAATTGTGAGGATGGCCCAGGAATGGGCAGTGTTTTGCAAATGGTTCCTATGAGTCAGAATCTACTTGAGGGCACTTAACAATGTATTCATTACAACGTGAAAATCAGCAATTTAATAGTAATTTTACAGCAATATCAGCACTGCTAATTCATTAATATCACCATCATATTATGGTGATACAATGAACTGAGAAAGGCACATCATCACTCCCATGGACTTCTTGCCCAAAATCATACTAACTTAACGCAATCACAACCCACAAGGGAAAAAAAACAACCACAAAAACAAAAAAACACACCAAACTGTAGAATATTCTACAGAATCAATAGATCAGTACTCTTCAAAAGTTTCCAGGTCAACAAGAAACATAGGAAGGAAGTGAGCTAAGTGATGTTACACTGTGGGGATGATAATCAATGAGATGAAACAAAATGGGTATGAAATGTTGAACAGAAAACTGATTATTTGCTTTGTATACCTTCATCCAAATCACAATTAAAAAGCTAAAAAAAAAAAAGGAAATGCAAAAAGTTTCACGTTCTTGTGAAAGACAAGAATAGACTGAAGAACTGTCTTAGATTCGAGCAGGCATGATGGAATTCTGATGTGGCGCTGTGCGTTAACGTGCTGGACTACAAAATCTGTTTGAACCGCGAGGTCAGCAGTTCAAGCTCGCCAGCTGCTCCCTGGAAACCCTATATAGGGTCGCTATGGGTTGGAACCGACTTGACAGAACTTAACAACAACAACAAGATATGACAAGGGCCCAGGATTGGATAATGGAACAGAAAAAGGACATGAGTGAGTGAGTTGGTGAAATGTAAATAGAAGTAGTTCTTTATTTACATCTAGCAGATGTTAATTCCCTGGTTTTGTAACTGAGCTACGGTTATACAAAATGGGAAAATTCAGGAAGGTGGATGAAGGGCATACAAGAATGCTATACCATTTTACAAGTTTCTGTAAGTCTAAAATTATTCCAAAATTAATCTTCTCCCCTCCCCCTCCCCCTGCCGAATAAGACAGCCATTAAAATATTTTAGCATGGGAATACCAGTATCAAGTGTATGTTTTGAAAAGCCTACAGGAGGTAGACATTTACTGGCTCTTGCACCGTCCCTATAGGAGATGGGCACTACAAGCAGCTCCTCTGCCAAGGACTTCATGTTAGGCTCTGCCAGTAGAGGGCGTAGGAGGAAGAAAGTTCGTGTTTCAGGTGGGTTGTTTTCCATGCAGGCATCCTTTGGGCCATTTTGCTGAGGCATCTGCAGACTGTGTGATATTATGACACTCACTTATCAGAGAGATGCATCTCAGCCCTGGGCTGGATGTCCCTTTTCTAAAACCCCTTCCTTTTCCATCTTTTTTTTCAAACCTAGGGGTAGTAGCTGCTTCCTGCGGTTCTCACTTCTGGATTTGTCAGTCTGCTTTAACCCCCTTTTGGTATTCAGCCACCTTTTACAGTTCTTTGTATTAAATTTCCTTCATTCAGATCATCACTGTGATTCTGATCTCCTGACTGACAGAAATCCTAGAATCACTATATTGTTTACACTCATTATATTCCTTTCTCCTTTAACCAACCGCCTCCCTCACCATCGCATGAGAGAACATGTATCTTCATTGTCAAGGTATTTACACTGACATGAGTTATCATATTTGATTTTTAAGATTTCTAAAAGTAAAATTTATATTAAAAAGCTAATACACTCACTAATTAGCTTAAAGTAGTATTCAGTGTCTTGAGACAGTCCTTAGTTTAATTATCCCCACTGAAAAACTCCTTCTAGTCTGGTTTTATCTTTATGTCTAGTTTGAATGTTTATTCAAACTAAAACCATTGTTAACTACAAATTTTCCCTCTTACATTTATCACATTCAAAACCATATTACTAAGTGTAATGGGTAAGCTACATTGCCAGATGTGTAAAAACTCCAAAATAAGAATCAAGGAGAATCTCTGTACTATTTTTATAAGATAAACCAAAGGGAGAGAAAAACGTAGAAAGCGTGTATGGAAGACTTAGAATACATACAGATAAATGTATAGAAATGGAAATGATTCTACCGTTTTCCAAATTTGCTGTGTATAGAAGAGTTGCAACAAAAAAAAAGGGGGTAAAACCATTCTCACATACCCTTCAGTGATTTATCTTTTTAAAACAAAAATCTAGTCAGTAAGTCAAAACTATTCTTCTCCAAGATTAATTTGCAACTAAAAGGTATTTTGCTCAACAGACTAGGCATGTAGAAGTGACCAATGGATGCGGATCAGATCTATAGAGGTACACAAGATTATTTTTCTTTTTAAAAGTAGTTTCTATGTTCCAAAAACCAGGAGCAACACACTATAATCCAGAGACATCAGAAGAGGTGTTGTCTTGTTATTTACAAGGGTGGGAAGAGAATGATAGGTACATTTCCATAAGAGTAATCATGGTAGAAAACATTTTAATTTACTATAAATCTGAGAAAATAAATCTGCTTGAGTCATAATCTCAATAATACAAGACAGGAAGGGCAGGGCACCAAGAATTCAAAGAACTGGGCTCTCTCTGGTTCTCAGACTACTGACCTGGAGAAGCAGTAATCGGGTAATGCTGAGTTCTGAACTCTAATTCTATTTTAATACTTCACTTGACTCATCTTCTGTTCTAAAATGTGGTTATTAATAGATGCCTTGCAGTGATGTAGGAGCCCTGGTGGCACTGTAGGATAAGCACTGGAATGCTAACTGCAAGGCCGGTAGTTCAAACGCAACTGCCACTCTGGGGTAGAGAAGCAAGGCTTTCTGTTTTCGTAAACACTTACAACCTCAGATATCCTACACAGGGTAGCTATTAGTTGGAATTGACGCCATGGCACTGGGCTTAATTTTTCTGTAGTGATCTACGGAACACATGACTTATGTCCTTAGATACAGTGTCTTGCATTTCATTATAATTCAATAATTAGTTTCTCTTAGACTCTGTTCCAGTTTTCTCGTGTGTAAAATTAGAGGGAGACTGATTAGACAAGATTATTGCTAAAGATCTTTCCCACTATAATATTCTGTGATTCCATGCAATGTAAGGTGCAATTTATGTTTTCTTAGATCTAATAATATTAATGCTACTCTCCTCTCCTTTCCACATTGGTTAGGTATCTCAAAACAACTGAAAATACAAGCATCTTACAAATTATGGACCTTGCCTTAATGATTTAATGAGAAGTGATAAACTCTTGAGAACAAGCATAAATATTTTAGAAATCAGAAAGGGTAGAGTGCAAAGGAAACAGACTAAAGGCTATGGGACAGCGATGTCATGGAAAAAAGAAGTTTCAATTTTCATTTCCAGCAATATAGTAGACAAGATACCCTAAAAATTCCTCCTAGCATACACGCACACCAAACACACACACACACACACACATATAAGTTTAAAAGATATTTCCCCAGCTTTGTCTATGAAATTTATAATTTAAATTTATAATTTCAAAATTCATGGCTAAGTTGGCAAGAGTCTTGGTATGGCACTGTAGGATCAGCACTGGACTGCTAACTACAAGGTCACCAGTTCATACCCATGAGTCACTCTTTCGAAACCCTATATAGGGTCACTCTGAGTCAGAACTGACTCAATGGCACGTAACAACAACAACTAGCTGACAAGAAGATAGAGGAAATCTTCAGGGCCGTAAAGATGAAAGTGCAAACACCAGGAAAGGTAGTAAGTAAATTCAGGGTACCTACTGATCTAGGCCAGAGACAAAGCAAAAGGCGTGTGAGCAGGGAAGTCAGACAAGAGACTTACACAGAAAGCAAGGACCCAGGCTATACCATCAAGTAAGGGGTAGAAAACAGAAACAGTAAGCCATGCTTTACCTTGGGACAAAAAAAACTCTTTGAAAGAATGGGGACAACAGGGAGGATTTTACAACCACCCTAATCTAAAAAGACCAAAAAAAAAAACAAGCCTTCAGATAGACAAAAGAAGACTCAGTACCCTACCCACCCACTTCCACCGAGTCAATTCTGGCTCACAGAGACCCTGTGTAAATTTTCCAAGGCTTTAAATCTTAACAGGAGCAGAAAGCCTCACCTTTAGCCTATGGAGTGGCCAGTGGGTTTGAACTGCCCACCTTGCTGTTAGAAGTCCAGTGTTTATCCTACAGTCCCACCAGGGCTTCCCTAAGTACCCCCACAAACCATAAAACACTTCTGAATGAGAACAAATCAAGAATAGCTACAAAACCAGGTGGTACCAGGATCTGTAAAGGAGTTAGGAAAGGGAAGCAATGGGGCATGTGGAGGATGGAAAGAGTCCCAACATTTCACTACTACTCACTGGAAAACACAGTGGCCACATGTGAGACCAGCAGCCAAACTTAGAAGGGGTGTTTGCACACTCCAAGTCATAGCTGGGTGCGTAAGATTTGCGGTCAAGTCTATAAGGACTAAAAGAGGGGAGGCTCTTGAAAGTAACCAGCCAAACCACCCTTCTACCAAGGAAAATTAGCTAGAGATAGAATAAAAACTGAGCAGGATAGCAGAGGCAATGGAAAGGCAAAGTTCAAATAAAAGTGGAGCAGTAAAAATAAGAGAATAGAGGCAGCTAATCTCAGAAAGCAACAGGCCGTATTTCAAAATGCTTAACAAAAAGAAGGTAAGTGGAATCTCTGGAGCTATGATAGGAAAGCTTTTTCTTCCTAAAATGCAGAAAATCAAATTTTGGTTGATTTTAAAATAACACTTGAATCTCACACAAATCTATCACAAGAAAAAGAATAATAAACAGGCAATGTAAGTACACCCGAAAGACATATACATGAAAGAAACTGTAACCTAATATTTCAAAATGAACTTAAGTCAACTTTCTATAACAAGAGAAGTGAAGAGGCCAAACTTTCTCATTCACAAAAACTGAACTAAATTTACATTGTAGGGATTACAATCAATGCGATGAAACAAGATGTATATGAATTGTTCAATATAAAACTCATGTCTGCCCTGTTAACTTTGGTAATAAAAATTTAAGTAAGTCAGCATACCTGAGCCCATGGACAAAGACATAGCCACAGAGGGCCAGAGCTGAGAGTGAAGCATCCAGCTGATATGAAGTGAGGGGAGGCAAGAACACCCAAACTTGCAGACAGTACCCATATGACCTAGCCTTGATGGCTTTATAATCAGAACTTGACAAAAGAAAAATTATTTAAAAAAAAAAAAAAATTGATAAAGGAAACAAGGGTAAATTGCTCTAATTTTATTAACTTGACTTCTACTCCTGGAGGTGGTAACTCTAAATACCAATAGAGGGAAGGAGTCTTCACATCAAGTATCTATGCTATATCCCCTCTATACACAGGGTAGATATTGTAGTTGTTGTTTTTAAGTGCCTTCAAGTCAGTTCCAGTCCATAGCAACCCTGTATAGGGTTTCCGAGGAGCAGCTGGTGACCCTGAACCACCAACCTTGCAGTTCAAATGGATTTCTAGTCTGTGCATTAACCCGCAGCGCCACACCAAGACTCCACACAGGGTACATAGGGACAGGCATCTTAGACATTGGCTACCTAAAACGAGGGGGCGATAAAGGCATGAAGTGACTGGCTTACAAGGTTTCAAGAGGCAGTTTAGTTTAAGAGTGTGTGAGGGAAGAAAGAGTTCCCCCTGAATGAATAGTTTTCATCTTGCTTAGATGGGTTCTGGTTAAAAGAGATGGGAATAAGATTCTTATGATTCAACAGTGAGTAAATTGTTATCATGACTAACTGCAACTGTCAACAATGTTAAAGATAGAAGTTTTATAACAAAACCAGGGGAGTAGTTAATCTTACAGTCCAGAAACAAAGGACCCTATGCCCATCAAGGGAGAAGAGCACAAGTGGAATGTGGGACCTTATCCAGAGAAGCAGTGACACCAGAGATGGAGGGAGAAATGGAGACAAGAGAGGGAGCAGCTGAGGACTCTAGATTCCTGGGAAGAAAGGTACTAAGAGCTGGCAGTCAGGAGGCAGACTTGTAGAATGTGCCCTTTGGTGGTGTGAAATTATTATATATGCCTGAGTGTTTTTAAAAAAAGAAAAGAGCTAAAGTAAACAGAAATACTGTTATCTGATGGTACGTGGAGGGGATTATAATCATTGTAATGAAACAAGGTGTATGATTTGTTGCATGTAAAACTGATGTTATGCCCTGTAAACTTTCACTCAATTCACAATAAAAACTTTTTTTAAAAAAATAAAGGCATCCAAATTATGACTATAAAAAAAATTAAGTAAGTTAATTCTAAATACTGAGTAAAACATAGAAAACCCAGGAAAATAGTTAATTCTACACACTACAAGTCACAATAGGTGGGAATTGTGAATCTGTTGTTTCTTGTCAGAAGGGGCCTGCTCCATCCCACAGCTATGATGGCAGGAAAACACAATGGTGCCAGATAGCACAGTCGACACACAGAAAAGCAGTTAAGAGTTTAGAAAGAGAATTATGACAGGACAAGGAGGAGTGACATTCCAACTCAGAGCATAATATGTGGGTACATCATAAAGTAATAATGCTAAAGGATTCCAGTTCATACATACATAGGTTTATTACAAACAAAGCACTTAAACCTATTTCTGTCATCTGTGGATAGCAGCAGGCACGTTTTCTTGGTAATACACATGTCTTAGACAACAACAAGACTCATTAGAGTGCCTCAAAAAAAAAGAAAAGTCCAATCAAAGCAGTGGCTTCCCAGGGGATGTGTTTGGCCAATTAAATTCAAGACAGAGGGATCAGCTCAGAAGGTCACAGTGAATAACTAGGGGGATTCCAAAGGCGTAATCTTGACAGATTTTTCTCAAAGGACACAGGATGAACATGTGGGCTTATTAGGAAGAAATTTAAAGCAAACAAAAAACTACACTGGTAAGAAAACGGACAAGAAACGTCGCACGACATCATTTTTTTTTCCCATCACAACAATGCACCTGGTAATTCTTTGAGGGTAGCAAGGGCTGTCCTACAAGAATTTCATTGGCAAACCTTAGGCTCATCCACTCTACAGCCCTGATCTTCCTCTTCAGACTAATTTTGTTCCCCAAAACACAGAGAACATTTCAAAGGAACAGGATCTGAGTCTTCTGATGATGCCAAAACTTGATTTTTATGTGGTGTAAATCAGAGAGTACAGAATCGTTTGGGGGATTGTTTTGTTAAGTTGATTCCAACTGTCTTTGTTTTTTCCTGCTGACCTTTCTTTCAGGAAGTATCTTCTGTTCCTCTAGCAGCTCCAGGCTAGTCTGCATGTCCTTTCAAGTGGAAATGTCCCACCTCAGAAGGTTCTGGATGGGGATCAGGATTCCACCTAAGGTCCTATACATTGCAAACGCTACACAAGAAACCTCTTTCACTGGGCAAGTTTATAGCACCCATTTTAGGTTGAAAATGGGCTTACAAACTTTCTGAAATCATGTTTCCCAATATTCCTTCTATCCCACTCAAGCATCTATTTTACAATAGTAGGCAAGGGAAACCAATATTCATAAGACAGACAAGCATCTTAACATTATTTCCCCTCCTTGACCCATTCAGACTGTCTCTATCCCTGTATCCAAGAGCCTTGTTGTTCCAAGGTTGAACATACATCACTATGTTACCTCTGTACCATTTAGCCCATGGAAACCTACTTAAGTGTTACCCTATCTACCTTGTTCTTTCATCCCCGTCCCTAGCACCCAATCTATGATGTGTCTATCCCCTAACTTTTGCTCTACCATACCCCACATTTTTAGTATGGGTATCTTTTCTTCTTTTTCTTAAAAAAAGAGAGAAAAAAAAAAGATTTTATTGTGAATTGAGTGATAGTTTACATGGGAGAACACCAGTTTTACACACATTGTTTCATTGCAATGATAACAATCTCCTCTGTGCATCATCACTCAATAGTATTTGCTT
>NW_006408662.1:103367-104597 GCF_000296735.1 Chrysochloris asiatica
GAGAAGAGCAAAGAACGGAACCCTACCCAGAGAAGCAGTGATGCCAGGGATGGAGGCAGAGACGATGACGTGGGGAGATGGAGCAGCTGAAGACTTTGGACCCAGAGACAGAAAGGGGTGGTATGCAGACGAGCGGGGTGCAGGCTTGCAGGGTATACCTTTTGGTTGATGGATGATACATGGAAGGGATGGTAACCATGGCAAGGAAACAATATACGACAGGATCAATGTGAAGGTGATGTCCTCCCATGTAAACTATCACATAATTCACAATAAAGCATTTAAAAATTTTTTTTGCTGTTGTGCTTGCGGCCACTGCTGCCACTGTACCAATCCATGTCTTTGGGAGGTTTCCCCTCTTTTTCACTGACCCATTACTTTACCAACCATGATGTCCTTCGCCAGTGACTGGTCTGTTTTGAATGTACATCCAAATCATGCAAGACGAAGTTTGGGAATCCTGGTTTCTAAGGAAAATTCTGGCTATACTTCTTACAACACAGATTTGTTTGTTTTTCTGGCAGTCCATGGTACCTACAATATTCTTCTCCAACACCACAACTCAAATGCATCAGTTCTTCTATGCTCTTCCTTACTCACTGTGCAACTTTCATATGAGACTACTGAAAATATCATGGCTTGGTTCAGGTACAATTTAGTCCTCAAACTGACATCTTTGCTCTGGAACACTTTACAGAGGTCTTGTGCAACAGGTATGCCTAATGCGATATTATCATTTGATTTCTTGACTGCTGTTCCGTAAGAGTTGATGGTGGACACAAGCAAAATGAAGTCTTTGACAACTTCAATCTTTTCTTTTCATGATGCTCCTGTGGTGAGAGTTTTGGTATTCTTGGGGGTTTTTTACTCTCCAGGAACTCTTTTTGAAAAATTTTAATGTTCCTTTACAATGTGTTTTTCATATTGTTTTAATGTTTTTATTGTGAATTGAGTAAAAATTAACAGGGCAGATCATTAGTTTTACATTCAACAAATCATACAACTTGTTTCATCATAATGATTATAAACTCCTCCATGTACCATCAGTTAACAGTATTTCTCTCTATTCATTTTATCTCTTTAAAAAAAAAATAACCACCTCAGGCATATATAATAATTTATACTACCAAAAGGGCACATTCTACAAGTCTGCTCTCTTCCCATCTTCCCATGAATCTAGAGTTCTCAGCTACTCCCTCTCTCCATGTCCCCATCTCTGCCTTCATCTCT
>NW_006408662.1:104697-106061 GCF_000296735.1 Chrysochloris asiatica
AGAGAGGGAGAGGAACTGTGTGCTGACGACCAAGGTGCAGGCTTGTAGGGTATATACCCTTTGGTTGTTTGATAATACATGGAAGGGATTGTAATCATGGCAATGAAACGATATACTTGTAAAGCTAATGTTCTCTTCATGTAAACTATTACATACTTCACAATAAAACATTTTTCTAAAAAAAACTCATTAGTAGACTTCTCAGGTACAACTATTAGTCTCTTCCTGTTTTGAGGAAAGAAGAGTGATAAAACCTGAAGATACTTGGAATCAATTAGTTCAGTGGACTAATGAACCATATGAATATTGGTCTCCACAACCCTGAGACCAGAAGAACTGGATGGTGCCCATTTACCACAAACAACTTCTCTGAAAGGGACTACATTAGAAGGTCCTGAGTAAAGTGGGATTAGATGTGGAACAAAACTCAAAATTATCAAAGACCAGGATTATTAAGAGAGATGCAAATCAAAACAACGAGGTATCATCTCACACCTGCAATAATAACAAAGTTCAAAAAAGGAGACAACCAAAAATGCTGGTGAGGATGTGGAGAGGCTGGGACCCTCCTACATTGGCTGGGGGGGGATGCAAAATGGTCCTATCACTCTGGAAAACAGTATGATGCTTTCTCAGAAAGTTAGAAATAGAAATATCTTATGATCCAAGCAATTCCTCCACTTGGTATATATTCACAAGAAATATGAGCCATAACATGAGTAGATATATGATACCAATGTTCATAACA
Source organism: Chrysochloris asiatica (assembly GCF_000296735.1). NCBI lineage: Eukaryota > Metazoa > Chordata > Mammalia > Afrosoricida > Chrysochloridae > Chrysochloris > Chrysochloris asiatica. Next base: position 105,446 of record NW_006408662.1, read on the forward strand.
GTACTATTCACAATAGCAAAAAGTTAGAGACAGCCTAACTACCCATCAATGGAAAAATGGATAAACAAACTTCGGTCTGCACACACAATGGATATCATGTTACCTTAAAGAAAAACAAGAAAGCTGCAAACTATCACATAAAACATGGATGAACCTTGAGAATATTATGCTGAGTGAAATAAATCAGCCCCCAAAGGACAAATATTGCTTAAGACCATTATTGCAAAAGCTTAAGAAAAGATACCCATCCATACTAAAAGGAAAAAAAAAATTCTTTGTTAGTTACCAGGGGTGGGAGGGAGGAAAAGGTAGAGCACAGGGTAGAAGACAGACACATCATAGTTTGAGTGTGGTGAGCGCAATCCACAACAGTGGGAGGGGGATGGAAGAACAAGGTAGATAGGAGAACACTTAGACAGGTTTGCATGGGCATAATGGGACAGAGGTAAATAAGTGATGTATGCTCAACCTTGGAACAACAGGACACTGCGATACAGGCACTGAGGCATAAACTGAATGTGTAAAAAAGGGGAAATAATGTTAAGATGCTTGACTGTCTTATGAACATTGGTTATAAATCAGGCTGTGAACCTCAGTCAGCAGTTCAAAACTACCA
>NW_006408662.1:106450-107753 GCF_000296735.1 Chrysochloris asiatica
TGACTGTCTACTACAAGAGCAAGCAAGTTGTTTGCCGGGGAACCATCAAGGCAAGCAATCAAGTCTCTTCAAGACAAACCCCCTTCCAAGACTGAATTTCAAAGAGAACACACAAGCAAGCATGTAAGCTTGCTGGTGACCACATTGGTCTACTGGTGAGTGGAAGTGGGGGGAAAGCAGCAATGAAGATATGGGCTGAGTTCAACCATGTTTCATAGACTCCCATAGACCTGGACATGAGAGAGAGAGAAGAGGAAAGGATGGTTGGTCCAAAGAAAAGTATGGTGAGTTCTGGGCCCTAGACAAGGATATAACCATGAAGAGCTAGAGCTGAGTGAAGCATCCAGACGACATGAGGTGAGGGGAGATACACAAGAACGCCCAAACTTGCATATAATATCCATTTGACCTTCGATTGCTGGATGATCAAAATTTGACTAGAGGATATAAAACAGTTTTGATAAAGGAAACAAGTGTAAATTGCTACAATTTGATGAACCTGACCTATATGCATGGATGTAGTAGTCCAAAATGCCAACTGAGATGGAAGGAATCTTCACATCAAGGATCATTCCCATCCCCTCTGAACACAGGGTTGATAGGGATGGGCAACTCAGACATTGGCTACCTAAATTGAGAGGGCGACAAAGGCACGAAGTGACTGGCTTACAAGTTTTCAAGAGGGAGTTTACAGTTTCAGAGTGTGCGGGGGAAGACAGAATCCCCACTGAATAATTTTCATCTTGTCTAGACGAATCTAGTGAAGGTGATGGGAATCAGATTCTTATCATTCAACAGTTATCATGACTAATTGTGATTGTCACAACTATAAAGGTATAAGTTTTGTAACAAAAGGGGGGGTTAGTTAGCATAGTGGTTATATAGTGGCTAACCTCAAGGTTGATAGTTTGAAACTACCAGCTGTTTCGCGGGAGAAAGATGAAGCTTTCTGTCCTGTAAAGAACTGCAGCCTCAGAAACCCTGTACAGTGTCACTACAAGTCAGAACCGACTCCATGGTACTTAACAACAACAACAGTTAATCTTACAGTCCAGGAACAGAGGACCCTAGGACCATCAAGGGAAAAGAATATGAGTGGAATGTAGGACCCTATTCAGAGAAGCAGCAACACCAGAGATGGAGGCAGAGATGATGACATGGAAAGAGAGAGTAGCTGAGGACTCAATTTATGTAAAGAGAAAGGCTGTGTGCTGGCAGCCAGGAGGCAGGTTTGCAGAATATGCCCCTTGGTTGTTTAAATGATTATATATTCCTGAGTGTTTCTGTGTACATCCAAAAAAAA
>NW_006408662.1:108393-113396 GCF_000296735.1 Chrysochloris asiatica
TTCCAAACTCACTGCTGTTGAGTCAATTCAAACTCATAGCGACCCTACACAAGAGTAGAACTGTCTCATAGTTCCCAAAGCTACAAATCATTACAGAAGCATTACAGAGCTTCCAAGGCTAATAAATCTTAACACACCTTTCTCTAGTGGAACGGATGGTGAGTTCCAAGCACCAACTTTTCAGTTAGCAATTGAGTACTTTGACCACTGTACAACTAGGGCTTCCTGTCAAGTCAACAGAAAAAAGAAAAACAAGCAGCAGCAAGTAGTCCAAATATTTCACTAATCAAATTAAATAATTAAAAAAAAAAAACACTGAATTCTTTCATCTGTCTGTATATCACTTATGAGATTGTTCTAAAGAAAACCACAGATTTTTTTTACAATGTAAGGAAAATGATAAAATTAGCAAGTACCATTCAAATTAAGTAACTATAACAACTTATGAAGAGAAACAAACTTAGGGAACACAACAGGACAAGTGTTACAAGGTGCCATCGCTTGTTTCTCTGCCACAACTTCTTGTCATCTCTTGCTGTCTCCAGTGCTGATAACTGATAGGATGAATGTAAAGCTAGTGAGGTTCTCCCATGTAAACTATCACATAATTCACAACAAAACGCTTAAAAAAAAAAAAGCCACCAACAACAAATTCTTAGAAGTATTTTTTTTCTATTTCATACATGAAAAAAAAAAGACAGAAATGCTAAGAAATGTATATTGTATTGAAAACTTAGTAACCAATAAAGTATTTATATATTCAGCTCAAAAACAAAAACAAAAAAAAGACAACTGGGGAAGAGTAACCAAAAAGTAGAGTTAACTTCTCCCCACCCCAAGTAAAGTTCAATTTAATGACATAGAGAGAGTAGAGCTATCTGGACTTTGATTTGCTGATGGGACATGACTTAAAATGAAGAAAAATCAGCTCTAAAATCCATTAATGATCAGAACATGGACTGGATAAAGTATTAATCTAGGAAAATGAAATAGGAATTCAGTTGCTTGGGACTGAACTCTCCGAGAGCACCGAGGGAAGATCATTCCATAGGCAAACCGTTTCAATGGTCATTTATCAATTCTTCCTTCCTTGCTTGCTGCTTTGGATACTGGCACTGGAATGACACCCTATAGGAAGGCAGCAGCAGCAGTAGTCTCAGCAACAGTCCTCAGGTAGTAACAGAAGTGGATTTTGTTGTTGTTTAGTGCCATCGAGTCAACTCTGCTCCATAGCAACCCTGTATGGTGTTTCTGAGGAACAGCTGGTGAGTTTGAACAGCCAACCTGCAGTGCAAAAGGCTCTGCGTCTGGCGCATTAACTCACAATGCCACACCAGATCTCCGCAACTAATAAGAGATAGTCCAGTATGATCCAGCTATCCAGTTTCTCCAAGTCTACACCATGAGGGGCAACAGAGATCACGGGAAGCCACCTTGATCTTTTGAGAGTGGAGCTTCAGCTAGTAGAACTGCAGGGAATTAGCACTGGCTCAGAACTTATTTGTATCAATTAGCCCTGATGAGCCAAAAGATGAAAAGAAACTTCTAGAAAGAAGTGTACAAGATATGGAGGTCGCACACACCTATGGAAGCAATAGCTCAAAAGAGGGAACAAATCTTCACAGCGAGGATCATTCCCACCTCCTCCACACACGGAAAGGACAGGGATGGGCAATTTGGACACTGGCTACCCAAAACTGGTGGGGGGGGAGTACAAAGGCAAGAAGTGACTGGCTTACAAGCTTTCAAGAGGGAACCTAAATTCAGAGGGTGTGGAGCAAGGTAGAATCTCCACTGAGTAGTATTCATTCTGCTTAGTCAGGGCTGATGAAAGGAGATGCAAGTAAGTCTCTTGCGATACAATAGCAAATAAATGTTATCAGGACTGATTGTAAGGGCTGGAAATGTAAAGGTGGACATTTGGAGGCAAAGGAAGGGAAGTGATTAACCTTACAGTCTAGGAGCAGAGGTCCCTAGGACCATCAAAGGAGAAGAGCAGAGAATGGAACCCTACCCAGAGAAGCAGTGATGCCAGGGATGGAGGCAGAGACAATGACGTGGGGATATGGAGCGGCTGAAGACTTTGGACCTGGAGAGAGAGAGGGGCAGTGTGCGGACAACAGGCTTGCGGGGTATACCCTTTGGTTGATCAACGATGCATGGAAGGGATTGTTAACCATGGCAAGGAAATGATATATGATGGGATCAATGTGAAGCTGATGTCTTCCCATGTAAACTATCACATAACTCACAATAAAGCATTAAAAAAAAAAAAAAAACCAGATATGAAGGTCTGTGATTCATCAGGGTAGTGGATGTTTTCTGTTTATTCACCAATGAACTACAAACCGAGTATTTCAGGTGTTGTTACTATGAAATTCAAGACAAAGACATCAAAAAACTAGTACTCAGGTTTCTCAATGAGATAAAAGGAAAACATGGAAAAGTATTTAAAAGAATTCAGGAAAACAATACAAGAACAAAACAAGAAACTCAACAGAGATGTTGTTGTTAAATGCCATTGAGCTGGTTCCGACCCACAGCGACCCTGTATAGAGTTTCCGAGGAGCGACTGGTGAGCTTGAACCACTGACCTTCTGGTTCAAACGACTTTTCAGTCCGGCGCATTAACCCACAGTGCCACACACCTTAATTAAAAAGCAACTATAAATTCCAGGGCTTAATAATAAAATTAACATCAACAACAACAATAAACATATGGAATAGCACAGAAGTAGAATAGAATTAATGGAAGAAGAGTCAGTGATACAGAAGACAAAACCTTTGAGATTACTCAGTTTGAGGAACAAATATAAAAAAGAAAGAAAACTGAACAGAGCATAAAGATTCTGTGGGACACCATCAAAAAGAATAATATGGAGAGAACAAACAAGATGGTGGATCGGGTAGAAATGCAGTAAAGGAGCTCCGCCAACAACACAGAATACCCGACCAAGCAGGCTCAAGGGATGGTCCCAGAACTCTGAACCACATATAAAGGAATATTTAGAAGGTTGGAAGGCTTACAGTTGGGCAAATTTGTGGCAAAAGCAAGAAATATATTGCTTTCTAGTCCGGGACGCTCAGCTGCTCCAGGAACCGCCATCTTGGGTGAGACCAGGAGAAGGAAGGATCAGAGCGGCCACAGACGCCTGGCAGAACCGCTGATAAAGGTGTGGACATTCTTTTCTTTTGGTATCTGTTTGTTGGTCCCTTGCTGTCTGCGCACCTCAATTCTGGTGACTATAGAGGTGCCTGAGCTAGTGGGCACCCCAGCCCCACCCTCGGAGGGTTCTACTACGCATACGCACAGATCTTCTCGAAATTTAAAGAGACAGTGTTCAATTAAAACCAAACAGCCACAGTCAGCCCTGAACTGTTTACAACTAGAAAAAAGTCCTGAACGGGGATTGTGGAGTAGGACAAGCAGACAAAAAAGGAAGTAAGCCGAAAATTAAATCCTAAATTACGTCAAAACAACCAACAGTGGTATCTTGAAACTTCTCAGGAAGAAGAGTGAAAAGGGAAGCCCATTTCCTGATCACATCTACCTGGAGGCATTCAGAAAGCATAAAAAATACCAAAATACACACCCATCTAAGTGTTAAGGCCACAGATAACCCCTGAAGATGCCCAAAAAACACAAGCAGAAGACCATATCTGCACATGTCCAGAAACGAGATAAAGTGACTGAGGCAAATGAGCTGGAAGGAGACCTACACTCCACACTGGAAGATGGGCAAGCTTTGGAAATGCATGAGAAGGAATTCCTAAAAATGATTATAAAAGGTATCAAAACACTATGCAATGCAGTTGAGACAAATAATGAAGAAATCAGGAAAGTGCTACAGGAACAATCAAATAAGATAGAGCATTGAAAATAATTCAAAACCTACAGAAAGAGGTCCAAACGATTAATAATAGAATATCACAAATGGACAATACACTGAAAGGGCAAAGGAGCAGAATTGAAGAGATAGAACCCAGAACTAGTAAGCTAGAACATAAATCTCTAAACACTACTAAAATAGAAGAACAAATACAAAACAGGATTAAAAAATCTGAAGAAGGCCTAAGATTCATGTTGGATAACATGAAGAGGAATAACATAAGAATTATTGGCATTCCAGAACAGGAACAATCACACAAGTCCACAGAGGAGACAGCTGAAGAGCTTCTGGAAGAAAATTTTCCTAACATCATGAAAAGTGAAAAGATAAACATTCAAGAAGCTCAACGAACCCCAGGATGGATAAACCCTAAAAGACAATCACCAAGACATATAATAATCAAGTTCTCCAAAATCAAAGATAAAGACAGCATCTAGAAAGCAGCTAGGGAAAAGAGGAATATAACATACAAAGGCAAGCAAATCAGATTAAGCTCAGATTTCTCAACAGAAACCATGCAGGCAAGAAGGCAATGGGGAGAGATATATAAAACCCTGAAAGAAAAAAACTTCCACCCAAGAATCCTCTACCCAGCAAAGCTGTCAATCAAATACGATGGTGTAATCAAAACATTCCAGGATAGGCAGAAGCTAAGGGGTTTTGCCAAAGTCAACCCTGCTATGAAAAACCCTAAAGGAAGTTCTGTGGACTGAGAACCAACAAGAACACATAGCAAATACAAAACGACATACATGGCAGCATCAACCTGAACTCAGTCGACAAATGAAAGCGTCAAGAACAGAATAAAATTATAAGAACAGAGGATCTAGGAGGTCAGTCTATGATCAAAACAATTACAATGTGAAAAAAAGTAAACACAGAAGAACAGAGATAAAGTGGTGGGAAGGTCCCGTAGATTACTGGATAAATGGAGGGAAGAACTAATGGAATATAAGGTAACCACAATGGGGTTGGGGTGGAGGGTTTATTTGGGGTGTTGGGGAGGGCAATACAAGAAGGGGGGAGGAGGTGGAAGAACAAGATAGATAGGGGAACACTGAGGCAGGTGTGCATGGCCTAGTGGGAAAGAGGTAAATAGTGATGTATACTCAA
>NW_006408662.1:114760-118607 GCF_000296735.1 Chrysochloris asiatica
AAAAAAAAAAGAAGAATACATGCGTAACGGGAATTCCAGAAGAAGGAAGGAAAAGTCTAGAAGAAATTTATGAAAAAATGACAGAAAACTTCCCAAATATCACATAAGACTAGGAGATTTTTTTCCAACAAATTCAACAAACTCCATATAGGTTAAACCCTAAGAGAAACACACCAAGACCTACAATAATTGAATTTTCCAGAATTAAAAGAATTTTGAGAACACCACAATCACCTATAAGTAGGCGCCAATAAGATTAAGAGCTCATTTTCACCAGAAACAATGCAGACAAGAAGGTAATGGTGTAACATAGACAAAATCTTGAAAGAACTCTCAACCCAAAATAATATACCAAGAAATACTGTCATTCAAACCCGAGGATGAAATATGGACATTCCCAAATAAACATAAATTAAGGGGATTTTTAACCACTAGACCAGACCTACTAAAGGGAGTCGTTCAGAAAGAAAACCAACACCAGTCAACAATCCAAAGTATAGATACGTAACAACCATATGTCTACACATACAACACATATTTTATAATGAAATTACAGGGAATCCAGGACACCTAGGTGTAACTGACAGTAACATCAAAAGAAAGAAGACGTTGGCTGGTACAGATACAGAATTTTCACATTAAGGAAGTTAAGGCAGTTTCAATAATAACAGACTGTTTTAAATATGTTGTTGTTGTTATGTGCCGTGGAGTCGGTTCCGACCCACAGCGACCCTGTACAGGGTTTCCGAGGCTGTAAATCTTTACGGGAGGAGAAAGCCTCATCTTTCTCCCGCAGAACAGCTGGTAGTTTCGAATAGCCGACCTTGCGGTTAGCAGCCCAATTCGTAACCACTACACTACCAGAGGTCCTATAAGATATTAAATTTAAAACCACGAAGTATACATATGTCTACTCATCAAAATAAAGGGAAATTTAAAAAGTCAGCAATACAAATAATAAGGGAAAATCTATAATGAAAAAAACTCAGCACTGAAATAAAAGAAGCCATCAATCTCACCAAGGGTGTGGGGGGAAAGTATAACAAAATGACTGAAGTAAATTCTTCTCTATTGATAATTATAGTAAATATAAATGAATGAAATGTTCAGTAAAGAAATAGTAGCAGAATAGATTAAAAATATGAGACATTCATATGTTGTCTGGAGTCCTGGTATGACACTGTAGGGTAAGTACTGGACAACTAGCCACGAGGTCGGCAGTTCAAAATCACCAGTCTCTCCCTAGAAACTACATAGGGTCACTATGAGTTGGAACCGATACAAAAACTCTTAACAGCAACATATGTTGTCTATTAAAAGCCACACCTTAGGCACACAGATATAAAAAGGTTAAACGCCAAAGGATGAGGGAAAAAAAAAAAAAAAAACATACTAAGCAAGCAGTAATGAAAAGAGAAAAGTGGCAATATTAATATCTGACAAATTAGACTTTAAATCAAAAACCCACTGCAAGAGACAAAGGATGATGAGACATGATGATAAAAGGGTCAATTCACCACCAAGCACAGCAATTACAAATATCTACACATCTAACATCAGAGTCCCATGATTTATTAAGCCAATTAAAGGGAGAGATGGATCTATAATAATGGTTGTTGTTGTTAAGTGCCATCGAGTTGGTTTTGACTCACACAGACCCTGAAAAAGGTTTCTAAGGAGTGGTTGGTTGGTGGATTTTAACCACCAAGTCTTTGGTTACTAGCAGTCTGATGCTTATCCTAGAGCGTCACACACTAATGACTGCTGTTGTTGTTAAGTGCCATTGAGTCAGTTTCAACTTATAGTGACCCTGCATAGGTTTCCCAAGGAGCAGCTGGTGGATTTCAACTGCTGACCTTGTGGTTTGCAATCGTGTGCTGCTCTTACAGCACCACACTAAAATACACAAAATTCAAAAAATAAAAAAATATTTTTAATTTCAGTTCAACCTAAGAATACAGTTGGTGAAGAGGTAAAAATTATTTTTATTAACCTTGGCCTTGGAGCAACACCTTTTTGGTATCCTATGTGACAAAATGAGAGGGACAGTAAGTGTGCTTTACTTTACACCCAAATGTACAGTTTAATTACAGAAAAGCACTTGTATAATTGAGCTGTGGGCTGACCGGGGCACTTTTATCAGACCATTTTTGTTTGAAAGAATGACTAACAGATTAAACGATGACTATTTAAACATAAGAATTTGGCAGACATTTTCTCAAATAAATTGTGCCGTGCCTTTTTTTAAAAAAAAACAACAACAGTATTTATAGACATGGCAAAATGCAAGCTTTTATGCAGAAACTGGGATTATGGAGAACACTTTTCTGTCACCATGCATTGGACAGCCTCTCTTGAGATTAAGATAGGTGGTGACATTAACAAATGTGAGCTTTTTGATATTGTTTAATGTCATATACCAACATTTAGAAGTTCTGAATTATTTAGTAAACCAATATTATCCAAATGATTTTAGAAAATTATACATAGCTTAAAATCCATTCTCCATGCAAAACTAATCAGCTGATTTTAATGTTTATTTTTTTAATTGTGTATTGAGTAATATTCTACATGGGGAAACATTAGTTTTACATTCATTCTATAGTACAACGTTTCATTGCCTTAGTTACCATCCTGTCCATGCATCATCCCCCAGCAAAAGGGTATATCTTGTATGACCCCCCACCCCACTGTCCTCGGTACACAGCCCATTTCCCTCTCTGGGTCTCAATTCCTCAGGCACTCCATCTCTTCAAATCATCCTCTCTGTCTCCATCTCAGGCCTCACTGCTTCTCTGGGTGGGGTCCCGCTCTCCGCTCTTCTCCACTGATGGTCCCAGGGCCCTCCGCTCCTAGACTGAAAGGTTAGTCACTCCCCTCATTGCTATAAAATATCCACATTTACATTTCCAGTCCTCACAATCAGTCCTGGTAACAATTTTCACCACTGCATCACATGAGACCCTTCTGCATTTCTTTTAATAACCCCTCCTAGACAGGTTGGGTACTATTCACTGGAGACGCCACTATCCTCCCTGCCCTGTGGATCTAGGTTCCCTCTTGAAAGCTTGCAAGCCAGTCACTTCTTACCTTTGTATCCCTCCCCCCATTTTGGGTGGCCAATGTTCAAGTTGCCCAACCCTTTCCACTCTTTGTATGGAGGGGATGGGAATAACTCTTGTAGCCGATAACTATTTCCTCTTTTGAGCTACTGCAGTTATATGTGTAGGTCCAGTTCATCCAGTTGTATCAGATGACACTTTTTTTTTTCGCCCCTCTTCCTTCTTCCTCCAGTTGAGTTCTGTTCATCCAGTCATTGAAGCAAGGTCAAGTGGGTATCATCTGCAAGTATGGGTGTTCTTGTGTCTTTCTGCCTCTTCTTATCAGTTGGTCTCTTCACTCTCCACTCTAGTCCTCTGTAGCTGTGTCACTGACTCTGAGCCCATTAGTCCCCCGGTCCTGCCTCGCTGCTGGACAACCGAGTCTCCACCAGGGTTCACAGTAGTCTGCTGAATGACGCAGGGCTTAGATCACCGCTTCATTGGTGTTCTTAGGGCTACTTCTCTTTATGGGTGACATGCGTGGTGGCCAATCAGAGTGTATATTTCCATTGCGTCTTAGTCTTGGGAGAGGATTTGTGCTGAGAGGACCCGTCCACTTGCCTTGATGTCTCCTGGGCTAGCAACCTACTTGTTCTTCGTGGTAGCAGTCGGACTGCCCTTAGTGTTCTGTGTTTTTCCTGTAGGTCTTTCTTTCAAGAAGTGTCTTCTAGAGAACAAACAAGATGGAGGATTGGGTAGACGTATAGCAGAGAGCTCTGCCAACAACAACACAGAATACCCGACCA
>NW_006408662.1:122504-127705 GCF_000296735.1 Chrysochloris asiatica
TTTGTCTTGTGGGTAAATACCAAGTAGAGGAATTGCTGGATCGAATGATATTTCTATTTTCAACCTTCTAAGGAAGCACCATATTGCTTTCCAGAGAGGTTGGACCATTTTGCAGTCCCACCAGCAATGCAGGAATGTCCCAGTCTCTCCACATGCCCGCCAGCATTTATTGTCCTCAGCTTTTTTTGATTTTTGCTGTTATTTCTGGTGTGAGATGGTATCTCATTGTTGTTTTGATCTGCATCTCTCTAATGGCTAGTCAATGTGAGCATTTCTTCATACGTTTGTTGGCTGCCCGGATCTCTTCCTCGGTGAAGTGTCTGTTCATATCCTGTGCCCATTTCTTAATTGGGTTATTTGTCTTAGTTCTGTAGATGTGTAGTATGTTCCTGTATATTCTAGAGATGAGTCCCTTATCTGATATATCATTGCCAAACATTTTTTCTCTGTCTGTGGGTTCTCTTTTTACTCTCTTGGTAAAGTCTTTTGATGAACATAAGTTTTTAATTTTTAGTATGTCCCACTAGTCTATTCTGTCTATTTTTGTTTGTGTACTTTTCAAAATGTGTGGCAGCCTGTATATGCCCTGAATTAGTGCCCTCACATTTGTCCCTATTTTTTCATTGATGATCTTCATAACTTTGGGATTCACATTTAGATCTTTGATCCATGTTGAATTCATTTTTGTATATGGCATGAGGCAAAGGTCTTGTTTCAGTCTTTTACATATCGCTTTCCAGTTCTGCCAGCACCATTTATTACAAAGGTTGTCTCTTTCCCATGCAGTGTGCCTGGGCGTTTTGTCGAAGATCATTTGGCTGTAGGTGGTTGGGTTGATATCTGGGTTCTCGATAATGTTTATTTTTATATGGTTAATAATACAAAACGTTTACTGATGTGGCTCGAGTGCAATTTAACTAATCTTTGGGAAACTACCATTTGTCAAAGTTTTGGTAAACTATCAAAATAGTACAGTCACAGTTATCTGGAGTGATACTAAATTGCACATATGTAAACTGTTGGTGTATGTTTTATTACTGTGCATGTTCTCAACAAAAGTAAAATTATAAGAAAAATCCTCCTTTATCAACTATAAAAATAAATAAAATGGAACATGATATCCTAGGTATCAGTAAATAGACATGGACAGGATATCAACCATTTTTAATTGGACAATCATATGGTTTTCTATGGAGTCCTAGTGGGGCGCTGTGGGTTAATGCACTGGACTGCAAAGACAGTTTGAACTACAAAATCACGGTTCAAGCTCATCAGCTGCTCCTCGGAAACCCTATACAGGGTTGCTGTGGGTGAACCAACTCAACAGCACTTAACAACAGCACAGCAGCAATGGTTTACTATGCAAGGAATAACAAGAACAATGGTGTTACATTCATTATCCAAAAGAACATTTCGAGATCTATCTCAAAAGTTCAATGTTGTCTGTGATAGGATAGTTCCATACGCCTACAAGGAAGATCAGTTAATACAACTATTATTCAAATTTACATTCCAGTCATCAAAACCAATGATGATGAAATTGAAGAATTCTACCAACTTCTTCAGTCTGATATCGATCAAATATACAATAAAAATGCATTGACAATTACTGGTGACTGAAATACGAAAGATAAAAACAAAGATCAGTAGCTGGAAAATATGACCTAGATGACAGATGTGATATTGGAGATCCCATGACAGAATTTTTCAAGACCAAAGACTTATACACTGCAAATACCTTTTTCCAACAACATAAAAAGCACACCTAGAAAAGATATGGGGATAAGACTCTTGTGGTTCAACAGTGAATAATTGCTATTAGGACTGATTGTGAATGTTGCAAATGTAAAGGTAGACATTTTACAACAAAAGGAAGGGAGTGGTTGATCTAACAGTCCAGGAGCGGAGGACCCTGGGACCATCAAGGGAGAAGAGCAGAGTGTAAGACCCTACCCAGAGAAGCAGCGATGCCAGAGATGGAGGCAGAGACGATGACATGGAGAGACAGAGCGGCTGGGGACTCTATAGACTCAAGGAAGGCAAGGGGCTGTGTGTTGGTGGCCGGGGGGCTGGCTTACCCTTTGGTAAGCCAAAAGCATGCCCATTGGTTGTTTGAATGGTTATGTTTTCCTAAATGCTTTGGAGTACATAAAAAAAACAACAGAGGGACTGGAAGCAAATGCTGTTGAATGATGATGCATGGAGAGGATTGTAATCATTGCAATGAAAATAAATATGATTGGATGAATGTAAAGCTGATGTTTTCCCATGTAAACTATCACTCAATTCACAATAAAAACTTAAAAAAAAAAAAGTATACCTAACAACAATATACATGAACCTCTCTAGATGGAATACACAGGAATCAAATCAACTACATCTGTGGAAAGAGATGATGGAGAAGATCAATACCATTAGCTAAAACAAGGCCAGTAACTGACTATGGAACAAATTATCATTTGCTCATATGCAAGTTCAGGCTAAAGCTGAAGAAAATTAAAATAAGTCTACATGAGTAAAAATGCAACCTTGAGTATATCCCACCTCAATTTAGAGACTACCAAATTTGATGCAATGAACATATTTGACGCACTGAACACTAATGATCAAAGACAAGAGGATTTGTGGAAAGACATCAAGAATGCCATACATGGAAAGAAAGCCAAAGGTCATTAAAAAGACAGGAAAGAAAAGATGAAAGCAAATGTTAGAAGGTCAGAAAAGACTCTTAAACTTATTCTTGAATATTGAGTAGCTAAAGTAAATACAAGAAATTAAATAGTAAAAGAACTGAACAGAAAATTTCAAAGGACAGGTCAAGAAGACAAAATATTATAATGAAAATATAAAGTATAATAATGAAATGTACAGAGAACTGGAGTTAAAAACCAAAGGGGAAGAATACCCTCAGCTTGAGAAGTATTTCTCCTCAAGCTGAAAGAACTGAAGAAAAAACACAAGCCTCATACTGGAATATTGAAGCAATCTATGGACAAACTATTGAATGACACCGGAAGCATCATCAGAAGATGGAAGGAAAAGAGTCACTATATCAAATGAATTTATCTATATATTCAACCATCTCAGGAGGCAGCATATGATCAAGAACTGAAGAAAGAAGTCCAAGCTGCACTGAAGGCATTGGTGACGAAAAACAAAGCTCCAAGAATTGATAGGACACCAGATGAAACGTTTCAACAAACTGATGCAGCACTGGAAGCACTCATTTAGTCTATGTCAGAAATTTGGAAGACAGACACCTGGTAAACCAACTAAAAGAGATCCGTATGTGTGCTTATTACAAACAGAGGCAACTCAACAGAATGCAGAAGCTATCAAACAATATCATCAATATCACACACAAGTAAAATTTTGCTTAAGATAATTAAATGATTGCAACAGTCCATCAACAGGGAGCTGCCAGAAATTCAATCCAGATTCAGAAGAGGAAGTAGAAAGGGGGGTATCATGAGATAGCATCAGATAAATCATGGCTGAAAGCAGAGAATACCAGAAAAGATGTTTAGTTGTGTTTTACTGATTATTCAATCAATGTGTGGCACATAACAATAAGAGTAGGAATTCCAGAACATAGTTGTGTTCATGGGCTATCTGTATAGAAACCAAGAGGCAGTCGTTTGAACAGAAGAAGAGGATAAATGTGTGGTTTAAAATTAGACAAGGTATGTGTCAGGGTTGTACCTTTCACCAGACTTAATCAATCTTTATGCTGAGCAAATAATCCGATAAACTGGACTATATTTAGAATTTGGCATCAGAACTGCAATATGCAGATGATACAACCTTGCTTGCTAAAGCTTAGAGGACTTAAAACAACTTACTGATAAAGATGAAAGAATCTATCTTCCATTATGGATTAAAACTCAATCCAAAGTAAACGAAAATCTTCACAACTGAACCAATAGGCAGCATCATGATAAATAGAAAAAAGATTAAAGTTGTGAAGAATTTCATTTCACTTCCATCAACAATCAATGCTCATGGAAGCAGCAGTCAAGAAATCAAACAACTTACTGTATTGGGAAAATCTACTACAAAAGTGTTAAAAACAGCAAAAATGCCACTTTCAGGACTAAGGTTGGCCTGATCCAAGCCATAGTAGTCTCATTTGCTTCATACGCATGTGAAAGCTGGACAATGAACAAGGAACACCTGAGAAGAATTCATGAATTTGAATTATGGGTTAGGGAAGAATACTGAAAGTACCACAGACTACCAGAAGAACAAACAAATCTGTTTTAGAAAAAGTACAGCCAGAATACTCTGTATTCTGCAACAATAGGCTCACATAACTACCGTGAGGATGACACAGGTTCGGACAGCGCTTCATTCTATAGCACACGGGGACACTGTGAGTCAGAGCCCACTCAATGGAACTTAATGCAAGTAATGACACATCAGAAATGTCATTACTTTAATTACTTCTAGTCTGTCGTTTGTTTAATGGCATCAAGTACAATGACAAAGGAGTTCTTATGGTTCAACGGTTAAAGCACTAAGCTGCCAACCAACAGGTGGACAGTTCAAACCCATCAGCCAATCTCTGGAAGAACGTGGCAGCAGCCTACTTCCATAAAAATTTACTCTGGTTGCAGGGAAGGGATTGTAATCATTGAGATGAAACAAGGTGTATAGTTTGCTGAATGTAGAGCTGATGATCTTGTGTGTAAACCTTCACCCAATTTACAATAAAAAGTTGTTTTTTTTTTTAAGAAAATTACTCTATACTATAGGGCCACTAAGCTCTGGTAGCGGAGTGGTTACGAATCGGGCTGCAAACCGCAAGGTCAGCAGTTCGAAATTACCAGCAGTTCCACGGGAGAAAGATGAGGCGTCCTGCTCCCGTAAAGATTTACAGCCTCAGAAACCCTGTACAGGGTCACTATGATTCGGAACCGACTCCACGGCACACAGCCATAGGGCCACTGGAGTCCTGGTGTGGTGCTGTGGGCTAATACTTGAGACAGCAAAATCGTTTGAACTGCAAGATCGGTGGTTCAAGCGCACCAGCTGCTCTTTGGAAGCCCTATACAGGGTCGCTATGGGTCGGAATTGAATCGACAGAACTTCACAACAACAACATAGGGCCACTGAATCAGAATCAGAATCAGAGCAATAACAGTAAGACTTGGTTTTTGAATTTAGTATGGTTGCAAGATGGCGGATCTGGTGGAAGTGCA
>NW_006408662.1:128861-129423 GCF_000296735.1 Chrysochloris asiatica
GGAAGGTGGGAAGGCACTCAGAATGCGACTGGGGGAAAAAACGCCTCCTCAAAGTAGAGTTGACCACGATGACGTGAATAGAGTTAAGCCTGGGGGAGAAAAGTGCCAAGATCCTTCAAGATGAAGAGAAACAGCCATAATTTGAAAATCGGAACGGGGAATGTGCGAAGAAGTATGAACCTGGGAAAATTGGAAGTTGTTTTAAAAAAAATGGAACGCATCAACATCGATATCTTAGGCATTACTGAGCTGAAAAGGATTGGTATTGGCCATTTTAAATCTGACAACCACATGCTTTACTATGCAGGGAATGACAAATTGAAAAGGAATGGTGCTGCATTCATCCTCAAAAAGAACATATCCAGATCAGTCACGAGGCACAATGCTGTAAGTGATAGGATAGTATCTATGCGCCTACAAGGAAGCCCAGTTAATACCACTATATTCAAATTTATGCACCAACCACTAAAGCCAGTGAAGATGAAATAGAAGAATTCTACCAACTTCTTCAATCGGAAATCGATCAAACATGCAATCAAGATGTACTGCTCATTACTGGTGA
>NW_006408662.1:132263-133732 GCF_000296735.1 Chrysochloris asiatica
AACAACAACATCCCATTAGGTTGCTAATGTTTATCTTCTGGAAAAATAACACCCTAAGGTAAATCCTGAACCACAGAAATAATACCTCTTGAATTCTGACTTACTTTTGTAAAATGGATTAAAATTCTAAATGTAAAAAATAAACGCACAAAATTCTCAGAAAATGATGCAGAGGGGCAATACTTTTTAACAATGGGTTATCTAATATAATAAAAAAGCACAAACTGTAAAGAACAAAATAAGTTGAGATCTTGCGAAATACTTTATTATTCACAAGACTTTAGAAAAAAAAATGAAATGACAAGCTACCGACTAGGAAAATATCTGCAAAAGCTATATCCGTTTAGAATCTAATAGCTAAACTATGTATAAAGCTTCTACAATTTAACTGCAAAAAGACAAAGAACCTAATCATGAAATGGGCCCAGGACTCCAATAAACATTTAAAAAGACCATTCAATGGGCTAACAAACACATGAAAAAATGCTCAATATCATTAGTCATCAGAGAAATGCAAATCAAAACTACACTGTGATACCATTTCAACCCACAAGGATGACTAAGATAATAAAAATATCAAATACTGGCTAGGATGTGGGACAACTAGAACCCATAATCCATTGCTGGTGAGAGTGCAGAATGGCACAGCTGTTGTGAAAGACAGTGTGGAGGTTCCTCAAAAAAGTAAAAATTTTACCATTCAAACCTAGCAATTCTACTCCTATATATACCCAAAAGGCTTGAAATCAGAGACTTAAGCAAATACTTATACACCAGTGTTCACCGTTATTCACAATAGTCAAAAGGTAGAAGCAAGCTAAATGCCCATCAACAGATGAATGGATAAACAAAACGTGCTATATTATGGATACCTTGGAGATCTTGTGAGTTTATTTCCATGAGCACTGCAATAAAGCAAATATCACAAAGAATGAGTTACATGAATATTTTTGTTTCCCTGTGGATATAAAGTTATGTTTAGACTATGCAATACTAATACATTTTTTTAAAATATTTTGAGAATTATGAAAATGCAACAGAGACAAAATGATCACATATTGAAAAAATGGCACTGATAAAACTTGTTCAACACAGGGCTGCCACAAACATTCAATGTGTAAAAAAATTCAACGTCTATGAAGCACAATAAGAGATATAGTCATACAGTGGAATACAACTCAGTAAGAGATATGAAATCTTCATATGGATGGAGCTTGAAGACATTATGCTGAATGAATTAAGTCAATGACAAAGGGACAAATATTTTATGGCCTACTTATAGATAAAAGACAAGAGCAGGAAAATGTATACAGGCCAAAGTTTATCAGTAGTTTCCAGGAGTAGAAGATAGTAGGGAAAGGGGGCTTGTGGTGTGGTGCTGTAGAATCAGCACTGGCCTGTGAACCACAAGGTCAGCAGTTCAAACCCACCAGCTGGTTCCTCGGAAACCCTATACAGGAGCGTGATGA
>NW_006408662.1:141332-142893 GCF_000296735.1 Chrysochloris asiatica
TATCATCTCACACCAGCAGTAACAGCAAAGATCAAAAAAGTAGAGGGCAATAAATGCTGGTAAGGATGTGGAGAGACTAGTAGGCTGCTGCATTGCTGATGGGATTGCAAAATGGTCCAACCTCTCTGGAAAGCAATATGGTGCTTCCTCACAAGGTTGGAAAGAGAAATACCTTATGATCCAGCAATTCCTCTACTTGGTAAATGCCCACAAGAAATATGAGCCATAACACGAGTAGATATACGCACACCAATGTTCATAGCAGCACTATTTACAATAGCAAAAAATTGGAGACAGCCTAAGTGCCCATCAACTGAAGAATGGATAAACAAAACTGTATTACCTTGAAGAATAACAAGGAAGCTGCATGTCACTGCATAATATGGGTGAACGCTGAGGACATTATGTTCCATGAAATTAGTCACAAAAGGAGAAATACTGCATAGGACCACTACTGTAAAAGACTATGAAAAAGAACCCATACTAAAAGGGGAGGGGGATTCTTTGCTGGTTACTAGATGTGGGGGGTAGGGTGAGGGGAGGGAGGGGAAGGTTGATTGAGCACAGGGTAGGGAATAGACACAGGATAGTTTGGGTGCTGGGGAGGGGAATGGAAGAACAAGGCGGATGGGAGGTTTGCATGGGCTAAGTGGGACAGAGGTAAATAATGATGTATGCACAACCTTGAAACTAAGAGCTCTGAGATACAGGGATTGAGGCATGGTTGGAATGGGCCAAAGAGAGGAAACAATGTTAAGATGCTTGGCTGTCTTTTGAATCTTGGTTTCCCTTGCATACCATTATAAAATAGACAATTGATGGGGAGAGAAAGGAAAAACCAGAAATATCACCACGGAAAGCTTCTAAGTTCGTCTTCTGCCTATGACTGATTGGAATACCTAAAACGAGGCTACAACTTGCCCAGTGAAAGAGTCTTCCTGTGGAGCGTCTACATTACATAAGACCATAGGTGGAATCCTGAACCCCATCCAGAATCTTCTGAGGTGGGAATTTCCCACTTGAAAGTACAAGCAGCTAGCCTGGAGTGCTTAGAGGAAGAGAAGATACGGCTTGAAAGAAAGACCAACAGGAAAAATAAAAAACAGTAACAGCAGTCCACCTGACTACTACAAGAACAAGCAAGTGGCTCGCCCAGGAGACATCAAGGCAAGTGGTTGGGTCCCCTCAGGGACCCTTCTAAGACTAAGACTCAAGGGGAATACACAAGCTGACATGGGCTCTGACTGGTGACCACATTGGTCACCGATAAGGGGAAGTGAGGGAAAAACAGCAATGAAGCTATAAGCTAAGCCCTACCATGTTCAATAGTCTCCTGTGAGCCCAGGTGGAGACCTGGTTGGCCAGCGGTATGGCAAGACCTGGGGACTCCTGGGCCCAGAGTCAGTGACACAGCCACAGAGCAATACAGTGGAAAGTGAAGCATCCATCTGATAAGAAGTGAGGGCATATGCACAAGAACACCCACACTGGCAAATAAAACCCACTTGACCTGATTTCAATGGCTGGATGATCAGAACTCAACTAGAAGAAGAAAGAAGAG
>NW_006408662.1:142993-150155 GCF_000296735.1 Chrysochloris asiatica
TAGGAATCAACTCAACAGCACTCAACAGCAAATGCTTATGGAATAGTGAGTTTTGTTTTATGGTAATGGAAAAATTACTTTAATTAAAGGTAGAGTTAAGATACAAACAATTATAGTAAGAGTTATATGGCAGATTAATGGTACTCCAAATAGCAGGTAAAACTAAAACCCTTTGCCAGTGAGTTGATTCCGACTGGTAATAATCCTATAGAGTAGAATAGTCCCGATAGGGCTTTCAAGCCTTTAATCTTTCAAGACTGCCACATCTTTCTCCCACAGAGTGGTTGGTGGGTTCTAACCACCAATCTTTCAGCTAGCAGACAAGTGCTTCAACTACTGTGCCACAACAGTAGATGAGCATGTAAATGAGAAAAGGGACACACAAAGAAAAGACAGCAACAGTCAATTTCATTTCTCTTGGTTGAAAGTTTGAAAAGATCAAGAATGCAAGAGTTCATCAAACCCAGTCTTTTGTGAATAAATCTTACTTCAAAAATTGTTTCTACAATTTTAAGTGACAGGAACTTCTAATAACCGCCCCTCCAAGCTGATAAACCTCTGCACACAGCTCTTACACTGTTCTAATCCTTAGATTGCTGGCGCTGTTAAGTGCCATCAAGTTAGTTCTGACTCATAGCGACCCCTGTACAGGGTTTTCCAAGAGCTGCTGGTGGGTTTGATCAATCCAGTGCTGATCCTACAGCACCACTAGGTAGGTAGTAGGGGCTTTTTTTGAATCACTAGGGATTGAGAGAGCTATCTGGAGAGAGCAGTTCTGCAGGACTAGGGAACCAGAAACGGAGCTGGCCCAGAAATAAAGATTATGGCAGAGAAGGGCAATTCTGAGGACAGTTTGTCTTTGTCCCCTCGACCTTCCTCCTAATCTGGGCCTGCTACCAGGAAGAGAACTACAACTGAAAATCAAAAGAGCTTCTGGACAAAGCAGCATCACTTTGTTACAAAGTGTAAAACAAGAGCCCTCAGCACCCCATAAAGTGACAGTGCAAAGAGGGCACCAAGGAATACTGGGTCTGTTAACTCTAGTTCATCTACGCTTCACCCTGAGGGAAGTGCCTACAAGAGGCAGTTCTGCCTCGCAGGATGAAGGAAGTAGCAACATCCCTTCTCCCAAGAGAACATGGGGGAGTAATAAATCAGATGTGACACTACTAAGGACAGAGTGGAAAGGAGCTGGCTGGTAGTCAAGTAGACAAATTAACGAGATAGGTGAGTTATACGTAAATAGTAATTCACCACATTGGATAGTGATGAGTGCGTGGGGGGAGTTTAAGGATGGGGAAGTTCCCACCTTTCATATCTAAATTCCCACTGTAATCACTCGGAGAGTTGGGATTGTTATGTGCCGTGGAGTTGTTTCCGACTCATAGCATAGCGGTTTCCGAGGCTGTAAATCTTTACGGGAGGAGAAAGCCTCATCTTTCTCCCACGGAACAGCTGGTAGTTTCGAACTGCTGACCTTAAGGTTTGCAGCCTGATTCGTAACCACTACGCTACCAGAGCTCCTTACCAACATAAGGCATACAATCTTTTGTCTACTTCCTCAGAAGGGAATAAGACGTTACACTCCCAGGAGAAATAAGAGTTCCCTGACCCAGCTTCATGTCCTAAGTCACATTAATGCTCTTCCCGTGCTACTATTTTTTCTTTTCAAAACTCCTAAGAACACTCTTCTTCAACGTGAAACCAGCCTCATAAATGAAAAAATTTTAGTAACAACACACCATAGGGTTTGCCCCTCCATTGCAAAGATGTTGGAACCTGGAAACACCAGACAAGAACCCTGTGAAGTTTTCACTTTCTTGCAGGGTAATGGATATAAGAGAGCTCAACATTGGAACAATTCTTCCCCCACCTCTACCTTCCATGTCATGGATTTTGGTCTTTTTATCTCTCAGGCCGTCTTTTTTGACAAAGGTAAGGGTGGGGTGTAACATCCCTGGAAAGCTGCCTGACTTACAACCACAATCTTTTTTTCTGTTGATTTTGATCTGGTTCCTGGGCAAGCTAAATGCTTCTGAGTGTTGTTGGTGGTGGTAGTGGTGGTGGTGGTGGTGGTGTGTACCGTGGAGTCGGTTCCGAATCACAGTGACCCTGCACAGGGTTTCTGAGGCTGTAAATCTTTATGGGAGCAGAGCGCCTCATCTTTCTCCCACGGAACCTCTGGTAGTTTTGAACTGCTGACCCTGAGGTTGGCAGCCCGACTCGTAACCACTATGCGACCAGAGCTGCTATTAACATTCAAATTCCTTCTGCCACTTCACAAAGTCTCATTTTTATGACCTTTTAAACTTACTTATACTCAATCATAGCAACCTCATCTTTTTTTAAGGAAGGATTGTTTTCCCAAGGGATATACATCTGTTGTTGTTAAGTGCCATAGAGTCAGTTCTGACCCATAGCCACAAAGTATAGGGTTTCCAAGGAGTGTCTAGTGAGCTTGAACCACCGAATCTTGCAATTCAAACCTACTTTGAAATCCAGCGCATTAACTCACAGTGCCACACCAGGACTTCAACAAATTAATCTAGACACTCTCATAAAGTTCACTGAAGAACAGAACCTTTGCTGCTGATGTTGTTAGGTATGGTCAAGTCGGTTCCAACTCATAGCAACCCCATGCACAACAAAACAATACATTGCCTGATCCTGTACCAGCCTCACAATTTTTATGTTTGAACTCATTGGTGCTGCCACTGTGTCAATCATCTCATTGGGAGTCTTCTTCTATTTTGCTGACCAACCACTTTGCTAAGCATGTAGTATTCTCCAGGGTCTGGTGTAAAAGAGACAAAGTCTCACCATCCTGGCTTTAAGGAGGATTTATCTCCTTTTATTCTGTCTTTTATCTCCATTTATCTCCATTTATCCTGGCTTCACGTCTTCCAAGAAAGATTAGTTTGTTCTGGCAGCTGATGCTACTTTCAATATTCTTCTCCAACACCGTAATTTAAATGCATCAATTCTTCTAAGGTCTTCCTTATTCACTGTAGAAATTTCATATGCATGTTGTTGTTGTTAAGTGCCCCGTCGAATCAGTTCCGACCCAATGCGACCCTGTACAGGGTTTCTGAGGAGCAGCTGTGAGCTTGAACCACTGACCTCGCAGTTCAAATGGGTTTGCCGTCTGGAGCATTAACCCACAGCACCACACCAGGATTCCACATACATATTGTGGTTGTTGTTAAGTGCTGACAAGTCGGTTCTAACCATACCGACCCTGTATAGGGTTTCCAAAGTGCAACTGGTGAGCCTGAACCGCCTATCTTGCAGTTCAAATGACTTTGCAGTCTAGCGAATTAACCCACAGCACCACACAAAAATACCATAGCTTGGGTCAGGCACACCTTAGTCCTCAAATTGATTATCTTTGCTCTTGAACACTTTGTGTAAAAAGGTCTTGTGCAGCAAATTTGCCTAACACAATACACACTGATTTCTTGATTGCTGTTTCCATGAGTGTTGGTTGTAGATCCAAGTAAAATGAAGTCTTTGACATCTTCAATCTTTTCTTCATTTATCATAATGTTGTTTATTGGTCCAGTTTTGAGGATTTTCATTACATTGAGGTGTAATCCATACTGAAGGCTGAACAGAACCGAGTGGTGTTGAATACTAACACGTAAAGTAACTCTGGAGGAAATTTTACCCATATGTATACTATATTAAGATTGCAGTCTGGCACATTCACCCACAGCACCACACCATTAAGGTAGAGAACTACAAATCATGTTCTAACACTTCTCCCAAACACATACACACCATTTCCATGCTTAAAAATGGTACAGAAATATCATTTACCTCTTTGCTTTAAGCTAGAAAGCTCGTCTGCACACAAAAAAGTGGAGGGTAGAGGACCAACACAGTTCAGGAACCAGCTGTGCTTGCTAAGCCACAACTGGCTGACCTGTTCCTGAAGTATGTAATGGGTAGAAAATTTCTCGTTGGACAGCAAATAGATAAACAGCATGTGCACTTGGCCTCCCACTCCTTAGGCCAGTCAGAGTTTTGACCAAGGCAACAAAAAAGCACAGAAGCCATTCAAACACAATGAATGAAGCCTCATGACAAAGTGGGCAGGACAGAGGTATGAAAATCAAAGTTGGAAAAACCAGAGTTGGATCAAGGGACAAGTAAACTTGAAGACAGAGGAGATGAAGTCTGGAGACTCCCTGGGGAGACAGTTTTCTATGGGAGCTTTCGTGGAGCCCATATGTCAACAGAAGCTATTGAACAAGCCCCCCTCACTCCAACAGGGACCCTTCAAGTACTCCTATTACTGATTTTAAACAACACAGTATCACTTTTGTAAATACAGAAAATCAGCAGGTTGATTTGAGATGAATAAACAGAACAAAAGGCTAGTGTACAGTCTCTTGAATACCATCCAATAAAGTGGTTGTAGATAAAAAAACAAACATATTTAAACTTCATTAGCAAAAGTCTATTACTTAGAGGCGGGGCTTGATGGCGGATAGGGTCCAGGTGCAGTGAAGATCTCTGTCAGCAATACCACAGAATACTAAACGAAGCGGGTTCAGAGCAGAGCTCCAAAACTCTAAACCACATATCTAGGAATATTTAAAAAGTTTGAAGGCTTATACCTAGTGGAACTTGTAGTGGAAGTAAGAAATCTCATACTTTATAATCTACCAGGCTTGGCAGCCCAGAGCCAACAACTTGGGTGAGACCAAACGGCAAGACCAAGCGGCTGAGCAAACAGATCCACCATGGAACCTAGGAGCAAAGGTGGGCAAACTACTTTGTCAGTTTTGCTTTGTTCTGATATTTTTGTTGGTTGTGTTGTTATCTGTTCATTGGGCCCCCACTGTTTGCACACCTTAATTCTGGTGACTAGAGGGGGTTGCCTGAGCAAGTGGACACCCCAACCCATACCACAGTAGGTCCTTCTGCCACAAATCTGCACAGATACACTCAGCATTTATAGAGTCAGGCAGCTCAACAGCCAGCCCTGAACTGTTTATTAATAGGGAAAAGGCCAGAACAAGGGGTGTGGAGAGGGAGACAGTGTATAAAACAAAACAGGCCAAAAGTTAAATCCTGAGGTACAGCATAACAACCAACAGTGGCATCTTAAAATTTATCAGGTGGGCTTGAAGGCAAGAAGCTGAAAGAGGACACTGAAGTCATACTTATATCAGGCTACAGAATTTTCTTTTTTCTCTTCTCTCCTTCCTCTCCCTTTTCTGTGATTATAGACTACAGTATCCAATCTAGTTTTTTCGTTGTTCTTGGGTTGGGTTTTTTTTTTTGGTTGTTTTTTGGGGTTTTTTTTGGTTTTTCTATTTTTTTTTACTGTTGCTGTTGTGTTGGGTTTTGTTATGTCTTTTACCTTTGGGGGACTCTTTCTCTCCTATAATACTGAAGAAGAGACAGCAATTGCTACCATATAGTCAAGCTACAATCACACCCTATAAAACCCCATAATCCAGACAAGAACCAATACCAACTGCCATACACCAGATAGGAAGACAACACCTGCTACAGTTACTTTGAGATGAGTAGTAAGAAGAGTGAAAAGGGAAGCCCACATCCTGATCACATCTACCTGGAGGCAATCAGAAAGCATAAAAAAATACCAATACACACACTCAATTAAGTATTAAGGGCACAGATAAACACTAAACATGTCCAAGAAGCAAAAACAGAAGACCATACCAGCATATGTCCAGAAACAAGACAAAGTGACTGAGACAAATGACGTAGAGGTAGACCTGGACTCCATTCTGGAAGGAGGGCAGGCCTTGAAAATGCCTGACAAGGAATTCAGAAAAATGGTTATAAAATGTTTCAAAACACATTACAATGGAGTTGAGAAAAACAAGGAAGAAGTCAGGAAAGTGCTACAGGAACAATCAAATAAGACAAGCACAGCATTGGAAACATTTCAAAACCTACAGAAAGTGGTCCAACCGATCAATAACAGAATATCAAAAATTGACAATACACTGAAAGGGCAAAGGAGCAGAATAGAAGAGATGGAAGGCAGAACTAGTAAGATGGAAGACAAATCTCTCAATACCACTAAGATAGAAGAGCAAGCAGAAAAAAAGATAAAAAGAATCTGAAGAAGGCCTAAGATTCATGTTGGACAGCATGAAGGAAAATAACTTAAGAATTATCAGCATTCCGGAACAGGAAGAATCACACAAGTCCACAGAGGAAATAGCTGAAGAAATGCTGGAAGAAAATTTTTCCATCATCCTGAAAAATGAAAAGATAAACATTCAAGAAGTTCAACGAACCCCAGGAAGGATAGACTCCCCCAAAAGAAAATCACCAAGACATATCATAATCAAGCTCTTCAAAATCAAAGATAAGGAGACACTCCTGAAAGCAACAAAGGAAAAGAGAAGCATTACATACACAGGTAATCAAGTCATATTAAGCTCAAATCTCTCAGCTGAAACCATGCAGGCAAAAAGGCAATGAGGAGACGTATATAAAACCCTGAAAGAAAAAAACTGCCAACCAAGAATACTTTATCCAGTAAAGCTTTCAATCAAATACAAAGGTGTAATCAAAACATTCCAGGATAAACAGAAGCTAAGGGATTTTGTCAAAGCCAACCTTGAGCTACAAAGCATCATAAAGGGAGTTCTGTGAACTGAGAACCAACAAGAACAAACAACAAACAGAGATTAACATATGTGGCAGCACCTCCCAAAACTAAATCGCCAGATGGAAGAGTTGAGAACAGAACAAAACTATAAGAACAAACTCAAGAGAATCTGGGAGGTCAGTCTATGATCAAAACAACTACAATGTGAAAGAGGTAAACAGGTAGGGACAGAGATCCAGATGGTGAGAAGATCAGGTACATTACAGTATTAAAACAGACTGCACTAAATGGAGAGAAAAGTTAATGGAATATAAGGTACCCTCAAAGAAAATTAACAAATATTTCACAACATACCAAGAAAATGAAAATCCAAGAACATAAAAACATTAAAAATATAAGGAAACTCATAAGGAAGAACACAAAAACCAGAACTCAGCACAGGAAGACACACAGAACAAAGAAAGCAGCAACACCACAAAAAAACAAACATAATGGCAGCAACTAATCCATATCTATCGATAATTACACTGGATGTAAACAGATTAAATGCAACAGTTGAGA
>NW_006408662.1:154874-186311 GCF_000296735.1 Chrysochloris asiatica
TGTCTGGGCGGGACTGATGAAAAGAGAAGGGGATAGCACTCATGTGGCACAATAGTGAATAACTGCTATCAGGACTGACTGTGAGGGTTGGAAATGTAAAGGTAGATGTTTTGTAGCAAAAGGAGGAGAGTGGTTGACTTTGCAGTCCAGGAGTAGAGGTCCCTGGGACCATAAAGGTAGAAGAGCAGAATGTGAGACCCTACCCAGAGAAGCATAATGCCAGAGATGACGTGGAAATACAGAACGGCTTAGGACTCTATACCCAGAGAGGGAGAGGAGCTGTGTGTTGAAGACAAAGGGGCAGGCTTACAGGATATACCCTTTGGTTGGTTTATGATGCATGGAGCAAACTGTAACCAAGGCAATGAAACGATATACGGCAGGATAATTGTAAAGCTAATGTTCTCCTCCCAAGTAAACCATCACATAATTCACAATAAAACATTTTTTTAAAAAAATCAATTACTGAGAACAAAAATTTTCTTACTTGTTTTGCATTTGTTCTTATTGTTAAATGCTGTCAAGTTGGTTCCAACCCATAGCAACCCTGTATAGGGTTTCTAAGGAGTGGCTGGTGAATTTGAACCACCAGCCTTGAGATTCATACAGATTTTGCAGTCCAGCGCATTAACCCACAATGCCACCCCAGGACTTTTATATTACTCCATTCAAGTAGTGTTGTTTGGGAGTCAGTAAATACTCCCTTTATCTGGCACCATCATGGAAGATGACACAGTTCCAACCCTACATAGCAGGAGAGCAAGAGTTGCATGAAGACTCTAGGTAATGGCTCATCCCCCTTAGATGACAACTCAAATCCAAGACTTTTGATGAGTTGACTGTTGGGTATTTTAAAAACATTTGATATCAAACCAAAAGCACTCTATGAACTAAACTGCTAAAAAAAAAAAAAAATCACAAAAGCTTTAAAGTATGTGAGTTAAAAAAAAAAAAGTCAGGTATGCAGTGGACCACTCATTCAATACCTAATTCCCACCTGCAGCTCCTTGGGGGAACACTTGCTCCCTTTCTCCTGCTGTTAGGAGTACATTGGTGGAAATTTTTGAAAGCATTTATGATAATGCCCAAACTCTTTTTAACAACCATTTTTTATAGCAGCCTCTTTTCTTAACATGTACTTCACAATACTCTTTTTATGTGTCTATTGCAAGAGCCTCCATTATACCTCATGACCCAGGGGCACCATCACTAGCTACCCTCTAGTGATGGAATAACAGATGGTTAATTCCATCAGTTATCTTATTCCATTCTCCAGCCTTTTACAGGTTCCTTTCTATTACTAAATTACTGTATCTCTAACAAGCTAAGAAAATAATTAGATCCAAGAGCATCCTGCCTAAAATAAAGGTTGTCTCCCTGTTTAAACCACAGTCTATTGGACAAATATGTCATATAAGAAAATAGAAATTACAACACCCGTAGACAACTTCCTAGTGGTTTGATTGCTCCTTGCCTGGGATGTCTCAGTTATATACAAGCAATGATCAAAGAATCCACAAAAAGTACCTTCTGATCACCTAGGAGTCACCCTGGTGGCACTCGACTAGTAACCACAAGGTTGGCAGTTCAAACCCACCAGCCACTGTTCATGAGAAGGATGAAGCTGTCTGGTCTCATAAAGATTCAGTCTCTAAAACTATATAGGGTCGCTTTAAGTTGGAATCAATTTGATGGCAGTGGGTTTGGTTTTGGTTTGGGTGCACCAAGAGCTCCTGTTCTTCAAAGGCAGGTACCCCGTTCCCCCTGAAAACTTCATCTTGTAGCCTAAATGTCTTAAACAACAGTGTAAGACAAAACGCCACCCACCAACCCAACTGTCATCAAGTCAATTCCAATTCATAATGACCCTACATACAGGTTCAAAAAGCCTCATCTTTCTTCCCCAGAGCAGATTTGAACTACTGACCTTGTACTCAGTAGCCCAATGATTATCCTACAGTGCCATCTGAGGTTTCTAAGTCTACTTGCATTCCAGAAAGCAGCTTGTTGAAGCACAAAACTGATTCCACCCAAAACCAAAAACTACAATCTAGTAGTTTGAGCACAACAATTTCTATTTTAAAAGAAACCCAGATGCTGCTGTGATCCAGCTAGGTTTAAGACCTACAAGCATACACAGTATAAAAGACTATCCCTCCTTATTCACAAAAACTTGACTCATACTGAAGCTGGTTTTGTGCATCATAGACATTTAAAACTATGAGCCAGAGTACTGTAAATGAAGTGCTCCTATATACCATGAAACTGTGCTCAAAGGTTAAAATCATTACAGAGCACAGGGACAAAACATTCAAGGATTCTTACATATCACAAGAACAGAGAAGGACTTATTATGGTATGAACTGAAAGCAAATTCAAAGGAAAAGCACATGAGATGTCTTTGAATAATATACTCAGCAATTCATGGGGCAAACAGTATTTATGATAGCCAATTAGAGTCCTGGTGTGGCGCTGTGGGTTAATGCACCAGACTGCAAAGCCGTTTGAACTGCAAGGTTGACGGTTCAAGCTCACCAGCTGCTCCTTGGAAACCCTATACAGGGTCGTTACGGGTCGGAACCAACTCAACGGAACCAAACACTTTACAACAACATCAACAACAATTAATTTCCAAAACACACACACATTTGATTTTACTGCCCCCACAATCAATTTTTAGAAGCCATGCAATTCGCTTTTTATTTCCTCGTGTTGGCAATATCAATCTTTTAAATCACACAACAAATGCTGGCTTAACTCAACCAATATCCATGCAATGAGATCTAAGATCTTTGTGACTTCTGTTTGAACTACACATTCTGATTTTTTTATAAACGTGCTTTCAACCTATGCAAGTCAACCTATGCAAAAAATGTTTTGTATCTAGAAGAAGCCACCTTATCCCAAAGTAAGGGAAAAGCATCTAAAGACTTACTGTACTTCCCCAAACACCAGCTGATTATCTTTCCAAACTAACCAACTTTAAGACATTTTTTAAAAATATATAAACCAGGTACAGTTTTATTCTTAAAAGAATTTTTGATTGACTAAAACAAGCATGCATTAAATAAATATTTTCTCAAAAGTTTAAGACAAGATCACTGAGCTTTTACTGAAATTTAAATTAGCTATCGTGGAATCCTGGTATAGTACTGCAAGATAATGCAGTGGAGCACTAGGTTGGTTTGAAGCATACCAGCGGCGCCTCAAAAACCCTTTACAGGGTCACTGTGAGTCAGAACCGACTAGACGGCATTTAACAACATCACAGTGATTGTCAGGGGAAGACTCCACTGTCACTGAGATAAAAGGAGAGTTATTCTATTTTATCACATTCCTCCTTTGGTTTGATGTGAACTAAGTCTTAAAGTGTTTACTTGATGCTGTTAGATAAGAACTGGACGGCAAGGTGGGCAATTCAAACTCAACAGCTGCTGCTCAGAAACCCTATGAGTCTCTGAGTCAGAATTGACTTGACGGCACTTAACAATAACCATACACCCAGCACCATGCTAAAATCTGGAGATCCAAATGACTTTTACATTTTTAAATGACTGAATGGAGAAAGTTTTTTCACAACACACAAAAAAATAGGAAATTCTAATTGTACTGTCCACAAATTACATCCACACTAATTCGTACATATATAATCTCTGGCAGCTTTTGCACTGTAAAAGCAGAGCACATTGGTTCCAATACACTACTGTCCTAAAAGCTAAACTATTTACCATCGACCTCTAACCTAAAGGATGTTGTCTGTTGTTGTCTTATGAAAGCTATGAAGTTTTTACCTATGCTATGTCAAAATCTGTTTTCTTCTATTCCTAGCTGCTAGAGCTGCAGTGAGTGTAACCATCCTTCAATATAACAGTTGTTAGTTGCTGCAGCTCTCTAAATTTTGAAAGAATAATGCTCCATCCATCTTCAACATTGTTTCCTTTTTCACAAGGCATATTTTCGATGACTATTGTAGCGTAGTGGTTATAAATCGGGCTGCTAACCTCAAGGTCGGCAGTTTGAAACTACCAGCTGTTCCATGGGAGAAAGAGGCTTTCTGCTCCCATAAAGATTTGCAGCCTTGGAAACCTTGTGCAGGGTCCCTATGAGTCAGAACCGACTCCATGGTAACAACAACCATTGTAAACATTTACTAAGCACCTACTACCATACACTGGAGTCCTGATGTGGTGCTGTAGGATAAGCACAGTACTGCTAACCACAAAGCCAGCGGTTCAAACCCACCCGCCACTCCTTGAAATCCTATATAGGGTCTCTACAAGTCAGAACTGACTCAAAGGTAATTAACAATACCAACCATAAACCCAAGTACCATGCCAAGTTTTAGAGATGCCATTTCTTTTAAGTGAGAAAACACAGACTATCGAACTAGACTGTCCGTCCAACTTCACTTAGCTACTGCAGATCCCATACCATGTTATTTCAAAGCAGCAAGATTTTGAGCTTTAATTGGTTGTCAAACTATCCCTTCTAGAACAGTGGAGTTTGAGGCTCAACGAGATGAAACTTCTATCCGATCCTGGCAACTAAGCCAAAGCACCTGAGTATTCTTCCCAGCCTTGCCAAACAGCTGTTTCACACTGCAATGTTCATTTATAATAGCATATCATTTTTGCCTTGCAGATAATACTGTCTTCATTAAAACAATACAACTTTGTATCTTTAGAAGCAAAACCAAGCATCAAGGAGACATTAAGATCGGTTAAAATACAATAACAGTCTTGGTGTGGCACTGTAGGATAAGCACTGGACTCAAACCTACTAGCCACTACTTGGAAACCCCATCTATACAAACTCACTATGAGCTCAAACTGGCTGGCTCCACAGCCCTTAACAACAGCTATTGAATGCTCACTAAGGGAATTATATTGTATGCTTTACATATTTTCTCATTTAAACTTCACAGCTCCAAGAGGTAAGCAATTAACCTAATTTCACAGATGGGGAAACTAAGTTTTGAGGCAATTTATACAAAGAGACAGTTCTTCCTCAAATCCAGAGTCTCAACTACTATGCAAAACTTTCAAATACTAACTTTCAATCATAATATAGTCACAGTGTTGCCTACAAGACAGAAGATAAAAAAACCTATCTGAAAGATAACAATCACTCTATTATTTACTGAAGAGTCCTAGTGGCACCATGGGTTGGATGTTGGTCTGCTAACCACAAGGTTAGTGCTTCAAACTCACCCTCCATGGAAGATGAGGCTGTCTGCTTCCGTGTGGACTTATAATCTCAGAAACCCTATATAGAGTCAGTATGAGTAGAAATCAACTTAATGGCTACCACCATTAAGTTTACATTACTACCACCTCAAATATGGTTTCATAACACCGTTTTTCAAAACAACTAAAAACCCAGAATCAAAAGCTCAATTGTAAAAATGTACTTTTTTCTTTGCAATGCATATACTTCTTCCCCACTAGACACTCCTTGAGAGTATGACCCATTCTCATACCTCCATATCTCCCTACGAAACTTCCATATGGTGAGCATTGAATAAACCTGGTGAATGAACACAAACTTAGAAAGAAATGTTACTTAGAAATTCTGCCAGGAAAGTAGTGAGTAGAAAATCTACAGTGAGCGAACAAATATCCTGTCCTCAATTTAGTTCATAATGTACTGGTGATAAGTATATTGTCTTCAGAATCATTTTTATACGCGTAGGATACAACTTAATAAGGAGCTCTGGTAGCGTAGTGGTTACGAATCGGGCTGCGAACCTTAAGGTCAGCGGTTCGAAACTACCAGCAGCTCCGCGGGAGAAAGATGAGGCTTTCTACTCCCGTAAGGATTTACACCCTCAGAAACCCTGTACAGGGTCGCTATGGGTCGGAACCGACTCGATGGCACTTAACAACAACAAGGATACAACTTATGTATAAGGTGCTACTCTCATCCAAACACAGTGGTATGTGCTAACTTATTATGTATTTATAATCACAGAATATGAAAGTGAATACTTACAGGCCTAAGCTACCAAAGAATAATCTAATGTAGAAACTAAACTCCCTCATATACTCATGTTATGTATTTTCCCAACTATGTGTCTTCACTTGGAAGTCTACACACCTTAGACTTTGCCCACACATGACATTTTCCTTCCATGAGAGGTTCCCTGAAAACGGAGGGCTCCTCCTGCCCCTTCCAACTCCAGATGGCCTAATACAGTATCTTGAATAAGAAGCATACAGCCAATACGTAAAAGGGTCGCGCAAAATGGAACGTTTTCAGTGCACCGACCACATAGAATGTTAAGGGGAGGCAACACCTTGCCATAATTCTACAGACAGGCAGCATCCTCCTGTGAACTTTTGCAAATACTTGGCTTCTAAAAGGCAAAAAGTTGCTTCTTCTTGTTAAGTGCCATCGAGTCGGTTCCGAGTCATAGCGACCCTTTATAGTAGGGTTTCCCAGCAGCGACTGATGGATTTGAACTGCCGACCTTGTGATTAAGCCACCCAGTGCTTATTCTACAACTCCAGAAGGCTGTAATTGTTGGCAATAGAGCTCACTGCACACCAACAGCAATAGCACACCCACAAGACATTTCAGAGCCATCACCTAGTACTCAGTAAAAAAGTTCACGCTGGCCAACGTTGTTACAGACTCATACTTAGGTTCCTAAACACGGGGTCTCTAAACACAGCACAAAGGTTAAGTCAGAAAAGGATCCAGAAGTTTTAAGTCTCTTCTAAAGATGTATTTAAAACACTTGTGAAACAGAAGAACCATTTATCCAAAAAGACCGAAGGATAGCCCTTCAAGCTTGTTTTCTCTATCCCCAGGAAGTCTTACTTTGAAATTCAAGAAGTTACATCGAGGTTGTCCAAATTGACAACGCCAAAGCTTGAAGCTGAAGCTGACAAACCTACCGCCCTTAACTTACAGTTCTGATAGTGCCCTTTCTTCCTTACAACGCTGTGGCGCTAATCAATGACGGTGTATCAGCGTTAAATTTAAATTTCCTGGCTCTGGCCACAATGCTAACCTAATTAAAGCATGTGGTCAACCTTTAGCGTTTTCAGTGCGATAGTTTGCATCACTTTAGCTAGCCTCAGAGTCAAGAGACAGTTGCACCCGTCCTAGAGCCCCTCACCCCCATCAATGGCAAACCCTCTATAAAATAAAAAGACGAGAAAACGCCCTCCACCGCCCACAGACCCGCCAAGCTCCCCAGGGACCTCACCCCCACGACTCACATCAAGAGCACTTTGGGGACTGTGGAAGCAAGTCACTCACGTCAGTACTACTTCCCCACAGCCTGAGCCCCCACCCCAGGAGTCCCTCAACTCGCCGGAGCTCCACGCCCGCGCCCCCGCTCCCACCGCCCCCGGCGCGCCAGCCCGCCCGCTCCCCGGGGCGCGTGGCTCAGGTCGGCCCCGCGCTCCACCCGCGTCTCCGCGCACACATTTCCGTCCAGCAAACTGCGGCCGCGGGGGAGGGGCGGCGGCGGCTCTCCCGGCCGTCGGGCTGGAGCCTGTGCCCGCCGGCGGGGAGGGGCTGAGCGACGGGCGGGGGTCCGCGGAGGGGGAGGGGGAGGTACCTCGTACAGCTCCTCGGAAGCCATGGTGGGCGGCCGGGCGGCCAGCGGGCGAGCGGCCCCAGCCGGAGCGGACAGGAGGACCGGGAACCGGGGCCGGCGAGGGGCGGCCCCGCCAGGCAGCCGACACTTTGTTTCAGTTGGGCTCGGCGTGGCCTGCGCTTCCTGCTCCCCCTCGCTCCGCGCCCGGAGCCCTGCACAGACAAGCTCTCGCACTCCGAGGCCAGTGCGGGCTGGCGCGGCGGCGCGGCCGGGCTCGTGCGCAAGAGCAGCTGCGCAACGCGCCCCCTCGCCGCGCTCACTCCCCGGCGGGCCGGCGCGGGCTCGGGCGCATCGCTCCCGCGGGCCGGGTAGGGCTGAAGCGCGGCGGCGGCGGCGCGGCGGCTCCCCCTCTCCGGCGTAGTGCAAAAAGCTTCCTACTTGCGACCGAAAAACCTGCCTCGGCTACTGAGCATGCCCAGTGAGGCCGCCGGGCGCGCTCCGGCTCTCCGGGTTTTCAGGCCGGCCGCGCGGGCGGGGCAGGCGGGCGGCCGGCGGGGGAGGCCCAGGGAGCGGTGGGTCCGCTCTGGGCCGGCGGGCGGGAGCGGTGGCAGGAAGGGGAGGGGCCGCGCGGGGAGGGGCCGCCCAGGGGAGGGGCTCTGACGGGGGAGGGGCCGAGTCTTGCTGCCCCTCCAGACTTCTCCCAAGTCCGGCTTCCCCAGGTTGCGTTCAGGCTGCCTCGACGGGGCCGCTAGCTGCAAGCCCCCGAATACTCGCGGGTCGAACCAGGGACTCGTAGGGCGTGAGGTGAGGGCCGCGAGCAGGCACACCCGACTCCGTACGCCCGGAAATTCTCGGGCTGGCGGCACTTTCCTGCCCGACGGCCGCGCTCCTTAAGGCTCGCGCGCGGCGAACTCTATCCTTGAAAGCCTGGAGTCTCCGCTTCCGCTGCGCGGCCACATTGGCCCGAAGGAGCTGGGGGTGCCCGAGCGCAAAGGTGCGCCTATGGGTAACCCCTTGTCCGCCCTGTGCGAAACCTCTGATTTCCTTCTCGAAGCGCCCACCTCCTCGGGGGAGATGGGAAGCAGGGGAGAGAACGCAACTTGGGCTCCGGGAAGTCTAAATTCGAATGGAATGAAGTTGTCAGTAGTGGTTCTCTAGGGGAGGGGATGCCCTCTGGGTTGGAACGGAGAAAAGGGCCGGGGACAGCCCGCGTGGCACGCTGCCAGGGCAACTCCACAGACAGCCCAGCGTTTCCCATCACCCTGAAAGACTTCTGGGCGTAATGAGGAAGGGCTCTACTGACCAGATCCCCACAGAGCGGACAGCTCCAAACCTTCCGGACAACCGCAGAGTTAACTTCTCTACGGAGCACTTCTGAGATATTTACAGATCCTCCCTCAGCCTTTGCACCTGGAAACCACCACCGAATCCTACATTTCTCCCTTTTCGTCCTGGTAATCTAGGGCAGCTCTAGTTCCTAGCCGACCTCTCAGCTACCAGGTGGTTCCCACCAAGTTTCTTTCTAAAACCACTGTGTCCCCAGTCTACATTTACACAACCACCAGGCTCTTCAAAAAGACAGTTGGCGTTCTCCGCCCTCTTCATGCCCTGGAACAATTACAAAGCTTGCCTTGGTGTCTCCCTCTGCCTGAAATTACCCTTTTCTTAAACCCCACACCGGAACTATCACCTCAAAGGCAAAGCCTTCATGACTTCCATAACAAAACTAGTCTATCCCTCTGCAGGTGTTTCCCAAACGCCAGATGTTCTCTCAAGGACTTTAAGCACGCACGATTGTTGTGGTAGTTAATTAAGTACCAGTGCCGTCTAGTCGGTTCGTCACCCACTCCCCACCCAACACCTTTAGACTATGACCTTTTCCCAAATATCTTCACATTGGACTCTCCAGCACCTAGTTGTTGTTAGGTATCATCCAGTCCAATATATAGCAAAAGTTTTCTTGAATGAATTGGAATTCCAGCGTCCACAAAGAAGTCTGATACCCACGTGTCAAAATCCCATTATCAAATATCTTGACAACAAAAATCACAAATTAAAATCTCCACCTCCTTATTCTTCAAGTTGCTGAGAAAGTGCTACTTTTCCCCCTGCCATCCAGCCAACTCTCTCTCCTACCTTTAGATAATACTGCCTCGTTCCTCTAGGCACTTGTTAACAGTTTATTATAATCTCTCTGGGCACACAAATTCATCAACCGAAATTGAAAGCTCCTTGAAGGCAAGTCCTATGACTTTGTACATACTAGAAATGTCACAATTAGGGCACACTAACACAAGTACTCAAATATTTGCAAGTGGTAGTTTTGTTTCTGTTTTTTAAAATCACAAATGCGTAACATATATAAATAAGAAAAGGGGGATCTTCAATATAAAATGAACCTATGGCTCATGTGTAAACCTATGTACAATGATTGACCAATATAAATGCAAACATTTCTTGTCCATAGCCACCACCAAAGCAGTTTATATTAATCATCCCCAAGCTGCTCCACCAAGCATTTGATGATGCCATAAAGTAAAATATGTTATCTTTAACTAAAGAATCCCCCCATCCTACCAGTTACCAAGGTAGGATAGACATTCACAACAACCATATTCAGACATTGAGCTAATTCATTTGATAGAGCATATGTAAAATCTTAGAGCAAGGTGTTTCTCTCTATGTAAAAAAGATAACTAAGATAACTCGAACAAATTTGTTTACACAAACCTTTAATTATGATGATCTGGATGATTTTTATTCTATGGAGAGTTGTTGTTAAGTTGAATCAATTCTGATTCATAGCCACCCAGTATAAGGTTTCCCAGGAGTGGCTGGGGGGTTTGAACCACCGAGCTTTTGGTTAGCAATCCCAGTTCTTATCCTACAGCAGCACACCAGGACTCCATGGGTAGTTATTTTAAGTGCCATCGAGAGGGTAGCCCAGTGTAGGGTACCAAGGTGGATTTGAACTGCCATCTTGTGGTTAGCAGTCCAGTCCTTATCCTATAGTACCACATCAGGTCTCCTCCATGGATAGTCATTGTTGTTAAGTACCATTGAGTCCATTCTGACTCAGCGACCCTGTAACGAGTTTCTGAGTGACTGGTGGGTTTGAACCACCAAACATATGGTTAGCAATTCAAGGCTTATCCTACAACACCAGAGTAGTAGTTGTTGTTGTTAAGTGCCATTGAGTCAATCTAGACACATAGCGACCCTGTATAGGGTTTTCTGAGGAGTGGCTGGTGAACTTGAACTGACCGACCTTGCAGTCCAGCACATTAACCCACAATGCCACACCATGGTAGTAATCAGCATTAAAATAGTAGCTACTCAGCAGAGCTCTGGCCTCTACACAAAACTGGATTAAGGCATTCTCCTAACCTCAGTTTCAGAAACCCGCTTCTTGCATCTTTTAGATGGGGGGGGAGGTCGGGGGGTGTTGTTGTTATGTGGTGGAGTCGATTCCGAGATTCCGACTCATAGCGACCCCTATACAGGGTTTCCGAGGCTGTAAATCTTTACAGGAGCAGAACGCCTCCTCTTTCTCCCGCGGAACAGCTGGTAGTTTCGAACTGCTGACCCTAAGGTTCGCAGCCCTATTCATAACCACTACGCTAGACCTTTTTATGCAAAAATTTATAACATCATTGATGGGCCATAGAAAATTATCAACTTAAAAATTAGCCTGCTGTATTTGGCCAGACATTTAATTGTTGTTAAGTGCCGTGGAGTCGGTTCCGACTCATAGCGACCCTGCACAGGGTTTCCGAGGCTGTTAACTCACCCCTAATGTGGTCAGTGGTTCAAGTTCACCAGCTGCTCCTTGGAAGCCCTATACAGGGTCACTATGGGTCCAAATCAACTTGCCGGCACTTAACAACAACGTGGTAAGTCCTGGTGTAGTGCTGTAGGATAAGCACTGAACTGCAATGTTGGTTTGAACTTCAAAGTCGGCGATTCAAACTCACCAGCTTCACCTCAGAAACCCCATTCAGGGTCGCTAATGTGTTGGAGCCGTCTCGATGGCACTCAACAACAATGTCATGGCTGGAACTGTGGTTGCCTTGGCAGGGCCAGACTAAACGATTTTGTAGGCCTTATAGGGCCCTCGGGCCTTACATTCCCCACCCTGATTTAGATGGTTTCTATCTTAACTAAGTATACCAGCTGAGGAAATCAGTACAGAGCTGCTTGCCTAGTGATATTGAAAAGTAGAGCAAGTTTTCAGTTGTTTTCTTTTCCTCTCTAAACTGTTCTCCTTTCTGTCTTCCTCCTAAACACCTCGAGTACTCTTGGTTTACTGAACACCATTTTGTTTATATACATACTGCACCTCATTAGCTTAATGTGTCTTACTTTTATACAATCTCTGCTTTTCCCCCTTACTTTTAAAATATAAACAACATTTAATCCATGCTCATATCGAAAGTAAATATGTCCAATATTATTTAATAGCTTGAGTTTATATCACCTTTTATGAAATAGTGAAGTTTTTGCAGTAGTTACCATGACCACGTGTGTGGGTGCTGTGAATGTACTTTCTCAGTGAATAGAGAATAAAAGTGAAATCACATCCCCTAAACACATCAGGAAGATGTCTTCACTGTACCAAAAATACATACCACACAAGAGTAGATACTAAGAAAATACATAAATCATAAAGATTATAGAAGTGATTAGCAAGAGAAGATGGTATACACAATGATTAAAATATACATCTACCGGCAATAAACTTCATCCCTTACCTGATGAGAGCAAGTGGTGGAGACAATCCAATTTACTCTTCTCCCAAAAGGATCTGAACAATAGACAGTCCACAGTATCACTCAAGATAATACTTTTTAAATTAGGAATCAGGACCATTTGCCGCCGCAGGAGAACAAGGACTACGCTCTTAAATTAGAAGTCTCCTCCTCTTCCTACTTACTAGGCAAACTAGTAGTTACTTCTTCCGTTCTTCCATAAATCTGCATTTCATCTGCATTTGAATCCCAAAGCTACCAAAGGGAGATGGGGGTAGGCCTAGAAAGACAAATGAAGCAGAAATCTGGGCTCCAGGATTCTGAGCTAAAGGTGATTTTTTTAGGTCAAGCGTCTGTGAAAAGCAACCAATAATAATTCTTTTCATCAGTTTTGCATTCCTAAAAGCATACTCTTGACTTTGTCACTATTGTTTGCAGTCCAGTCATTTCCATGTAAGATGACCCCATGTGGGTAGGTGTGCCACCCATGAAGAACAGAGCTGCTCCATAGGGTTTTCAAGGTTGTGTCCATTCATAAGTAGATCACTAAGACTCTTCCAAGGCATCTCTGAGTGGATTCGAACTGCTTGTCTTTTGACTAGGAGCCAAGCACCCAGAGACTCAGTTTGTTGTAGTGTGATATGAGTTGATTCCAACTCTTAGCAACACAATGTGACAAAGTAGATCTGCCCTATAGGGTTTCCTGGGCTGTGATCTTTAACTCACCTGCGGTACCACAATAAAGTAATATTTTGCTAGAAATCTTTCAAAACAGTTGAAACAGTATGTCTACAGGTTGTTGTTGTTGTTGTTAAGTGCCATTGAGTCGGTACCAACTCATAGCGACCTTATGCACAAGCAGAACAAAACACTGCCGGATCCTGGGCCAACCTGTTGCCATGCTTGAGTCCATCGATGCTGCCTTCTAGTAGGTTGCAATTCATAACAACCTTATATAGGGTTTTCAAGGAGCAGCTGGTAGGTTTAAACCACTGACATGGTTAGCAGCCCGGTGCTCATCCAGTGCCACACCAAGACTCAATCTACAACTCCTCTATAGATTACCACCAGAAATTCAAAGTGGATTAAGAAGGGAAGATGGAATTAGGGATAGCATTGCTATTTCCTATGGATCTTGACTAAAAGCAGATAATACAAGAGAGATGTGTGCCTATATTTTAGGTTGACTGTGCAAAGACATTCAACTGTATAGGTCATAACAAATTATGGATAACATTGTGAGGAATGGTAATTCCAGTATATAGAACAAGAGGCAATTGTTTAAAATTAGGGTTATATCCTTTCACCATATTTATTCTATCTGTATGTTGAGCGTATAGTCCAAGAAATTGTGCTATGTGAAGTCAGGATTGGAGGAAGACTCATTGATGTTCAGATGACAGAACTCTATTTGCTTAGCTAACAGTGAAAAAGGCTTGAAGCACTTTCTGATGAAGATCAAAGACTACAACCTTCAATATGAATTACACAGCATAAAGAAAGGAAACATCTTCACAACTGATATCATGATAAACAGAAAATATTAAAGTTGTCAGAGTTTTCATTTTACTTGGATTCACAATCAATGCCCATGGAAGCAACAGTCAAAAATGAAATGATGCATTGCATTGGCCAAATCTAAGGCCAAAGACCTCCTTTAAAAGCAAAGATTTCACTTTGAGAACTAAATTGTGCCTGACCCAAATCATGGAATTTTCACGAATCGGGCTGCGAACCGCAAGGTCGGCAGTTCGAAACTACCAGCTGTTCCGCGGGAGAAAGATGAGGCTTTCTGCTCCCGTAAAGATTTACAGCCTCGGAAACCCTGTATAGGGTCGCTATGAGTCGGAACCGACTCCACGGCACATAACAACAACAACAACAACATATGCAGATGAAAGCTGGACAATGAAAAGGAAGACCAAAAATCATTGACAACTTGGAATTATGGTGCTGGCGAAAAATATTAAATATACTGTGGACTGCCAGAAGAATAAACAAATCTGTATTGGAAGACGTACAGCTAGAATACTTCTTAAAAGAAAGAATGACAACACTTCTCACCTACTTTGGGTGTATTAGCATTCCAGGCACATTACCAGTCAGTCGCTGGAATATGACATCATACTTTGTAAAGTAGAGGGTCAGGGAAAAAGAGGAATGATATGGAATGGCACAGTGGCTCCAACAGTGGGTTCAAACATGGCAACTATTGTAAAGATGGCACAGTACCAAGCAGTGTTTGTTTCTATATTGTACATATAGAAGTCAGAACCGATTAGATAGCACCTGACAACAACAACAATCTTTGCTGAAACAAAGCACTGGTAGGTTTCGACTGCTTAGTTTTTGATGAGCAGTCAAGCACTTAACCATTGTGTCACCAAGCTCCCTAGGGATTTGGCTACCTCCTTCAAAACCCAACATTTAGCTGTGCTTTTAATGTAGAAATGGCACCTATGTTTACATAAGTACACTGTGACAGCAGAGAAATTAAAAAATCACTCAAATTGGTGGAATTTCCATCTCAATCAGCTACTTTTAAGAGAGCAAGAAAATTTCAAGCCTGAGAAGATAAAAAGAAGCAAACAGAACCAGTCATAAACTGAAATCTCTTAATTCAGAGTCCCTGGTTGTTTCCCTAAAATTTTAAATGAGAAACCAATCACTGCCTTTATGTTTTCTGGCCAACCCATGACATCTGATTTCTGGGCTCAGCTGAGGCTTCCTTCCCTGACCAGACAGTCAATATCCCCACTTCAACTTGTAGGCTCTTCCTGACTGCATCCATCTTGGTTCCAATTATCTCTTCCATCTTTTCCATGGAAGATAATATTTAACTGCCACACGGCTGCTCCCTGGCAAAATGCCACCATTTATTTCATCATTTTGCCTTCATGATGTCAATTCTGAGACATTTTAACATTTGATTTCACCAATTTCCTTTTAGGTTGATGAGATGCAACCTCTGCCCTTAATTTGCAATTAATGGTCATTTTCTTTCTTGATTTAGTGTTTAACACCAGTTTCTTTTTCTATTTAGCTAATGGTGTTTCTACCAAAATAATGTTTGTAATATATATTTGTTGTATCTGCATTTAGTTGAATTGTTCAAGAATAAAGAAGATTCCCATTTATAACTTTATATATTACATCAGCTTCTAGAAAGTAAAAAATAATTTTAAAAAGTTATAGAGACTAAACTACCAGGTAACTACCAAGATTTTTTGGTTGACTTTATTCCATGGTAGTTATGAACTCATGTGGGAACCCTGAAAAAACAGCAAGTGTAACTGTACCTAGAATCATTGTGATGAATATTTAATGTTTGTCACCCAAGTGAGACCAATCACAATGACAATATCTTCTGACTTCTTCTACATATAGAAGCAAATGTAAACATCCATCAATAATCAGAACAAGGAATGTACAAAGTATGTATTTAGGAAAAATGGAAGTTGTTAAAAATGAGATGGAACACACAAAGATCAATATGCTAGTATTTGGGAGCTGAAATGGACTGGTACAGGCCATTGGTGTGGTGCTGTGGGCTAATGCACCAGACTGCAAAGTCATTTGAACTGCAAGGTCGGTGGTTCAAGCTTGCCAGCTGCTCCTTGGAAACCCTATAGAGGGTCACTATGGGTCGGAATCAACTCGACGGCACTTAACACCAACAACAAATCATATGGTTTACTATGCCGGAAATGATGAATTGAAGAGGAATGGTGTCATCTTCATCATCATAAAGAACATTTCAGGATCTAAAAGTATAATGCTATCTCTGATAGCATAATATCTATATGCCTACAAGGAAGACCAGCTCATACCACTGTTTTTCAAATTTAACCACCAACCACTAAAGTCAGTGATGATGAAATTGAAGAATTCTACCAATTTCTTAAGTCTGAAATTGATCAAACATGAAATCAAGATGTATTTATAATTACTGATGATTAGAATGCAAAGCTTGGAAACAAAGAGGAAGGGTTAGTAGTTGGAAAATATGACCTTGGTGATATAAATGATGTTGGAGATTGCATGATAGAATTTAGCAAGATCAATGACTTCTTCATTACAAATAGCTTTTTTAAATGACATAAAAAATGACTTTTCATGGGGACCTCACCAGATGACATACACAGAAATGAAATTGACTACATCTGTGGGAAAAGACCATGGAACAGCTCCATATCATCATCGAAAACAAAACCAAGGACAGATGGTGGAACAGGCCATAAATTGCTCTTATGCAAGTCCAGGCTGAAGTTGAAGA
The DNA here is from genome assembly GCF_000296735.1 of Chrysochloris asiatica. NCBI lineage: Eukaryota > Metazoa > Chordata > Mammalia > Afrosoricida > Chrysochloridae > Chrysochloris > Chrysochloris asiatica. The sequence goes on from NW_006408662.1 coordinate 171,448, forward strand.
AAAGTAAAACAAGTTCATGAGAGCCAAAATTTGACCTTGAACATATCCCACCAGAATTTAGAAATCATATCAAGAACAGATTTGATGCATTAGACACTAAAGACCGAAGACCAGTAGGACTGTGGTATGACATCAAGAACATCATACAAGAAGAAAGCAAAAGGTCATTAAGAAGACAAGAAAAAAGGAAAAGACAAAAATGGATATCAGAAGAGACTCTGAAACTGGAAGAAATGAGGAGGTCAAAGAGCTGAACAGAAAATTTCAAAGGGCAGCTAACAAAGACAAAAACAAATACTATAATGAAATGTGAAAGACCTGGAGTTAGAAAACCAAAAAATAAGAACATGCTCAGCATTTCTCAAGCTGAAGAAATGAAGAAAAAATTCAAGCCTCAATTTTATATACTGAAGGATTCTATGGGCAAATATTGAATGATGCAGAAAACATCAAAAGAAGATGGAAATGGGTTGACCTATAGCTGGAGGACCAGATTCCATTTGGAAATGGTTTTCACAGACACCATGCTCTCTGCTCAAGGACTAGATAGTTTCTGAAGAACAGGAACCTGACTCATCTCATTATAACCATGTCATAGCACAGAAGCAGGCACACAGGATTTGCTCAGAAAAGGTATGGTGAATTAATAAGAAAATTGGGTCAGCACTTATTTTATTAGAGATACATCAAAGACAGCTTTTCTATAGGGCCTCAAGCCCATCACTTCTCAGTCCCATGTAAGGGAAAGGCAACCAGGAAGGTTGGCCACTGACCCTGTAAGTGATATAAGACAGCACGGCATCCTATTTGGCCCAGGACCCCACCTTTGACCACAGACCCTAGTGTGGTTTTTCAGAGTTCAGCTCTCTCCTTCACATCAACTTTAAAGGGTAGAGTAAACTCTAAGAATTTGTTTTTCAATGATCTACAGACTCATTAAAACTCTGTTCAAATCTTGTCTACTTCCCATCTAACTTACAGAGTAGCAACATATTCACTGGTATGTAGATTCTCTTTGATCTGCCCTGTAATAATTCTGAATAGACCTTTCCTCTTCACCCCATACTAATCAAAGCAGAATTCTTTCAGCTCCAGGGATCCTCAGGGGCAGGGTGGCAATAAGAGAAAGGAGCCTGCTTTCTTTGCCTCTGAGCTAGCTATGCTGTTTGGTTGGTCAAACTTGGTCACTCTGTGCTCCCTATCCCTACACCTGCTTGCCTCTCCTCTGCCTTTTCTTTCTTCAAGATGTTAAAAACTCGCAATAAAAAACAAATACAAAATGCTGTAATTAATAGCCAATTCCAAACCAAGCCAGCATCTCCACTTGTAAAAAGAACAATAAATTCTGCCCCTCTCTGGTTAAAAAAAAAAGAAGAAGAAGAAGAAGATGGAAAGAATATACATAGTCCTTTAAAAAAGAAAGAAAGAAAGAAAGAAAAATGGATGATGTTCACTCATTTCAAGAGATGCCACACGATCAAGAGTCAATGATACTGAAGGAAGAAGTCCAAGCTGCACTGAAGTTATTGGCAAAGAATAAGTCTCCAGGAATTGATGAAATACAAACTAAAAATTTTCAACAAACATATACCACACTAGAGGCACTCACTCATCTATGCCAAGAAATTTAGAAGACAGCTACCAGGTCAACTAACTGGAAGAGATCCATATTTGTACACATTACAAAGAAAGGTGACTCAACAGAATGTGGAAATCACCTGATAATATCATGACTAGCACATGTAAGTAAAATTTTGTTAAAGATAACAAAAATGGCTGCAACAGTACACTGACAGGGAACTGCCAGAGTTTCAAACCAAATTCAGACAAGGAAGTGAAATGAGGTATATATCATTTTTGACGTCAGATGGAGCTTGACTAAAAGCAGAGGATACCAAAAAGATGTTTACCTGTGCTTTCTCGATTATGCAAAAGCTTTTGACTATATGGATCATGACAAGCTACAGACAACATTGCGGAGAATGAGTATTCCAGAACTGGAACCTGTATACAACCCAAGAGGTAGTCATTCAAACGGTGCAAGAGGACACCGAATGGTTTAAAATTAGGAAAGATGTGCTCCAGGTTTGTATTCTTTCACCATACTTATTCAATCTGTATGCTGAGCAAATAATTCGAGAAGCTGGATTATATGAAGAAGAAAGCCGCAACAGGATTGGAGGAAGACTCATTAACAGCATGAGGTATGCAAATGTTAGGACTTTGCTTTTAAACCAAGAGGGCTTAAAATACTACTGATAAAGATCAAAGACTACAGTTTTCAGTATGGGTTGCACCTCAATATAAAGAAAACAAAAAGCCTCATGACTTAACCAATACATAACATCATGATAAACGGAGAAAAGATTGAAGTTGTCAAAGACTTCATTTTGCTTGGATACACTATCAACACTCATGAAAGCAGCACTGAAGAAATCAAATGACTTATTGCATTAGACAAATCTGCTGTACAAGACCTCTTTAGAGTGTTCAAGAGCAAAGACATCATTTTGAGAACTAAGGTGCACCTGACCCAAGCCATGGTATTTTCAGTAGCTTCATATGCAAAAGAAAGTTGGTATATGAATGAGGAAGACCATAGAACAATTGATACATTTGAGTTACGGTGTTGGAGAAGAATATTAGAAGTACCATGGACTACTAGAAGAACAAATAACCTGTGTTGGAAGTACAGCCAGAGTGCTCCTTGGAAGTTAGGATGGGGAGACTTTGTCTCTCATACTTTGGACATACTAACAGTAGCGGCCAGTTTCTGGAGAAGGACATCATGCTAGGTAAAGTGGAGGGCCAGTCTAAAAGAGAATGATCCCCCACCAAGATGGATTTGCATAGTGGCAGTAGCAGTGGACTCAACCTGAGGATGGCTCAACTTCAACCTGAGGATGTCTCAGAACTGGACAAAGTTTCCATTACATACAAATATTTATACTTATAGGTATGTGTGCATATACATACATTTACTTATATATTATTGTGTATTAGGTCATATTGTAAAAGGTATTCCTTGCATTTTGATAGAGGTTAACTTTTGAAAAGCGGATGCTTAGAAAATTGGGTAGCAAAGTCCTGCAAAGTTGAAATATTAATCAAATATGAATGCTATTTTTGAAGTACTTTGAAACCATTTTCTTGAATGGTTTAATGATTTTTTTTTTTTGATAATACAAATTATTTCTACATGAACACTACAAAGCTGTTTATGTCAAGTTCCTTTCTGTATTACCACACATTTTAGAGTAATATATTTTGGACTAAAGAGATCTTATAGTATATCTTTTGGGGTTTTTTTCCTTCTAAAGAATATAGAAGAATTTCATAAAATTTTCCTAACAGACAAAACAAAATTTAATGTGGTCAATGTTGTTGATGTTTTTGTGTGATGGAGTTGATTCTGACTCATAGTGACCCTTCTAGGGTTTCTGAGCCTATAAATCTTTACCGGAGTAGAAAACTTTATCCTTCTTCCTCAGAGTGGCTGGTGGGTTTCAACTGCCGACCTTGTACTCTTTGAAAGGAAGTTACAATGAAGAGCCCACAATTAGGAAGTGGAGCATTATGCTGGTTCCTTTGATTAGTTACCACAATCTTTACGCTAGATGACTTCATTGATACTGGAGCTTCTTTAGGTTTTGATTAAGTAGCACCTAAACCAATGAGCTCAGCATACAGGTTGAATAAGTATGGTGAAAGACTACCACCCTGTCGCATACCTTTCTTAATTTGAAACCATTCAGTGTTCCCATGTTCTGTTCAAACAATTGCCTCTTGGTCTAGGTACAGATTCCTCATAAGCACAATCAAGTGTTCAGGAATACTCATACTTCCCAATGTTGTCAAAAGCCTTTGCATAGTCAATAAAGCACAAGTAAACATCTTTCTGGTATTTTCTGCTTTCAGCCAAGATCCATCGGGCATCAGCAATGATATCCCTTGCCCCACATCCTCTTCTGAATCCGGCTTGAACCTCTGGAAGTTCTCTGTTAATGGATGCTTACAGCCGTTTCTGTATTACCTTTAGTAAAACTTTACTCGCGTGAGATATCAAACATATTGTCCAAAGATTGATGCATTCCATTGGGTCACCTGTCTTTGGAATGGGCACAAATGCGTGTCTTTTCCAATCAGTTGGCCACATAGTTGTCTTCCAAATTTATTAGCATAGATGATTGCCTCCAGTGCCGCCTCACTTTTTTGAAATATTTCAGTTTTCATTCCATCAATTCCTGGTGCCTTGTTCTTTGCCAATTCCTTCAATGCACCTTGGACTTCTTCCTTCAGTATCATTGGCTCTTGATCATATGCTACCTCTTGAAATGGTTGAACATTAACCATTTCCTTTTGGAATGGTGACTGCATATTCCTTCCATCTTCTCTGGATGCTTTCTGCATCATTCAATAATTTGCCCAGAGAATCTTTCAATAAACAAAGTAAAGACTTGAATTTTTTCCTCCGTTCCCTCAGCTTGAGAAATGCTGAGCATGTTCTTCCTTTTTCGCTTTCTGATTCCAGATCTTTGCACATTTTGTTGTAATATTTGGCTTTATCTTCTCGAGCTGATCTTTGAAATTTTCTGTTCAGCTCTTGTACCTGCTCATTTTTTCCATTTGCTTTAGCATCTCTACACTGGAGAGCAAGTTTCAGTGTCTCTTCTGACATCCATTATGATCTTTTCTTTCTTTCTTGTCTTCCTAATGACTTTTTACTTTCTTCCTATATGATGTTCTTGATGTCATTCCACAACTCTTCTGGTCTTCGGTCTTTAGTGTTTAATGTATCAAATGTGTTCTTCAGATGATCTCTGAATTTAGGTGGGATATATTCAAAGTCATATTTTGGCTCTCATGTACTTGTTTTCATTATCTTCAGCTTCAGTTTGAATTTGCATATGAGCAATTGATGGTCTGTTCCACAGTTGGCCCTGGCCTTGTTTTGACTAATGATATGGAGTTCCATCGTCTCTTTCCACAGATGTAGACAATTTGATTTCTGTGTATTCCATCTGGTGAGGTCCATGTGTATAATCATCTCTCATGCTGTCTGAAGAAGGTATTTGAAATGAACAAGGCATTGGTTTTGCAGAATTCTATCATGTGATCTCCAGCATCCTTTGCATGCAATCACTAGTAATGATCAATATATCTTGATTGCATGTTTGATCAATTTCAGATTGAAGAAGTTGATAGAATTCTTCTATTTCATCCTCACTGGTTTTAGTGGAAAACCTGGCATCAGGATTGGAGGAAGACTCATTAACAACCTGTATTATGGATATGATACAACCTATCTTGCTGAAAGTGAAGAGGACTTAAAATATTTACTAATGAAGATCGAAGACCACAGCCTTCTATATGGATTGCATCTCAATGTTAAGAAAACAAAAATACTCACCACTGGACCAATAAACAACATTCTTATCAATGGAGAAAAAAATGAAGTTGTCAAGGACTTCATTCTTCTTGGATCAATTATCAACACTCATGGATGCAGCAGTCAAGAAATCAAAGGACGTACTGCATTAGGCGAATCTGCTGCGCAGGAACTTTTTAAAGTGGTGAAGAGCAAAGATGCCAGCTTGAGGACTAAGGTGTGCCTGACCCAAGCCATGGTATTTTCAATAACCTCATATGCATGCAAAAGCTGGGCAGTGAATAAGGATGATCATAGAAGAATTGATGTTTTGAGTTATGGTGTTGGAGAAGAATATTGAAAGTGCCATGGTTGCCAAAAGAAGCAACAGCTCTATACTGGAAGAAGTGCAGCCAGAGAGCTCCTTGGAGGCCATGATGGCCAAATTTCGTTTCTCATACTTTGGACATATTGTCAGGATGGACCAATCGCTGGAGAAGGATATCATGTTTGGTAAGGTGGAGGGTCAGAGAAAAAGAAAACCCCTAGCAAGGTGGATTGGCCAAGTGGCAGCATCAATGAGCTGAAACGTGGCAACATTTGTGAGGTTGGTCCAGGACCAGGCAGTGTTTCGTTCTGTTGTACAAAGGATGGTATAAGTCGGTACCAACTTGATGGCACCTAACCACAACAACACACCAGTGAGCTAAAACTGAGCAATAACTAGAGTAAGAGGGTGGTAAAAATGGTTCTGGGAGTTCTGGTATGGCACTGCAGGTTAATGCACTGGACTACAAGGCTGGTTTGAACCACAAGGTTGGCTTGAACCACAAGGTTGGCAGTTCAAGCTCACCAGTAACTTCTGGAAACCCTATACAGGGTTGCTGTGAGTCAGAACCGACTCAATAGCACTTAACAACAACAACAATAAGGATGGTTCCAGGCTATAAGAAGAGTTTGTGCATAGTCCTACATGTGCGAAGGTACATGAAACTTCTGAGGACCTGAAACAAGTTGATGAGGCTGGAGTGCAGAGAATAGGAAGAAGACTTAGATGTGATGAAGAGTAGGCAAGTCTAGAAGCTATGGCAATGGCCTGGGATTTTTGAGTTTGGCTCTATGAAGAACTGATCAGAGAGGGACAAGAGTGGCTTGGGGCAGATCAGTTTGGAAATTATTATAGTATTAGACTAACTTTGATGCTTTTTTTAAGATATCAAATTATTTCAAAATAAGTTTTCAGTGACCTTGCTTTGCTAATGCTAATATATGTTCAACATGTATCTGAGGTAATAAACAACACTTGTAGGACCTCCAATACAACAATATTGTGTGTTGGCAATAGTTAACATTTTGTCTTTTATTATTATTATTACAAAAGGAAAGCTTTCGCCATTAGGTATAAATTTGTGATAAAAGTTTATAGATATCATTAATCAGATTAAGGAAGTTTCCTTCAATCCTAGCTTTGTAAGTTTATTTTGTTTCAAATCATGAATAGATGTTGAATTTTGTCATCTATTGATCATATTATGTATCTTCATTTAAAAAATGTCTTAACTTATGTTAATTATTTTAAACTATAAATTTGGTTTTCTAGGATAAATAAAATTTGGTTTCAATGTCTTATTCTTTTTATAGATGGGTAGATTTGGTATGCTAATAATGTGGTTATAATATTTGCATCTGTGTACATTGGAAACATGACCTGATATTTTTCTTTTTTATGTACTTGTTAGGTTTTGGTATCAAGGTTATGAGAGTCTCATAAAAGAAGTAAATGTGTTTTCCTCTTACAACTTTTAGTTTGTTTATGAATTTATATTTTAAATATTTGGATGAGTTTACTAATAAAGGCATCTTGTCCTGGAGCATTCTTGTTGGAAGTTTTAAAATTTCAGATTCAATTACTTTAATAAAGTAAATTCAGAAATAATAAATAAACAATAAAGAAAATTCAGGTTTTCTATTTCTTCCAGTGTCAATTTATCCATCTCTTCTAAAATTTCTAATTTAATGGCAGTTATTCATAAAATCTGAGGCCTGATATGGCAATTGCTAGCACTGGACTACTAACCACAATGGGGCAGTTCAGACCTAACACCCACTTCTCAGAAACAGGGTCACTGTGAGTGAGAATTGACTCAATAGCACTTAACATCAATAACAGTTCATAAAATTACAATATTTTTTGGATTTGTAGTAATGTCTCATTTTTCAGTTTTGAAATTACATGACTTCTCTTCTTTTTCTTTATCAACCTTTCCAGGGATGTGCTATTTGTTAGTCTTTTAAAAATTCAAACTTGGGACTTTATTAATTTGTGTCTATTCTATTTCATTCATTTATACTTCCATCATTATTTTATTTTTCTCTTGGATATATTTGTTGTTCATTTTCTAATTTATTAGTATTATAGTTTTTCTTCCTTTGAAACACATGCATTTAAATCCATAAATGTCCTTTGTTGCATAATTGCATCTCAGAAGTCTTCATATTTTTCCAATCAAAATACATTGTAATTTCAATTTTGTTTTCTTCTGTGACCCATGGGTTATTAGAAGTATATTTCTTAGTTTCAAAATATAAAGATCTTCTAATTAAGCTTGTGTGATTTGATTTCTAGCTTAATAATATTGTAGTAAAAAAAACGATCTATATCATGTAAATCCTTAGCAATTTGTTGAGACTTATTTTATGACACTGCTGCTTCTGGGAGCACAGTGACTTTGTAGGGTAAGCAATAGATTGCTATCCACAAGGTCTGCAGTTTGAGTCCATTCCTCAGGAGAAATATGGGGCTTTCTAATCCTGTAATGATTTACATGCTTGGAAACCCTTTAAAGCAGGGGTGGATAACATTTTTTTCTGCCAAAACTTAACAATTTGATGGCTGGAATTTTGGCTGCTTTGGCAGGAACAGACCAAATGATTTTGAAGACCTTAGGCAGCCTGAAGGCAGGACGTTCCCCATCCATGCATTGTTGTTGTTGTTGTTAGTAAGTGTCGTTGAGTTGGTTCCAACCCATAGTGACCCTGCATAGGGTTTCGGAGGAATGGTTGGTGAGCTTGCAGTTCAAACTGACTTTTGTAGTCTAGTGCATTAACCCACAGAGCCACACCTGCACTCCAAGAGGAAAGCCAGTGGCAGCAGCACACTTGCACACAAAGCCTACACCACCCGGTATTCCCAGATGGTCTTGCATCCAAGTACTAACCAGATCCAACCCTGCTTAGCTTCTGAGATCAGACGAGATCCAATGTGTTCAAGGTGATATGGCCCAAGCTTTAGAGAGTCATTATTAGTTAGTAGGTTTCATTCAAACAATAATTATAGTACTGTTGACCATGAGTTCAATGATAGTGAATCAACAATATGGTGCATACAGAAAAAGAAAGAGGAAATACACCACTCTGTAAGATCACTATGGAAACTGCTAAATAAACATTACAAGTGTGTTATGGAGAAGGAGGCAGGGCTTTATGACAGATTAGGGAAAAGCGAGGTGCAGACCTCCAACAGTAATAACAGAATACCAGATGAAGCAGGTTCAGGGGACAACCCCAGAACTCTGAATTATAGACAAAGGAATACTTACAAGGCTTGAAGGCTTACTGCTAGTGGGATTTGTAGCAGAAGCAAGAAGGATGGCGTTTTCTGCTACGACTACCAGCAGGTACTGGAGCAGCCATCTTGGGCATGATCAGAGGAGCAGCACCAGAGGAGTGCTTCCACCACAGAGGTATGATGGATCATCAGAGATAAAGGGGTGAACAATTTTTCCTGTTATTTGGTCTTTCACTGTCTGTGCACTTCCACTCTGGTGACTAGAGGTGGTGCCTGAGCGAGTGGATGCCCCCACCCCCAGAAGGCTTTACTATGCATGTGCACAGATTTGCTCAGCAAAGACCACAGTGCACACAATCTAAGAAGAGGGAGGAGATGACAGGAACTGCTTAAAGCAGAAAGGTCTCCCAGAATGGCTCCAGTCTGCTGAGCGAGGGGTGTTAAAATCATACTCATATTTTGCTACATCTTCTTTTTGCAATTATAGACTGTAGTATCCAATCTGGTTTTTCTTTTTGCTGATGTGGTTTTATTTTTTGTTTCCTTGGTTCCAATTTTACCTGGGGTGGTGGGCTCATTTTCTCCCTATGTTACCCAAGAAGAGACAACAATTATGGTTATATAGCCAAGCTACAATCACACCCTATAAAATCCCACCATCCAGGCAAGAGGCAATACCAGCTGCTATACACCAGATAGACAGCCAACATCTGCTACTGTCACTCTGAGTTGAGTAATAAGAAAATTGAAAAGGGAAGCCCATCTCCTGATCACATCTACTTAGAGGCAATCAGAAAGCTTAATAATACATCAACATACATTATGTAATTACTGAAAATATGTCTAATTATTGAAGATGCCCAAGAGACAGTCAAAGATTTTGACACACATACAAAAACAAGATAGAGCAATGGAAACAAATGAGCTGCAGGTAAGCCTAGACTTCCCATTGGAAGGAGGCCAGGATTTGGAACTGCCTGAGAAGGAATTCAGGAGAATGATATTGAAGTATTGTGACCAAATGCTCCACAGAGGGGTTGAGAAAAACAAGGAAAAAGTCAAGAAAACGCTACAGAAACACTCAAATAAATAGAAATAAAATAAAAAACGATTCAAAACCTGCAAAAAGAGGTCCAAATGATTAATAATAAAATATCAGAACTGGACAACACACTGAAAAGGTAATGGAGTAGCAATGAAGAGATAGAAACCAAAGCAAATGAGCTGGAAGATTAAGTTCTCAATACTGCTAAGATAGAAGAGTGAGCAGATAAAAGGATAAAAAAAATCTGAAGAAATTTGAAGATTCATGTGGGACAACATGAAGACTAATAACTTGAGAATTATTGGAATTCTGGAATAGGAAGAATCACAGAAGACCACAAAGGAAATAGTTGAAGATCTTCTGAAAGAAAATTTCCCTAACATCCTGAAAAACAAAAAGATAAGCATCCAAGAAGTTCAACGAACCCCAGGAAGGATAGACCCCAAAAGAAAATCACCAAGACATATTATTATCAAGCTCTCCAAAATCAAAGGAGAGAAAGCAGCTAGGGAAAAGAGAAGTGTTACTTACAAAGACAACCAAATAAGATTAAGCGCTGATATTTCAGTAGAAACCATGCAGGAAAGAAGGCACTAGGCAGACACATATAAAACCCTAAACAAAAAAACACTTCCAACCAAGAATTGTCTACCCAGCAAAGTTGACAATCAAATACAAAGGTGTAATAAAAAAAAAATACCAGTGTAAACAGAAGCTAAGAGACTTTATCAAAGCCAACCCAGCTCTTCAAAACATCCTAAAGGGAGTTCTTTGGACTGAGAATGAACCAGAACAAACAAGAACCAGAGATTGACATGTGTGGCAGTACCACCTGGAACTCAATCAACAGAAGGAAGAGTCTAGAACAGAACAGAACTACAAGAACGAATTCAGAGGATCTGGGAGGTCAGTCTATGATCAAAACAGTTACAATGTAAAGGAAGATAAAAACATAGGAACAGAAATCCGGGTGATGAGGAGGTCAAGTAGATTGCAGAGGGAAATCAACTATTTTAAATGGAGGAAAAAGTTAAAAAAAATACAGGGTAACCTCAAAGAAAATTAATACTTCACAACATGCCAAGAAAATGAAAATCCCAAAAGAACATGGAAACGTTAGAAATATGAAGCTTAAGGAAAATACCTATACTAAAAAAAAAAGAAAAAAAAAATCTTTATTAACTATGAGGGGTGGTAGGGAGGAGATGGTAGAGCACAGGTTAGGGGATAGAAACATCATAGTTTGGGTGTTGGGGAGGGCAATACACATGATGGGGGAAGAGGATAGAAGAGCAGCATAGATAGGGGAACACTTAGGCAGGTTTGCTTGGGATAAATAGGACAGAAGTAAATAGTGATGTATGCTTAACCTTGGAACAACAGGGCTCTATGATACAGGGATCAAGGCATAATCTGTGTAAAGGAGGGGAATAATGTTAAAATGCTTCACTGTCTTATGATTGTTGGTTTCCCTTGCCTACTATTGTAAAATAGACACTTGAGTGGGATAGAAAGGAATATTGGGAAACATTATTACAGAAAGTTTGTAAGCCTGTCTTCAGCCTGTAACTGATTGGAATACCTAGAAGGGGTTCTAGAACTTTCCCAGTGAATAGGCTTTATGATCTATAACCTTCTGAAGTGGGACATTCCCAGCTGAAAGGACATGTAGACCACCCTGTAGCCACTAGAGGAACAGAAGATACTTCTTGAAAGAAAGACCAGCAGGAAAAAAATCAAAAACAAAAACAGCAGTCTGATTGGCTACTACAAGAACAAGCAAGTTGTTCGCTGGGGAGCCGTTAAGGCAGGCAATGCAGTCCCTTCAGGACAACCCCCACTCCAAAACTGAAACTCAAATGGAAAACATGAGCAGGCATGTAAGCTTGCTGGCAACCACGTTGGTCTACTGGTGCATGATAAAGGGGGAAGGGCAGCAATAAAGATATGGGCTGAGTTCAACCATGTCCCATAGACACCAGCAACATGGAGTTAAGAGAGAGAAGAAAAAGATCTGGTTGTTCCAAAGTGTGATAAGACCTGAGAACTCCTAAGGCCCTTAGCCACAGAGGGCTAGAGCTAAGAGTGAAGCGTCCAACTGATATGAAGTGAGGGGAGATGCACAAGAATGCCCAAACTTGCAGATAGTACCCCTTTGACCTAGCTTTGATAGCTGGATGATCAGAACTTGACTAGAGGAAGATAAAAAAATTTTGATAAAGGAAACATGTGTAAATTGCTATAATTTGATGAGCTTGACTTATACTTATGGATATTGTTGTTGTCAGGTGCCATCGAGTCGGAACCGACTCATAGTGACTCCATGCACAGCAGAACGAAACAATGTCCAATCCTGCACCAACTTCACTATCACTGTAACACTTGACGCCATCAATGATGCCACCTGGCCAATCCATCTCGTTGGGGGTCTTCCTCTTTTTCTCTGCTCCTTCATCTTACCCAGCATGATATCCTTCTCCAGTGACTGTTCCCTCCTGACAATATGTCCAAAGTATGAGAGACCAAGTTTAGCCATCTTGGCCTCCAAGGAGCACTCTGACTGCACTTCATCCAAAACAGATCTATTGGTTCTTTTGGCAGCCCATGGCACTTTTAGTATTCTCCTCCAACACCACAATTCAAAGGCATCATTCTTCTACGATCTTCCTTATTCACTGTCCAGCTTTCGCATCCATATGAAGTTATTGAAAATACCATGGCTTGGGTCAGGCTCACTTTAGTCCTCAAGCTTTGCTCTTCAACACTTAAAAAAGTTCCTGTGCAGCAGATTTGCCTAATGCAATATGTCATCTGATCTCTTGACTGCTGCTTCTGTGAATGTTGATAGTTGATTCAAGAAGAATGAAGTGCTTGACAACTTCAATCTTTTCTCCATTGATAAGAATGTTGTTTATTGGTCCAGTCCCATACTTATGGATGTAGTAGTTCAATATACCAACCAAGAGGGAAGGAGTCTTCACATCAAGTATCAATCCTATCCGCTCTCTATACAGGGTTGATAGGGATGGGCAACTTAGACATTGGCTACCTAAAATGGGGGCAGGGGGTATAAGGGCATGAAGTGCCTGGCTTACAAGTTTTCAAGAGGGAGTTTAAGACTGTTGTGGGGGGGGGGGAGGTAGAATCCCCACTGAGAGTTTTCATCTTGTCTAGATGGGTCTGGTGAAAGGAGATGGGGTTAAGCCTTATGATTCAATAGTGAGTAATTGTTATCATGACTAATTGCGATTTTCACAACTGTAAAGGTAGACATTTTGTAACAAAAAGGGGGAGTAGTTAATCTTACATTCCAGGAACAGAGGACCCTAGGACCATTAAGGAAGAAGAGCATAAGTGGAATATGGGACCCTATCCAGAGAAGCCATGACACCAGAGATGGAGGCAGAGATGAGGACATGGAAAGAGAGAGCAACTGAGGACTCCAGACTCATGGAAAGAGAAAGGCTGTGTGCTGGTGGCCAGGAGACAGGCTTGTAGAATGTGCCCTTGGGTTGTTTAAATGATTATATATTCCTGACTATTTTTGTGTACATCAAAAAATAAAATAAAAGAGGAATTAGAAGCAAATACTGTTGAATAATGAAGCATGGAAGGGATTGCAATCATTGCAGTGATATGAAATACAACAGGATAAGTAAAAAACTGATATTCTCCCATGTAAACTATCACTTAATGCACAATAAAAGCTTTAAAAAAGAAAAAAGAAAGGCTGTGTGCTGGCAGGATGAGGCTGACTTTCAAAATGTGCCCTTTGGTTCTATAAACAATGATAAATTCCTGTGAATCTTTTTTGAGGTATGAAAAAGAATAAGCAAGCAAGTAGAGCTCAGGGGGACCTATTGCCACCAAAAAAAAAAAAAAAAAAAAAAAGCTGGGGGAGGAGAATACAGGCAAATACTGTTAACTGATGGTGCATGGAGGGGATTGTAATCATTGCAACAAAACAAAATATGATTGGTTGCAAAATCAAAATTAGTTGTACAATTGATTTTCTACAATGTAAACTGTCACTTAATTCATAATAAAAGCTTTTTTAAAAAGTGTATGATGGAGATAAGGGAAAAAATGAAAAAGTGGTTAAATTTATGGATTCATGCGATAGTGATTGATTACAACATAGCATAAAACATAGTAGGCTGCATTATTATGAAGCTGAAAGCAAAAGCAATTAGTTACATTACCCAGGGCCAAGAAAATGTTATACCCTTCTAATTTAATGTTTTATTATTAGAAATACTTCATATAACAAGCTATATACATGAAGTATATATAATATGTCTTTAATCCAAGAATACATAAAACAAGGTTATATATAGATTGCTTTATAAATATTATAAGCGTAGGCTCACAGGAACCTAAGCTATAGGAGCAATGGCTCAGTGTGTGCTAATTCTGTTTGTGGCAATTTGATAGAACATAGTAAATGCAAATAATTAGAATCAATGTGAAGAGAGTGATGATAGGTAGATAGATAGACAGACAGACAAAAAGACAGATTTCTACAAAGAGTGAGCAACATATCTATCTCTATATCCAGTGACCTATCTACCCTTTTTTGTTGTTGTTGTTAAGTGCCATTGAGTCAGTACTGCCCCATAGTGACCTTATGCACAGCAGAATGAAACACTGCCTGATGCTGGACCAACTTCACTAGTGTTGCCACTCTTGAGTCCATATATGCTGCCACTTGGCCAATCCAGCTCATTGGGGTCTTCCTCTTATTCTCTGACCTTCCACCTTACCAAACATGATATCCTTTTCCAGCGATAAGTCCCTCCTGACAATATGTCCAAAGTATGAGAGACGAAGTTTGGCCATCTTAGCCTCTAAGGAGCACTCTGGCTGCACTTCTTCCAAAACAG
>NW_006408662.1:186548-195861 GCF_000296735.1 Chrysochloris asiatica
TGATTTCTTGACTGCTGCTTCTGTGAGTGTTGATAGTCGAGCCAAGAAGAATGAAGTCCTTGACAACTTCAATCTTTTCTCTGTTGATAAGAATGTTGTTTATAACGCTGTCAGATATAGTGCTGGAAAATAAGCCCCTCAAGTTGGAAGGCACTCAAAATGCAACTGGGGAAGAGCTGCCTCTTCAAAGTAGAGTTGACTGTGATAACATAAATGAAGTAAAGCTCATGGGAGAAAAGCCCGTGGGAGAAAAGTCTGTGGGACCTTCATTTGCTGATGGGGCACAACTCAAAATGAAGAGAAGCAGCTGTAACTATCCATTGAAAAACATGGAATGTATGAAGCATGAATCTGGGAAAATTGGGAGTTGTCAAAAATGAAATGAAATGCATAAACATTGATACCTTAGGCATTAGTAAGCTGAAATGGACTGGTATGGCCATTTTGAATCTGACAACCACATGGTTTACTATGACGGGAATGACAAATTGAAGAGGAATGGTGTTGCTTTCATCATCACAAAGAACATACCCAGATCAGTCATGAGGTACAACGCTGTCTGTGATAGGATAATATCCATGCACATACAGGGAAGCCAAGTTAATACCACTATTATTCAAATTTACATGCATATGAAGCAATTGAAAATACCATGGCCTTGCAGTAAATTTCTCTAATTAAATATGTCGTTGGATTTCTTGACTGCTTCATCCATGAAGATTGATTGGTGATCCAAGCAAGATGAAATCTTCGACAATTTCAATTCCCCTCCCATTTTTATCATGATGTTATTTATTGGTCCAGTTATGGGGATTTTTATTTCTTTGCATTGAGGTACAATCAATACTGAAGGCTATGGTCTTTGATCTTCACCAGTATTTCAAGCCCTCTTTGCTTCCAACAAAAAGCTGTATCATCTGCAAATTGCAGGTTGTTAATGAGTCTTCTCCAATACTGATGCCACATTCTTCTTCATATAATCCAGTGTCTCAGGTTATTTACTCAGCATGCAAATTGAAAAAATTTGGTGAAAGGATACAGTCCTGACCCACACCTTTCCTAATTTTAAACCATTCAGTATTCTCTTGTTCTGTTTCAATATTGCCTCTTGATTAATGTACAGATTCCTCATAAGCACAGTTAAGTGTTCTCAAATTCCCATTCTTGACAATGTTATCCATAGTTTGTTATCATTCATACAGTTGAGTGCCTTTGCATAATCAATAAAATACAAGTAAGCATCTTTCTGGTATTCTCTGCTTTCAGTCAAGATCCATCTGATGTCAGCAATGATATCCCTAGTTCCATATCCTCTCCTGAATCCAACTTGAAAATCTGACAGCTCCCTGTCAATATACTGCTGCAAACGTTTATGAATTATCTTCAGCAAAATTTTACTTGCTTGTAATATTAATGATATTGTTCAATGATTTCTGCATTCTAAAGAGTGAGCACTTCCAGCACTGCACCAGTTTTTGAAACATTTTGACTTGCATCCATCAATTCCTGAAGACTTACTTTATACCAGTGCCTTTATACCAGTGCCTTTAGTGATCATATGCTACCTCCTGAAATAGTTGCACATCAACCAATTGTTTTTGGTACCATGATTCTGTGTATTTCTTCCATCTTCTTTTGATGCTTTCTTCATCGATCAATATTTTGTCAATAGAATCCTTCAAAGATGCAACGCAAGGTTTGATTTTTTTTTTTCCTTCCTGTTCTTTCAGCTTGAGAAATTATAAGAACATTCTTTTCTTTTGGTTTTTCTAACTCTAGGTCTTTGAATAATTCATTATAATACTTGATTTTGTCTTCTGAAGATGCCTTTTGAGATTTTCTGTTCAGTTGTTTTACTTCACCCTTTTCCCCAGTCATTTTAGCTTCTCTAAATTCAAGAGCAAGTTTCAGAGTCTCTTTTGACATCCATTTTGGTCTTTTCTTTCCTTTCTGTCTTTATGGACTATGTTATAATGCATTACTTAAAAAATAATAATTTCAATAAAATAAAAAAAGCAGAAAGCATAAAAGTATAATTTCAACAATACCAAAAAAATACATACAATTTTTTCTAGGAGGAATGACATTAAAAATGAACACTGATTATATCTGGAACTATAGGATTTTTTTTTCTCTATTTTTATATTTTCCAGAGTTTTTACTGTAAGAAAAAATATATATACATATTTCCATCATCTCACATGCAAATAAAATTTTAATAAAGATAGTTTCAAATCGGCTGCAACAGTATATTGACATGTTATTTATTTATATGCAAGACGTTGAAGCGGAATCGTTCGAGAGCGTGGAATGAGGAATATCATTGCTGATGTCAGATAGATGTTTGTCTGTGCTTTATTGACTATGCAAAGGCTTTTGACTGTGTGGGTCATGACAAGCTGTGTACAACATTGCAAAGAATGAGTATGACAGAGTACTTAACTGTGCTCATGAGGAGCTTGTACATAGACCAAGAGTCATTTGAACAGAACAACAGGACACTGAATGGTTTAACATCAGAAAAGATGTGCACCAGGGTTATATTCTTTCAACGTGCTTATTCCATCTGTATGCTAAGCAAATAATCCAAGTAGTGTAAGCAAATATTTTTAATAAAAATGAACCCTACTTGAAAATAAAGGGAAAAATCAAGTTAAAAAATATAGAAAGGTTTTTAAAAGAAAAAAAAAACAAACAAAAAAACTTGAGAGACTTACAGTTTATAATCAAGTGTCTTCTATTTGGTGGTAAAGTTATCCTTTGGGAGGATTTTCAAAGTTCTGGTGGTGCTGTGGGTTAGGTACTGACTGCGGATCATAAGGTTGGTGTTTCAAAATCACCAGTCAGTCCTCAGGAGAACAATGAGGCAGACTACTTTCATAAAGTAATTTACAGTCTTTGAGACTCTGTATAAGGAGCTCTGGTAGTATAGTGGTTACAAATTGGACTGCTAATTTCATGGTCAGCAGTTCAAAACTACAAGCTGTTCCTTTGGAGAAAGATGAGGCTTTCTGCTCCCGTAAAGATTTATAACCTCGGAAACCCTGTGCAGGGTCGCTATGAGTTGGAACCGACTCCACGGCACATAACAACAACGACAACATAAGTCATTATGAGTCAGAATTGACTTGATGGCTGTGGGTTTGATTTGGTTTTCTGGAAGGATTTTAGTGAGTTTATTATTAATGGATACAATTTATGCAATGTCTTTTTCTTCAAAAGTCATATAAAAATACAGAATCTTCTTTTTGTTTTTAGAAAATAAAATTTTTCACTAAGTGAAGGAGGCATAAACTAAAAATAAAGCTAGGAACTTCAGGGGCCGTGAGTTTAGGCTAGGGGAAACACCAGATTGGAAAACGAGATTGCGAATACACAACTTGAAGAAGGTGATCAACATCACAGAATTGTACATACGGAAATTGTTGAATACACCACTATGTTCTGCTAGGTATAGTCTCAAAAACAACAACAAAAAAAATGAAATAATAATAAAATAGCACAAACATCCCCCTTTAAAAAAAAGATGCATATTTTGCATTAAGAGTTGAGAGCTGAATTCTCATTTTGCATCTGCACTAGTTATGCTACTTTGGGCAAATATTGTAACTTCTGTAAGTCAAATAATTCTCAATGACAAAGCAAAAAGCTTGGGTTAGATTAGGGATTCCAAGCACTTTGGGTAACATGCATCTGTAATATTTTCAAACTATTTTAGAAATAAACATCAGTCTGTAAATTTTCTCTTTTGTTACAGAAAGTTATTAAGACAATAACAAGAAAAAGAAACCTCTTGTGATTGTTTAGGTGTTGTGTCAACTGGCTGGGCCTGGAATCTCAGTGGTTTCGTAGTTAGACTTCATTAGGAGCATTGCTATGAGCAGCCACTCAATTGAAAGGAAATTTCTCCGGGGTGTGGCCTGCAACACTGTTTATCTTACAAAAGATGAAAGGGAAGAGAATTGAGCCTAGAAAGAGGGATGTGGGGTAGGGGGGACACATCTATTCCCACCAAGAAAGAAGAGCCCAGAGTAGAGCGTGTCCTTTGGACCTGGGGTCCTTGCATTATGAAACTCCTCGGTCCAGAGAAAGATTGATGCCAAGACACATAGAAATCTCCAAGGAATGCTGGACCTAGATGCTGAAAAGAGACAAGGACCTTTCCCCAGAGCCAACAAAGAGAGAAAGCCTTCCCCTATAGTTGGTGTTGTTAAGTGCAGTATTATCATTTTCCGACCAATAGCGACCCTGCATAGGGTTTCTAAGGAGTGGCTGGTGAACTTAAATCATCGACCTTGAGGTTCAAAACAACTTTGCAGTCCAGCGCATTAACCCACAGCGCCACACCAGGACGCGCCTCCCCTGTAATGGCGGTGGTGGTGTGCCATGCAGTCGGTTCTGACTCAGAAGGACCCTGTATAGGGTTTCCAAGGCTGTGACTCTTTACCGGAGCAGAAAGCCTCATCTTTCTCCCGTGGAACTGCTGGTAGTTTCGAACTGCTGACCGTGAGGTTAGCAGCCAGACTCTTAACGACTACGCTTCCAGAGCTCCTTTGTAAGCACTCTGAATTTGGATTCCTACCCTACTAAACCTTGAGAAAATAAATTTCTGTTTGTTAAAGCCATTTCCTTGTAGTATTTCTGTTATAACAGCAATAAAGAACTAAGATACCCACCCAACAACAACGTTTTACCATCTAGCATCACAGTTTTCCCTAAAAGGAATTTTAACACAGAAAAGAGAGGCGAGTCATAATCTCAAAATACAAGGCTGTTTAGTTTTAATTATTTAAGTAAGTAATAAACATTTAAATAAATATATAAATTTAAAATGTAATTGTAATTGTGTTTTTCCCATATTCGTGCAGACCTGTGTTTGGAAATCATTAGATAAAGACCTTTTCAACTCTAGAATTGTCTGACTCTAAATATAGATATGGACTCCTGGTGTGGGACTGTAGGATAGGCACTGAACTGGGAACCACAAGGTCGGCAGCTCAAACCCACCAACTGCTCCTCAGAAACCCCATACAGGTTCGCTATGAGTCGGAACCAACTAGACAGCACAAACAAGAGCAAAATATAGAAATATACAACAAACATATTAAATAGTTTAAATTTATATTCCACACATTTATTTGTACCATTAAGTAAACATTTATGTTTACAGACACATTGTGATCCAAATTAATATATCATTTCTGTTCATATGGAACTTAAAAAGATATTGTCATTCTTAAGTCAAATAGTCATAATAGCTTTCAGTTTGAGTAAACAGTTATTTGGCTATATGCTCTATATCTCATTGTTGTTGTTGTTGCTAAGTGCTGTGGAGTCAGTTCTGACTCATAGCAACCCTGTGTAGGGTTTCTAAGGAGCGACTGGTGAGTTTGAACTGCTGACTTTGTGTCAAATTGATCTTGTGGTCCAGTGCTTTAAATGACAGTGTCACACCATGATTCCCTATATCTCATTGAGTAGTCAAATACACTAATTTATTGTTGTTAAGTGACGTTGAGTTGGTTCCTACTCATAATGACCTTGTATAGAGTTTCTGAGGAGTTGCTGATGAGTTTGACCTGCTGACTTTGTGGTTAGCAGTCCAGCGCTTATATGATACTATCACACTAGGACTTCAAGAAGCTGTGAGATAGACAAAAATAACCCAGTGTTGTTAAAAAAAAGAAAGTGACTGAATTCACTCAGTTGATTGGATTATAAAGAAATGGTTGATGCTCAAACATTTCAAGAGGTAGCATATGATCAAGAGCCAATGATGCTGAAGGAAGAAGTCCATGTTTCATTGAAGGAATTAGCAAAGAACAAGGCTTCAGGAATTGATGGAATACAAATCAAAATCTTTCAACAAACTGACGAAACACCAGAGGTACTCACTCATCTATGCCAAGAAATTTGGAAGACAACTACCTGGCCAACTGACTGGAAAAGATCCATATTTGTAATCATTCCAGAGACAGGTGACCCAACAGAATGTGTAAATAATCAGACAACATCATTAATATCCCATGCAAGCAAAATTTTGCTAGAGATAATTCATCAACACTGCAATTATACATTCACAGAGAACATCCAGAGACTCAAGCTGGTTTCAGAAGAGGATGTGGAACTAGGGATACCACTGCTGATGTCAGATGGATCTCAGCTGAAAGCAGAGAATACCAGAAAGATGTTTACCTGTGCTTTATGGACTATGCAAAAGTTTTCAATTGTATGGATCATGACAAGCTATGGACAGCATTACGGAGAATAGGTATTCTGTAACATTTAATTGTGTACATGAAGAACCTGTACCTAGACCAAAAGGCAGTTGGTTGTTCAATCAGAACAAGGAACACTGAATAGTTTAAAATTAGCGAAGATGTATACCAGTGTTGTATTGTTTCACCATACTTATTCGGTCTGTATGCTGAGCACATAATCTGAGAAACTGGATTATATGAAGAAAAATGTGGCATCAGGATTGGAGGAAGACTCATTAACAATCTGTGAAATGCAGATGATACAACCTTGCTTGCTGAAAACAACGAGGACTTAAAATACTTTCTGATGAAGATCAAAGACCACAGCCTTCAGTATGGGTTGCACCTCAATGTAAAGAAAATAAAAATCCTCACCACTGGAACAATAAACAACATTCATATAAATGGAGAAAAGACTGAAGTTGTCAAAGACTTCATTTTTCTTGGATGAACCATCAACACTCATGGATGCAGCAGTCAAGAAATCAACTGGTGCATTGCCTTAGGCAAATCTGCTGCACAGGACCTCTTTAAAGTGTTGAAGAACAAAGATGTCAGTTTGAGGATTTAGGTGCACCTCACCCAAGTCATGGTATTTTCAATAACCTCGTATGCATGTGGAAGTTGGAGAGTGAGTAGGAAGACTGTAGAAGAAATGTTGCATTTGAGCTATAGTGTTGGAGGAAAATATTGAGAGTACTATGGACTGCCAAAAGAACCAACCATTCTGTGTTTGAGAAAGTGTGTTCCCTGGAAGCCAGGATGACCAGACTTCATTTTTCATACCTCGAATATATTGTCAGGAGGGAGTAGTCCATGGATATCATGTTTGGTAAAATGGAGGAAGACCCCAATGAGCTGGGTTAGGCAGCATCGATGGACTGAAATGTAGCAATGAATGCGAGGTTTGCTCAGGATTGGGCAGTGTTTTGTTCTGTTGTTCATAGGGTTGCTATGAGTTGGTACTGACTCAATGGCACCTAACAACAACAGCAACATTCCTTTTCAAAAAACCCGTGTTATTTTCATTAGACTCTGTTGCATCTATAAAAGTAATTTACTTTATCTGAATTCATTCAGACTTCCGAAAGATATAGATATTTGAGGCCAATCCTCTTCAGGAATTGAAATCTCACCAAGGAGACAGAATATACACATACACACTTACATACATGGTTATGTTACAACACAGGGTAACACATAATTCTACTGAAGGAACAGTGCAAATAATAAATACAAAAAAGTGAACTTTAAAAGAATGTACAGATCACAGAAACAACTCAAGGAAAGGTGGTAGAATATTTACTTCAAGAAACAAAAGATTATGAGCAAAAGTTTAGGTAAGAGTGTGCTGGTGGCCAGGGGGCAGGTTGTTTGGTTTATATATTCCTGAGTGCTTTGGTGTACGCCCAAAGAAAAAAACCCAAAAAACAGAGGGAATGGAAGCAAATGCTGCTGAATGATGATACATGGAGGGGATTGTAATCATTGCAATGAAACAAAATACGATAGGATGAATGTAAAGCTGACGTTCTCCCATGTAAACTATCAATCAATTCACAATAAAAACTTAAAAAAAAAAGTTTAGATAAGAAAAATAAAATGCACCTTCTAGAGTGAGTAGAGAGCACAGGATCAAGTGAAATACACATGCTGGACTATAGTGACTGATGAAATTGAAAAAGCTTTGACTAACTCCCTTAGTCAGTGGTTACAAATCGGTCTGTGAACCACAAGGTCAGCAGTTTGAAACTCCCAGCTGTTCTGTGGGAGAAAGATGAGGCTTTCTGCTCCTGTAAACATTTACAACCTCGGATACCCTGTACAGGGTCGCTATGAGTCGGAACCGACTCCACGGTATATAACAACAACAACAACAACAAGGGAATTAAGATGCTCTGGTCATTTGAAGGTTTCTGATCAGCTGACAGACAGAGCACATACTGCCCTATGGAAGTAGTAGATTTGGGGAAGGAGGCTGTGCATCCAAGTTAGAGGTAAAGAGAATAACCATTCATTGGAGACAATGAGCAAGAGTGTGAATTAGAGTGGGGGCAAAGGGTGGAAGAAAGGAAATTTAGAAAGAAGTAATATTTGGTGATGGGTGTGAAAACAGAGGATGACGAGAGGGAGAATTAAAGAAACATCCAAAGTTTAAAGTTTGTATATTTAGGAGATTTATGGTACTTTAGGGAGAAAGAATGACACTAGAACAAAGAGTTTTCTTTGGAGAAAAGAAAAATAATTTTATTTTAGATACGTTTCAGTATGCAGTGTCACTAACAAGAGGAGAAATGTTAGTTTTGTAATCTACTCACTGTGTAGATTTATTTAGCTTCGTCTCAGTTTTCTAATAGGTAACGTGAAGGTAGTACAACCTGTGTATAATATGGTTCAGAGGATTAATAAGATTTGTTCTGAAAGAACCTTTACTATCAGTAAAGGAGCCCTGGTAGGGTAGTGCGTTAAGAGTTGGGTGGCAAACCGTAAATCAGCAGTTTGAATCTACCAGCTACTCAGTTGGAGAAAGATGAGGCTTTCTGTGCCTGTAAAGATGTCACAGCACAAAATGACTACCACCACCATATTATCAGTAAAGAAGATATTTTGTATTGTTATTGTTAAATATTATGGTTATTGTTGTTAGCTGTCATCAGTCAACCCAACTCATGGCAATCCCACTATGATCCAAAGGGATTTTACATGCTGATTTGCAGAAGAAGATTAGTGAAAGTATCCAGTAGGTCATTTGAAACAAAAGGTTGGAACTTAAGTTCAAGACTAGAGAGCTCTCTGTTAAGAGTGACAGGTGATGCTTTAAGAAGGATTAGTTATCCTCTTGAACATGGATGGAGAAATGGCCAGACTGAGTGTTGTACTTGGGCAATGCTCTTTGCCAGGGAATATGAGGGGTAGGAGGAGATGTTTGACAAGATACAGGAGAGTATTACGTTGGACAAACTCGCTGAAAAGGCGTCTTTAATGTTTGAAGAGGTAAAGATATCACTTTGATGACTAAAGTGCATCCAACCCAAGCTATGATGGTCTTTTCA
>NW_006408662.1:197021-198772 GCF_000296735.1 Chrysochloris asiatica
GTTTGATTTCTAGACTGTGACTTAGTGTTGTTTATGGATCTAAGCAAAATGAAGTCTTTGACAACTTTAATCTTTTCTCCATTTATCTGTTATTTATTGGTTTACTTGTGTGGATTTTTGCTTTCTCTACATTGAGGTGCAAGTCCTTCTGAATGCTGCAGTCTTTGATCTCCATCAGTAAGTATTTCAAGTTCTCTTTGCTTTCAACAAGCAAGGTTGTATCATTTGCATATCACAAGTAGTTAATGAGTCTTCTTGCAATCCTGATGCCAGGCTCTTCTTCATTTAATCCAGTTTCTCAGATTATTTGTTCAGCATACAGACTGAATAAGTATGGTGAAGGGATACAAAATCTGGTGCACATCTTTCTTTATTTAAAACCATTCAATATCTCTTTGTTATGTTCTAACAACTGCCTCTTGGTCTATGAATTGGTTCCTCCTGAGCACAATTAGTGTTCTGGAATATCAATTCTTGGCAATGTTACTTATAGTGTGTCATAATATACAAGTACAATGTGTTTTTATAGTCACTAATGCACAACACCTTTCTGGTGTTTTCCTTCAACAAGATTCATCTGACGTCAATAATGATATCTCTCATCCCATGCTGTCTTCTTAATTGAACTCGAATTTCTTATTTCCTTTCAATATACTGTTGCAACCAGTTTTGAATTATCCTCTGCAAAATTTTACTTTTATGTGATTAATGATATTGCGTGATCATCTCTGCATTTTGTTGCGCCATCTCTTTTTGGAACGGGCAATCTACTGACTAGGTAGCTGTCTCTAAATTTCTTGACATAGATGAGTGAGCATCATTAGTGCTTTTATTAGTTTGTTGAAAGATTTCAATTTGTATTCTGTCATTTCCTGAAGTCCAGTTTTTTTGACAATGCCTTTAGTGCAAGTTGGAAATCTTCCTTCAGCACTATTGGCTCTTGTTCATATGCTACCTCTTGAAATGGTTAAACATCAACCATTTCTTTTTGATATAGTGATTCTGTGTGTTTCTTCCATCTTCTTCTTTTTTTTTTTTGGAAGGACTGGTTCTTTATTTTAAAACCCCAAAAAAATACACTTGTCAATTTTCAGTATCAAAGGAGTTGCACTATTGGTTTCTCTTTCTCCAAATCACTAATCAGCCCCTAAAGAGACCACACCAAAGGAGGGTACATTTGAAGCCACTCAGCTGAAGGATGATTACCTGACATACCTCACAGAAACCTCACTAAAAAGTGGGGGCTGGGTAGGGAAAGGGCTTTTAAAAGATGAGCACACTGTCAGTCTACAGATTGCAAAGAGAAATCAACCAGATGAGGTGGCCAGTGCAGCCCAACCCCACAGAAGCAAAGTTTCAAAATCATATAAAATTTCAAAAACCACTTTGTATGTAAGATATTCAGGATTTCTCCAGCACTGACTGATACAAAGCACTTTGAGAGACAGCAGCTTCAGACCCAGAATAAAGTGGTGAGATGAGTTTCATATGGCTTAATCCATGACAAATCATTTTCTTTTCTGTCTTTTGAAAAAGAAGGCAGGAGAGCAAATAAGTGGTCACCCAAGAGAGGGGCACATAATCCATTCTGTGAATAGTTGTGGAGAAAGGATGGGACACTGATGAGATCTCAGACAGAGGTCTCATCATATAAATTTATTTGGTCACTTCTGACAAAATAAAATATAATAAAAGTCACCTTGCACCAAGATACCTTAAAGCTGAAAACCTGAGCACTTTAAAAAAAAAAA
>NW_006408662.1:204282-212707 GCF_000296735.1 Chrysochloris asiatica
TGAGTACCTTGGATTAGAAAGCACTGGATTTCTTGCTTCTGCTATAAATTCCACTGGTTGTAAGCCCTCCAACTTTCTAAATATTCCTTTATATGTGGTCCAGAGTTCTGGGACCATCCCCTGAGCCTGCTTGAGCCAGTATTACATGTTGTTGCTCATGGAGCTCCTCACTGCACTTCTACCCTATCCGCCATCTTGTTTTTTTGTTTTTTTTTTCCTTTCCTTCATCTTTGAAAGCCGGATTTTCAATAATGTTCATACCTCTCTCATTCTCAGCAGCTTTCTCCACCTTGTCCAGCTATTGCAATGCAGTGGCCAACCGCACCTGAGCGCATTCCAACTCCTCTTCAACCAGCTGGATCTGATGGTTCAAGGAGGCCACCTCCACCTCATCCTGTTCCCTGTTCTGCCTTTCTCCTTCCACTTCCCATGGGAGGCATTTGGCCCTCTCCTTGGCATCAGACCTCATCAACTTGAATTTTGCACTACATCACTTCTGATGGTGGTGATCCTGACCATGGTGTCCACCCAGCTTTTGCTCATATTCAAGTTCCTCCTACATTCAGTGTAGCAGCCGCTTCTCACCTTTACATCTTCTTTTGAAGCTTTATCCTTTATTCAGTATTTTGCCCACAGAATCTTTCAATACTGCTTATTGAGGCTTGAATTTTTTCTTCAATTCTTTCAGCTTGAGAAATACTGAGTATATTCTTCCCGTTTGGCTTCTCAACTGCAGATCTTGGCACAATTCATTTTAATACTGACTTCACTTACACAAACTACCCTTTGAAATGTTCTGTTCAGCTCTTTTACCTCCTCATTAATTCCATTACCTTTACTCTTTCCATGTTCAAAAGCAAGTTTCAGAGTCTCTTTTGACATTCATTTTGGTCTTTTCTTTCTTTCCTGTATTTTTAATGACCTTTTCCTTTCTTCCTATGATGTTCTTGATGTAATCCCACAAAAGATCTGATTTTCAGTTGTTAGTGTCTAAGGCATCAAATCTGTTCTTGAGATGGTCTTGAAATTCAGGTGAGATGTATGAAGGTCTTATTTTGGTGCTTGTGGACTTGCATTACTTTTCTTCAGCTTCAGCCTGAACTTGCACATGAGTGATTGATGGTCTGTTCCACAATTTGCTCCTGACCTTGATTTGGCTGATGATATTGAGCTTTTCCACTGTTTCTTTCCACATAATGTAGCCAATTTGGTTCCTGTGTATTCCATATAGTGAGGACCATGTGTATAATCACATTTTATGTTATTAAAAAAAGGTATTTGAAATGAATAAGTCATTGATCTTGCAAAATTCTATCATACGTTTTTCAGCATCATTTCTATTACGAAGACCATATTTTCCAACTACTGATCCTTCCTCTTTGTTTTCATTCTTAGTATTCTAATCACTATTTATGCATCCTAATTCAATGCAAGTTTGGATTGAAGAAGTTGCCAGAATTCTTCAATTTCATGATTACTGGCTTTAGTTGTTGGTATGTAATTTTGAATAACAGTAGTATTGACTGGTCTTCCTTGTAGATGTATGTCTATTATCCTATCACAGACCACATTATACTTCAAGCTAGAACTTTTAATATATTTTTTGATGATGAATATGATCCCATATATGAGTTTGCCATTTCCTCATAGTAAACCCTATAATTGCCTGATTCAATACGGCCAATATAGTCCATTTCAACCCACTATGCATAGCTTATTGATCTTTATGTGTTGCTTTTCATTTTTGACAATTTCCAATTTTCCTTGATTCATACTTCATACATTTCATGATTATTAATGGATGTTTTCCTCATTTTGAGTTGTGCTCAATCAGCAAATGAAGGTCCCTATTTGTGTCATCACAGTCAACTCTACTTTGAGGAGGTATCTATTCTCAAGTCATAGTTTGAGTGCCTCCCAACCCAAGGGGCTCATCTTGTGGCTCTACATCAGATAATGTTCAGCTGCTATTCATAAGGTTCTCAGTGGCTAACCTTTCTGAAGTATTCTGCCTCTCCTTCTTCCTAGTCTTAGTTTGGAAGCCCTACTGAAACCTGTCCATTATGGGTGACCCTGCTTGTAATTTAAAATTCTGGTGGCATAGCTTTCAGCATTACAGCAACATGCAAGC
Organism: Chrysochloris asiatica; assembly: GCF_000296735.1. Lineage (NCBI taxonomy): Eukaryota > Metazoa > Chordata > Mammalia > Afrosoricida > Chrysochloridae > Chrysochloris > Chrysochloris asiatica. Next base: position 206,414 of record NW_006408662.1, read on the forward strand.
CACCACAGTACGATAAACTGACAGACAAATGGTGAGTGAAAGAGATAAATCTTTTTAATAAATGGTGCTGACTAAAATGGATATCAACTTTCAGAAAACTGAAACAGTGCTCATATCTCACACCATATGCAAAAACAATCTCAAGATAGCTGAAAGACCAAAATGTTAAACCTAAAACTATAAAGACCATCAAAGAAAAAATAGGGACAAGCTTACTAAAAAAAAACCCAAACCCACTGCTATAAAGTCAAGAACAATTCACAGTGACCCTGTATAGAGTTTCCAATACTGTAGATCTTTATGGGAACAGAAATCTTAATCTTTCTCCTGAGGAAACGCTGGGAGGTTTGAACTGCTGATTTTTCTGTTAGCAATCCAGTGCTTATCCTACCATGCCACTAGGGCTCCTAGGGACAAAGATAGGGGACTTAATACAAGACATAAATACACTATCAAAGATATCTAAAAAATAAACAAAATCACAAACAGTAGAAGATACACCAGATGAATGCGACCTAGAAATTAGATACTTATACACATCAAAAGATTTCATCAAATGAATAATTTTAAGAGAAACTACAGAATGGGAAAAATTTTTTTTGTTAATGATATATAGAGACTAATGTCTGAAATTTGTAGAAAACTCTAACATCTCACAACAAAGAGAGAAATAGTCCGTTTAAAAAATGACTTCAGAAGTAACACTTCAGAAGATATGAACAGACACTTGACCAAAGAAGCCATTCAGGTGGTCAGCAAACACAAGATGAAATGCTGTAAGTATTAGTCATTAGAGATGCAAATAAAAACAGCAGTGAACTATCATTTCACCCTAGCATTAATATTAAAGTTAAAAAACACACCAGAAAATAACAAATGTCAGTGAAGATGTGAAGAGACTGGAACCCTTATATACTGCTAGTGAGATTATAAAATGGCCAACTTCTGTGGAAAACAGTATGGCACTCTTTGAAAAGTTAGCAATAAAAATACTATATGATACAGCAATCTTACTATTTACATACTGCCACTGAGTTGATACTGACTCTTGGTGACTCAATATAGGGGTTTTGAGAGTATATATCTATATGGGAGCAGACAGCCTCATGTTTTTCCCAAAGAGTAGTTGATGGGTTTGAACCTTTGACCTTTTGCTTAGTAGCCCAATGACTGACCCATAACACCACCAAGCCTCCTTAATCCCACTATTGTGTTGCTGTTAAGTACTGTTGAGTCAGTTTCAATTCATAGACATCCTATAATATAGGGTTTCTGAGGAGACTCACTATTGGGTACTCATTTAACCTAGAGAAATATGAATCATGATAAGAATAGATACCCTCACATCGAGGTTCATTGAAGCACAATTCATAACAGCAAAATGATGGACACAATCTAAATGCCCATCACAGAAGAATGGATAAACAAACTATAGTACATACACAAATGGTATAGTGTGTAACATTAAGGATGACAATGAATCTGGGTAACACTTCATAACATGGATAACATGGAGGACATTCTACTGAATGAAATTAGTTAATCACAAAAGGACAAATATTTTATGAGACCACTATTATAAAAAGTCAAGTAAAGGTCTTCACACACAGAACCATCTTTGGTGGGAGGGCAAGAAAGAATAAACAAAACATAACAATACACATAGGAAAGGTTTGTAATCACCCTATTAAAGTATCAGCCAAAGCTGTGCTGGATTTTGAAGATAATCTAATGGAATTTTAATATGCAAATAAGAATACAATTGTTGGGAAACAATTCTTCAATATTAAATATTCCTTCTAACAGTTTATATTTTTCATTTGTTAATATACCCAGAGAACATAGTAAACGTCAACCATTCTTTTTCCATACTGTTACAAACCTAAATAACACAGTTCAATATATTGGGATTTTATTGTTGTGCATGTTGTTAAGTATAAGAACAAAATGTCAAGGATTATTTGTCCTTTTGCAGGCCAGAAGTGGAGGCTCCTGGGACCGTCAAGGGAGAAGAGCGGAGTGTGGGACCCTACCCAGAGAAACAGTGACGCCAGAGATGGAGGCAGAGATGATGATGTGGAGAGATGGAGTGGCTGGGAATTCTAGACCCAGAGAGGGAGAGGGGCTGTGTGCTGATGACCAGGGGCCAGGCTTGTGGGGTGTATGATGCATGAAGGGATTGTAACATGGCAATATAACGATATACAATAGGATGATTTTAAAGTTAATGTTCACCCATGTAAACTATAACATAATTCACAATAAAACAGTTTTAAAAAAAAATAAGATTATTTGTCTTTTGATACCAAGCTGTAAGTCTAAAAAAATCTTATGGAGTTAAATACATCTTCTGAAATGAAAACCTGTGAAGTCTGTAAAGTTGCAAATTGATTAGTTTACATGAATGACGTACATATGTCTATGGAAAATCCTAGCTTAGTAGCAGCACCAAGATTCAGCTACTACTGGACTGAAAGACTTTGAAGTCAAAGTGTCACTGGTAAATTATGCCAAGGACTCAATTCAGTTCAACTACAATTTGTGAAGGTATTACAATTTATTTTTAAAATGAGCTGACTCACAAAATACTTTTGCTGTTAGTTGCCCCAAACTAATGGCGACCCCATGCACAATGGAACAAAAATGCTGCCCAGTCTTAAACTATCCCCATGATGGTTGTGGGTCAGAATGTTGTTATCCATAGTGTTGACACTGGCTGATTTTTGGAAGTAGACTGATAAATCTATCTTCCTAATCTGTCTTAGTCTGAAAGCTCTGTTGAAATTTGTTTGGCATCATAGCAAATGCAAGCCTTCACTGATAGATGGGTCATGGCTGTGTATGAAGCAAACCAGGGTCTCCGCATGGACAGTGAGAAGTCTACCATTGAATAATCACCGGTCCCACTCATATAATACAGACTGTTCAGAAAGGTTTTTTTAAAAAAAAAGTCAAAAAGTTTACTCAAAAAGAAACAGCAATAAGGCAATTAAAGACAAGGATAAGATTATATCACACAGCAATGCACTCAACTTGCTAAATGTTCACTTTGATCTAATGGCCACAGCAAAAAGTTAACAGTCCCAATTATAAGATCAATGCTATTGTGCCTAAGATAAAAAGTTGGTTAGTAGAAGTCAATGTTCTCCTGCAGTTGCCACCCTACAGGACTTTCTCCCATGTGTCTTTATGAAGAGGAATCTGGTGAATTAGCTGATTGTGCTGTCAATAAAATCCCTGCATTAAATATAATTAACTATCTGATAGCATCTTTCCATGTTTGGCACCTTGTAGTCAAGATAGAAGCAAATCCTGTAGTTGGAACACACCTCTTTGATGGTCAGATTTGATCCAAAAGTAAATTTTAGGATACCCAGCAGAATGGATAATTTGCATAGTCTTCAGGTAATTCTCCACAAAAGTGACTACTCAAAAAAAGCAGTATTTTGGGAGGGCTCAGATAACAGGAAGTTCAAGGCTGCATACTCTAGTGAGAAGCTGGTTGTAAGTATTCTATTTTTGTTATTGAGGACAGGTTCATATACTTTGACTACTGCTAGTTCAAGAGGAAGGATAAGTTTCTCTTAGGAAAATGAGTTCTTCCAGCTTAGTTGGCAGGTGAATAAGCAACTCTGAAAGAACTCAGAGTCTTATGAGCCTAGACAAGTCGCCATTTGACTTTCCTGAGCCAAATTTTATTATTTTCTCTGTTGAAAATAATAATGAAGATGATAAAAAAATTATTGTGGTTTTCAGTCTGCAAACACAGTTGTTTGTGAGTTTACTCTGACTATGTGAGCCAGAGCAGAATGTGCTCCATAGGGTTTTTACTGACTGCCTTTCAGAAGTAGATCACCAGACCTTGCTTCTTAGGTGCCTGGAAGTGGACTCCGATGTCCAACCTTTAGGTTAAGTGCACCACTTACAATATTCAGGGACTCTGTTTGCAAATACAATATCCCAGTTTTTCTAGTTTAGTCCTTACTACAATGTTATAAGACAGGCTTTAGTCACTTAAAACCTTATGAATAGCAGTGAAACACTGCCAGATAGCAGCAGAATATTGAAACACGATGAAAAGCACCAGAATATTTTCAGATAAAGTACCAGAAGATAAGCCTTTAAGGTTGGAAGGCACTCAAAATACGACTTGGTAAGGGTTGCCTCCTCAATGTAGAGTTAACCATGATGACACAAATGGAGTAAAGATTTTGGGAACTTCATTTGCTGGTGGGGAACTACTCAAAATGATGAAAACAACGGTAAACATCCATTAATAATTGGATCATTGATGAAGTATGAATCTTGGAAAATTGGAAGTTGACAAAAATTAAATGGAATGCATAAACATCAATAATCTAGGCATTGGTGAGCCAAAATGAATTGGTATTAGTCATTTTGAAACTGACAATCACATGGTTTACTATGCTGGGAATGACAAATTGGAGATAAATGGCATTGCATTCATCATCAAAAAGAAAATTTTAAGATCTACCTTGAAGTATAATGCTGTCTGTGATAGGATAATATCCATATGCCTACAAGGAAGACCAGTTAATACCACTATTTTTCAAATTTATGCACCAAACACTAAAGTCAGTGATGATGAAATTAAAGCATTCTACCAACTTCTTCACTCTGAAATGGATCAAACATGCAATCAAGATGTATTGATATTCACTGGCGATTGGAATGCAAAGGTTGGAAACAAAGAAGAAGTATCAATCATTGGAAAATATGTCCTTAGTGACAGAAACAATGCTGGAGATCCCATGATAGAATTTTGCATGACCAATGACTTCACTGAAAATACCTTTTTAAAACAACATAAAAAACACATGGACCTCATCAGATGGAATACAGAGAAATCGAATTGACTACATCTATGTAAAGAGATGGTGGGAAAGCTCCATGTCATCAGTTAAACTAAGGCAGACTGTAGCAGAGATCATCAATTGCTCATATGCAAGTTCAGGTTGAAGCTGAAGAAAGTTAAAACAGGTCCACAAGAGACAAACTGTGACATTGAACATATCCCATCTGAATTTATAGATCATCTGAAGAACAGATTTGATGCATTAGACACTAGTGACTGAAAACCAGAAGAGTTGTGGGATGACATCAAGAACATTATACAGGAAGAAAGAAAAAGAGCATTAAGAAGACAAGAGAAAAAACCAAATTGGATGACAGAAGAGACTCTGGAACTTGCTCTCCAGTGTAGCGATACTATAGCAAATGGAAGAAATGAGGAGGTAAAAGAGCTGATCAGAACATTTCAAAGGGTAGCTTGAGAAGACTAAGTCAAATATTATTCTGAAATGTGCAAATATCTGTAGTTCAAAAACAAAAAGGGAAGAACATGCTCAGCATTTCTCAAGCTGAAGGAACTGAAGAAAATAATTTAAGCCCCAACTTGCAACATTGAAGGATTCTGTGGGCAAAATGTTTAATGGTGCAGAAAGCATCAAAAGAAGATGGAATACAGAGTCACTGTACTAAAAAGAAATGGTCAACGTTCGACCATTTGAAAAGGTAGAGTAAGGTCAAGAGCCAATGACACTGAAGGAAGAAGTCCTAGGTACACTGAAGGCATTGGAAAAGAATAAGCCTCTGGGAATTGATGGAAATCTTTCAACAAACTGATGTGGCACTGCAGGCATTCATTCATCTATGCCAAGAAATTTGGAAGACAGTTACCTGACCAAATGATTGAAAGAGATCCATATTTATGCCTGTTTCAAAGAGAGGTGACCCAGTGGAATGTGGAAATCATCAGACAATATCATCAATATCTCATGCAAGTAAAATTTTGCTAAAGATAATTTTAAAACAGTTCAAGCTAGATTCAGATGAGGATGTGGAACGAGTGATATCATTGCTGATGTCATATGGGTCTTGGCTGAAAGCAGAGAATACCAGAAAGATGTTTACTTGTGCTTTATTGACTGTGCAAGGCTTTTGACTGTGTGGATTAAGACAATCCATGGACAATACTGGGGAGAATGAGTACTCCGGAACACTTAATTGTGCTCATTAGGAACCTATACATAGACCGAGATAGTTGTTAGAACAAGGGGACACTGAATGTTTTACAATTAGGAAAGATGTGTGTCAGGGTTGTATTCTTTTACCATACTTAAGGAGCTCTGGTAGCGTAGTGGTTACGAATCGGGCTGTGAACCGCAAGGTCAGCAGTTCGAAACTACCAGCGGTTCCGCGGGAGAAAGAGGAGGCGTTCTGCTCCCGTAAAGATTTACAGCCTCGGAAACCCTGTGCAGGGTCGCTATGAGT
>NW_006408662.1:213797-214950 GCF_000296735.1 Chrysochloris asiatica
TAGCAATGATTGTGAGACTGGTGTAGGACTGAGTAGTGTTTTGTTCTGTTGTGCATAAGTTTGCTATGGTACCGACTTGATGGAACCTAACAACAACATGAGACAGGGTACGTATGTTATTGTTAAGTTCAGTCAAGTTGGTTCCAACTCATAGTGCCCTTGTATTGGGTTTGCAAGGATCAACTGATGGGATTGAACTGCCGACCTTGTGGTTAGCAGTCCAGTACTTATTGTACGGCACCAATCCAGGATAGGTATAATCCCCATTTTATAGTTGACTGTGCCAAAATGGAGGGACTAGTTTTAGCTGTCTTTGAGGGATAAAATTGAAGATTTTCACTATAAAACATTTTACCTATCTTGTCTTCTAGGAAAGAGACTTCAACTGTACCAGCATTCCTATCTCCCTTTTTGGAACATAAAATCCTAATATGTAGGGGAATAGTTCATCTTAGAAGAGCCTCATGAAGGTGCTCAGTCAATATTATTCTGGTTTTGGTCCAGACTGCACATTTATATCTTCTCCTGCACATTCTAATCCTTCTTTCCCAATATTATGTCAAAAGTCTGTTAAACTACAAGTTCAGAAATGTAAATTTTTAAAAATTGTCATGCCAACAGGCTAAAGAGTGTATGATTTATGGCTGTAAAGCACCCTAAAAGGCCTTTATTTTGAGGGGGTCAATCCCTCCTTGTCCTTCATGTTCATTCTAGGAAGCAAGGAAATGGTTACCCACAACTTGCAACTGAGCTCAGTTCCAGCCTTAGGTGGCAAGGGTGCATTTGTGGAATTCTCAGAACACCTCTCCTAGGATGTTCTATGAATACCAGCAGGGGCAAAAGCCTGCTGGGAAAGCCTGGGGTCTCCATGCTAATTGCCACATGATCATTATTGCATGATTTGGAGGAACACATGTGCAGCAGTACATGCTGGAGACTGGAAAGCTATTTAATAGCTGTGTAACAGTGAGGTAATGCAGCCTGGCACACAGCTGTGGCCTTGTCCCTCTTACCAAATTCAGGCCAGGCCTGGAGCCAGCTGAATTATCCAAGCAAGATAAGCAAGTCACCCCCAAGCTCAATTTGTGAAAGATATAGGCTTCTGTTAAGCATTTTCAATGCATGGAGGAGAAGACTTCCTGTCATAGTTTGC
>NW_006408662.1:215912-217995 GCF_000296735.1 Chrysochloris asiatica
TTTAAGGTTTAAAGTTCATCTGAAGGGAATAGGATTCATCCAGCTTCCATGGCTCCAGATAATCTGATTCCATGAGAATTTGAAATTCTGTTCTGCTTTTTCTCCCTTTTGTTCATGATTCTTCTTTGGAATCTTTTATCAAAATGATCAGCAATGGTAGCCGGGGAACCACATAGCTCTCCTATTCTCCTGGCAAGTAGTTGTATGCGAAGACAATTAGCCACACATTCCATTTTCTCCTATTCCTGACTCTTCTTCCTCTGTTGCTCCAAGTGAAGAGAGACTAATTGCTGAATCTTGGATGGCTGATTGCAAGCTTTTAAGTTCTCAGACATATTATGTAATGAACTAGGAATGGAACAGAATCACTAAACATGTTACTAAGTTGATTAACTGGGATGACCCATGATATCATGATCCTAAACCTCCAAACCCAGGACCCAAATTCCATGAGGTGTTTGGTTGTACACAAGTGGCCTATTTGTGTGTGTGTGTTATTATTGTTAATATCACTATCACACAACGGTTGCTAATTCAACTTTTCATAGGTGTACAACTTCGTGACAACAATTACATTAACTGCCTGTGCAACCCTAACTTTCATGAATGCTGTTTATCCATCACCATAAACTGAAATTTAGTATTCCATAAACAATAAATCACCATGGACTGTTAACCACAAGGTTGGTGGTTCAAACCCACCAGCTGCTCCTTGGAAACTCTTTACAGGTTCACTATGAGTCAGAACCAATTTGACATTACTTAGCAGCAACAAACCCCCTTCACTCTTGTGCCTAGTAAACACTAATAAACTTTGGTCTTTACACATTTGCCTGTTCTTGTCTTTTTCTATAAGTGAGGTCATACAACATTGTTCCTTTTGTGATTGACTTATTTCATTCAGCCTAATGTCTTCAAGCTCCATCCATATTGTAGTGTGTATGAATATTTCGTTTACCTTATTGACTGAATAGTATTTCATAGTATGTATCACATTTTGTTCATTCATTCATTCACAGATGAACATTTAGTTTGCTTCCCTCTTTTGACTATTGTGAAAGTACTGCAATAAAAATTGGTCTACAAGTTCCTTTTTGAATCTCTACTTTAAAGTATTTTGGGTAAATACCTATATGTGGAATTTCTGGTTTATATGGTAGTTCTATTTTTTAGTTTTCTGAGGAACTACCTCACTGTTTTCCACAACAGTTGTACCATTTGTATTCCCACCAGCAATAGATAAGAGTTCCAATTTCCCCACATCTTTGCTAATATTTGTTATTTTCTGCCGTTTTTATTGTAGTAGGAATGAAATGGGATCTCACTGTGGTTTTGATTTGCAGCTCTCTGATGGCTAACCATGTTGAGTACCTTTTCACATGTTTGGTGGCCATTTGAAAGTTCTATTTTGTGAAATGTCTATTCAAGTTTTTTGCCCATTTTATGATTGAGTTATTTATATTTGTCTTTTTGTTACTAAGTTATAGAAGTTTTAGATATTTTGCTTATTAGATTCTTATCAGATGCATGACTTCTGACAATAATCTCCCTGTTTTCTTTTCACTTTTTTAGTAAAGTCTTTTGATGAACAAAAATTTTAAATATTTATAAGATTCCATTTATTTATTATTTTATCTTTTGCTGTTGGCTCAGTTCTTATTATATTAGATAATCCTTTATTAAAAGTTAAGCCCAACAATGTTGCTCCACATTTTCTGCTAAGAATTTTATGGTTTTAATTTTCACATTTAGGTTTTTAATTAATTTTTATGTATGGTGTGAGGTATGAATCCTTTTTTATTTTTCTGCATGTTGAGATTCCATTTTTCCAACACCATTTATTGAAGAAGCTCTACTTTTTCCATAAAAAAATCAGCACCCTTGTCAAAAATCACTTGACTGTAGATGTTTGGTTTTATTTTTGGAGTATCAGTTCTGTTCCATTGGTCTATGTGTGTATTGCCATATAAACACCAAACTGTTTTGATTACTGTAGCTGTATATGTTTCCAATCAGGGAGTGTGAGTTCTCCTACTTTGTTTTTGTCTTCAACATTAGGTATTTGTGGCTTCTTGCCATTCCA
>NW_006408662.1:218870-221358 GCF_000296735.1 Chrysochloris asiatica
TCTCCACTCGAGTCCTCCGTGGCCATGCCACTAACTCTGGGCCCAAGAGTCTCCAGGTCTTCTCTCACTGCTTGCCAAGCAGGTCCCCAACTGGGTCCAAGGAAGCCCACTGAACATTGTAAGGCTTAGCTTGCAGCTTCATTGCTGCTTTTACCCCTCTTCCCCCTATTGATGATGTGTGTGGTCACAAATCAGAGCGTGTATTTCTGTTGAGTTTTAGTCTTGGAAGGGGGTTTGCGTTAAGAGGACCCGACCACTTGCCTTGATATTTCCTAGGGAAGCGATTTGTTTGTTCTTGTAATAACAGTTCCTCTGCCTCTGCCTCTATTGTTTTGTATTTTTCCTGTAGGTCTTTCTTTCAAGAAGTATCTTTTGTCTGCTCGTCCTTTCAAGTGGAGATTTCTCATCTCTGGAGATCTGGGTGTGGTTCGGTTTTCTACCTATAGTTTTATGTATTGCAAAGGCTCTGCAAGAAGCCTCGTTCACTGGGTATGCTGTAGCCCCAATTTAGGTATTCCAATCAGTTATAAGCAGAAGACGGACTTACAAGCCTTCTAGTGTGATGTTTCTGACTATTCCTTTCTCTCCCCCTCCAGTGTCTACTCTGTATTATAGTGCAAGGAAAACTAAGATTTAAAAAACAGCCAAGCATCTTAACATGATTCTCTGTCCGCCCCCCCCCCCCAATAAGGATTATGTTTTTCATTAATTCAAAATTACTATTGGAATTTTGATCATGATTGCACAGAATCTGTAGATTACTTTGGGTAGTACTGGATTGGGTTTTTCAATGACGAATTTTATAGAAATAGATTGTTAATCCTTTCTTTGGAGCACTTTTAAAACATCTTGAGAGTATTATTCTTTTGCAGTTGCAAGTTGGATTCAAATGCCTCTTAATGTCCAAAAACATTGCAAGTTTATTCAATAAGTGTCCTGATAGCCATCCAACTATCCATCTACCACCTACTTTGTTGAAATCCACTCTGTTTCAGGCCATGAGCTAGGTCCTAAAAATATAACAACAATCAAAGCACAGCCCCTATCTACTAACCGTTTGCTTACTTCTTCACATTAAAATCCTTCACAGTGACCTTTTAGGGAGTGGCGCTATGGGTTAATGCGCCAGACTGCAAAGCCGTTTAACCTGCAAGGTCAGCGGTTCAAGCTCACTGGCTGCTCCTCGGAAACCCTATACAGGGTCGCCATGGGTTGGAACCAACTCGACGGCACTAAACAACAACAGCTTCTGACTCATAACGACCCTGTAGAGCGTTTCTGAGGCTGTAAATCTTAACGGGAGCAGAAAGCCTCATCTTTGTCCAATGGAGTGACTGGTAAATTCAAACTGCTGACCTTGTAGTTATCAGCTCAGCGTGTTGTAATCCAGGGCTCCTTCCCTCACACAGAGATGCTTATTGAGACACTAAAAACACACACACACACAAACCCCAACACTTTCAGCATCAGAAATCGCCATCTGTTCGGAGAACGGGGAGCAAAAAAACAGTATTTGTTGGAATGAGCACTGATTTGGCAATATTCTGGAAAGACTAGGATTTTGGTTCAGGATCTAAAATGATCTGTTTTCCTACAGGTATGTAACCTCCACCCTCTGAGCACCAAACTCATTAACTGTAAACTGATGAAGAAATTTAATAATTTCACGGCTGAGATTCCTTCTTGTTTTAAAAATCCACTGAAGGAGTTGAGTCTTTCCTTGTCTTCTGTTGAAGACTTCTAGGAAGAGAAGAATCTTAGAGAACTTCTTTGTAGCAGTGATTTACTTGACATGACTTTTCTAGCCATAGTCTTTGTAATGTCCACCAAACAACTGGGTGGGACCATGCAGATTAAATTAGGTGTATTTATTAATTTTCTGATAGGTCTGGGAAAGAGAAAGTAGGGGAAGTTGCCGATTGGATTACATGATTCAGCTGTAATTGTGGGGATTCATCAATTTTGCCATCCTGGTGGGTATAAAATGAGCCATATCAGAAGCATAAATGGGCCTATATCACTACCATCAAGAAAGAAGAGCCAGATTGGAGGTCATCTTTTGGACGCAAGATTCCTGTACACTGTACCAGAGAAGTGGCAGAGTAGTAGCAACAAAACCAAGAGCCAGAGCATGAGGCAGAATGATGGACTTCCTGACTCATGGAGTGAGTAAAGCTGAGTGCCTTTGAGTAGGAGGGCTAGTTTGCAGTCTGTGGTACCTAAAGTCACTTAACTGGTGGAACTAGGTTTGCTGATCCACAGAGCTAGAACTGAGTGTCTTCAGGCTGAGGCTTATCATGGAGTACTGTGCTCTTTGGACATTTACCAGCAATACTAAGAGAGCTTTATAAGCTTGTCTGAGCAGGGCAGAGGTCAAGGGACTGCATAGCTGGGAGGCTGAGTGCCAGAGAGAGAACTGCTTGTGGGCATGACTACAGGAGGCTGTCCTAGTTAAAGAACTTTGTTCTGATCATTTCAGATCCTGATT
>NW_006408662.1:222886-224306 GCF_000296735.1 Chrysochloris asiatica
GGGTGGAAGTATGTCTGACCTCAGTCTTACAGGACTCAGCCTTGGGTTGATGTTGACTTTGATTCTCCTTTCCTCTAGTATAGTCAAGTTTGTCATATACCACCCCGTTCCCTTTTCAGAGTTTCAAATATATATATAGCTGAAGGAATAGGATGTTGAAGGTTTTGTTGTTATTATTAAGTGCCATCAAGTCAGTTCTGATTCATAGTGACCCTAGGTGTAACAGAACAAAGCACTGCCTGGGTCTGTGCCATCCTCACACTGTTATGCTTGAGCTCATTACTGCGGCTACCGGGTAAATCCATCTCATTGAGTGTCTTCCTCTTTTTCACTGACATTCTACCAAGTATGAAGTCTTTTTTCAGGGACTAGTTCCTTCAAAGTCATGAGATGAAATTTTGCCAACCTCGCTTCTGAGCATTCTGATTGTACTTCTTCCAAGAAAGATTTGTTTGTTCTTCTGGCAGTCCACAGAATAATCACTATTCTTCATCAACACCATAATTCGAATGAATCAATCCTTCTTCAGTCTTTGTTGCTCATTATAAAGCTTTCCCATGCATATGATGTGACTGAAAATACTATGACTTGGGTCAGGCATATCCACAAAGTGACATCTTTGCTTTTTAACACTTTAAGATAGCAGATTTGCCTAATGCAATATGTTGTTTAATTTTTAATGACTGCTTCCATGAGCATTGTGGAGCTAAGAAAAATAAAATTCTTGACAACTTCAATATTTTCTCCATTTTTCATGATGATGTTTATTGGTCCAGTTGTAAGGATTTTTATTTTCTTTACATTAATTCCACATTGAAGGCTATAGTCTTTGATCTTCAACAGTAAGTACATCAAGTCTTCTTCACTTTTAGAAAGCAAAGTTGTGTCATCTGCATATCACAGGTTGTCAGTGAACCTTTTTCCAATCCTGATGCTGTGTTCTTTTCTGATTATATACTCAGTTTATAAATTGAATGGTGGGAGGATACACTCCTGATGCATACCCTTCCTGACTTTAAACCATGCAGTATCTCTTGTTCTGTTTGAATGACTGCCTCTTTGACTAAGTACAGGTTCCTCATAAACACAATGAAGTGTTCTGAAAATCCCCTTCTTTGCAATGTTATCCATAGATTGTTATGATCCACACTGTTAATGTCTTTGTTTTTGCTAAGTGCCATCACGTTTTTCAACTCATAGTGTTTCTGAAGAGAAGTTGGTGGGTTTGAATCACTGAACTTGTGGTTTACAGTCCAGTGCTTACCCTATAGCACCACACCAGGAGTACACAAAACACAAGTAAACATCTTTCTACTAGTCTTGTTTTCATTCAAGATCCATCTGATGTCAGCAACAAGATCGCTTGTTTCATATCTTCTTCTGAATATGGTTTAAATATCTGGCAGTCCCTGTCAATGTA
>NW_006408662.1:233262-240646 GCF_000296735.1 Chrysochloris asiatica
TTTTTGGGCATCTTCAGGGGTTATGTGGACTTAATACTTAGGTGGGTATGTATTTTGGTATTTTTTATGCTTTCTGAATGCCTCCAGGTAGATGTGATCAGGAAATGGGCTTCCCTTTTCACTCTTCTTCCTGAGAAGTTTCACAATACCACTGTTGGTCATTTTGATGTAACTTAGGATTTAATTTTTGGTCTATTTCCTTTTTTGTCTGCTTGTCCTGCTCCACAATCCCCGTTCAGGCCTTTTTTCTAGTTGGAAACTGTTCAGGGCCGGCTGTGGCCTTTTGGTTTTAATTGGAAACTGTCTCTTTAAATTTCGAGGAGATCTGTGCGCATGCTTAATAGAACTCTCTGAGGATGGGGCTGGGGTGCCCACTAGCTCAGGCATCCCTATAGTCACCAGGACGGAGGTGCGCAGATAGCAAGGGACCAATGAACAGATATCAAAAGCAACGAATGTCCACACCTTTATCTCAGCGGTTCTGCCAGGCATCTGTGGCCGCTCAGATCCTTCCCCCCGCCGCTTGGTCTCACCCAAGATGGCGGCTTCTGGAGCAGCCGAGCGTCCCGGACTAGAAAGCAATAGATTTCTTGCTTCTGCCACAAATTCGCCCAACAGTAAGCCTTCCATCCTTCTAAATATTCCTTTATATGTGGTTCAAAGTTCTGGGACCATCCCCTGAGCCTGCTTGGTCGGGTATTGTGTGTTGTTGTTGGCGGGCTCTTTACTACACATCCACCTGATCCACCATCTTGTTTGTTCTTTGTGGCTCATATTTCTTGTGGGAAAATACCAAGCAGAGGAATTGCTGGATCATAAGGTATTTCTATTTCAAGCCTTCTGAGGAAACGCCATATTGCTTTCCAAGAGGTTGGATCATCTTGCAGTCCCACCAACAATGCAGGAGTGTCACAGGCTCACCACATCCCCACTAGCATTTATTGTCCTGTACATTTTTGATCTTTGTTGTTATTGTTGGTGTGAGATGATATCTCATTGTTGTTTTGATTTACATCTCTCTAATGGCTAGTGATTGTGAACATTTCTTCATATGTTTGTTTGCTGTCCGGATCTCCTCCTTGGTGAAGTGTCTGTTCATGTCCTGTGCCCACTTTTTAATTGGGTTATTTGTCTTTTTCTTTTAGATGTATTGTATTTTCCTATATATTTTATAAATGAGTCCCGGCCTGCTCGTGGGCTGAGTATCTGTGCACATGCGTGGCAGAAGAACCTACCAGTGGTGAGGGTGGGAGTGTCCACTTGCTCAGGCTCCCCTTATAGTCACTAGAATGGAGGTGGGCAAACAGTGGGCGCACCAATGACCAGATACCAATAAAAAAAGAAAAGAAAATCAGAACAAAGCAAAACGGTCAAAGTGTATTGTCCACCTTTGCTCCAAGGTTCCCACGGCAGTTTTCCATGGTGTTTCTGCTCTCCTGTTTGGTCTTGCTGTTTGGTCTCACCGAAGATGTCTGCTCCAGGCCTCGGAACCCAGCCCAGCAGATTCACAAGTACGTGATTTTTTACTTCAGCTTCAAGTTCTAAGCCTTCAAACCTTCAAAATATTCCTATCTCTGTGGTTCTGTGTTTTAGAGTTCTGCCCTGGATCTTCTTTGCCTGGTATTCAATGGTATTGCTGATGGCAAACTTCACTTGTACCTCTACCCTAGCTGCCGTCAAGACCCACCTTCCATATGCTGTTTCTTGAAATGATTGAATGTTTACCAATTCTTTCTGGTGCAATGACTGTGTATTCTTTCCATCTTCTTGTGATCTTCCTGCATTGTTTAATATTTTGTCAATAGAATCCTTTAATATTACAACTTGCAACTTTAATTTTTGTTTATTTCTTACAATTTGAGAAATGCCTAACATATTCCTTCCTTTTGGTTTTCTAACTTTGCACAGTTCTGTCTAAGTCTTTGCATATTTCTTTATAATACTTTACTTTATCGTCTTGAGCTGGCTTTTGACATTTCCTGTTGAGCTCTTTTGCTTCGTCGTTTCTTTCACTAGCTTTAGTTCCGAGTCTCTTTCAACAACCATTTTGGCCTTTTCCTTCTTTCCTATCTTTTTCATGATTTTTTGCTTTCTTCATTTATCATGTTCTTGATGTCATCCAGAACTCCTCTGATGTTTGGTTCAATGTTTCAAATACGTTCTTGAGTTGGTCTCTAAATTCAGGTGGGATATATTCAGGCTTGTATTTTGGCTTTAATAGATTTGTTTTGTTATTCTTCAGCTTGAGCCTCAATTTGCATATGAATAATTGATGGTCTGTTCCATAGTTAGCCCTGGCCTTGTTTTTTGATGATACTGAACTTTCCATCATCTCTTTCCAAAATGTAGTTTATTTTATTTCTGTATATTTCATATGACAAGGTCCTTGTATGTAATTGTCATTTATGTTGCTGAAAAAAGGTATTTGCAATGAAGAAGTCATTGGTTTTGCAAAATTCTTTTGTGTGTTTTCTGGTTTAATTTTTATCACCAAGGCCATGTTTTCCAACTACCAACCCTGCCTCTTTGTTTACATCTTTCATATTCCAATCATAAATTACTATGAATGCATCTTTGTTGCATGTTTTATCAATTTTACACTGAAGAAGATGGCAGAATTCCTTAATTTCTTCATCATTAGTTTTATTGGTTAATGTGTAAATTTGGATAATAGTCATATGAATGGTCTTCCTTGGAGCTATATGGTTATTATTCTATCATTGACAGTATTGGACTTCAAGATAGAGCTTGACGTGTGCTTTCAGGCAGTGAATTGGCCACCATTCTTCTTCAATTTATCATCCCTGGCATTGTAAACCATATGACTGACTGATTCAAAATGGCCAATACCAGTGCCTTTCAGTCTACTAATGGCTTGGTATATCGATCTTTGTGTGCCCCACTTCATTTTTTATGACTTCATTCATATTTTTTACATTTCACATTCCAATTGTTTATGGATATTTAAGTTTCTTCTCATTTTGAGTCATGCCCAATTGGCAAATGAACAACATTATTCAGATTGACTCTACTTTGAGATGGTAACTCTTCCCCAGTTGTTTTGTTGTTGCTAAGTGCCATCAAGTTGGTTTCAACCCATAGTGACTCTGTATGGGGTTTCTGAGGGCTGGCTGGTGAGCTTGAACCACCAAACTTGCAGTTCAAACTGACACAGTCTAGTGCACTAACCCACAGAGCTACATCTTGTTTCTTTTCCTCTTTGCACAATTTTCATTCTCTCTTTCATCATAAGCTTTATAATTTACCAAGAATTTTCTCCTTTCTTCTATATAACTTTGAATTCATGTTTTTTTCCTTCAGACTCCTTTCCCACAACATGGTTCTTGTTTTCCTTATTCTCTGTCCAGCATCCATTTATCTACTTGGCTCATTCAACTTCCTTGAATATCTCACAATGACATAGAACTCAGCTTTACCCCAATCCCAGTCCTTGCTATCCATTTATTTCTGTTTGTTTTCTTATAGTCTCCCTTTCTCACACTCCACCTGAAGCCAATTTGACATTGATCACCTGCTTCTGTTTTTAATCTATCTTCTTTATGCTTTTCACTAGCTAGAAGATGCAGCAGTAAGACTCTTGCATCCACTGAAAAACCTATGTGCCTTGGAGTTGCAGGAAGTTGGTTGGTAAGTTCTGTGAATATAATATATCTCTGGCATATATCATTAGTTCATTCATTTGCTCAACAGATAACCTATTAAACATCTGCTGTTTATGGCACTGTAAAGGTACAGAGATGGGTGGATATAAAGGTGGACAAAATATTGGATTTATCTTCCTATAATGTATAATATGGAAGAGATACTTGTAAACGAAAGAATTACAATGCAAATACCAAATTGTTAGGGAAACATGATGAATGAGCATTTAATGATACTTGTGGGAAATCCTCCTACATTGGCACTTGACTTCCAAAACACAGTTATAACTTCTTTGCCACTCACTGCCAAGTGTCTCTAACTTAAGAGGCTGAAAACTAGATACCATGTTGCAATTCTGTCTTGTCTGTTGTTGTTGTTGTTATGTGCCATGAGGTCAGTTTGGACTCATAGCGACCCTGTACAGGGTTTCTGAGGCTGTAAATCTTTATGGGAGCAGAAATCCTCATCTTTCTCCAGATGAACAGCTGGTTGTTTCGAACTGCTGACCTTGCAGTTCACAGCCCGATTCGTAACCACTATGCTACCACAGCTCTTGTCTATGGCAGATATTAAAGTCATCATAATCTAATTTGTTCATTACTGAAGATAAGTGCATTGAGTGTGCATGCAGGTTTTTTCAGATGTAAAAAAAAATTTAGGAATTTTGAAAGGTAATTTATTCCAACGCTTTCAATGCCAAAAATAAAATCGAATTGCTTAATTCTTGGAAAGTATGAACAGCTGCAAAATGGTAGCGACAGTGGTAGAGATGGAGCTTAAGGGACGTTCACCTTAATAACCAGTTAGTCAACAAACAAATATTTTTGACTGTCATATGTATGGATTTAAATCCTGTTAATTCTTGGCACTTAAAAAAATGTTTTGGGTAATAATCTAACAAGTCTTATTAGCTTTAAAGCATTAAGTTTTCAGAGGACTTAGGAGAAAGACTCTGGAAAAAAAAGGCTACAAAGAACTCATGTGCTAATTTTAGATAGGTTTAATGGCACATAAGGAGCTCTGGTAGCATAGTGGTTACGAATTGGGCTGCAAACCTCAGTGTCAGTAGTTTGAAACTACCAGCTGTTCCGTGGGAGAAAAATGAAGCTTTCTGCTCCCGTAAAGATTTATAGTTTCAGAAACCCTGTACAGGGTCATTATGAGTTGGAACCGACTCCATGGCACATAACAACAATGGCACATGTCCTAAACATGAGCCAAGACCTCAAATGATAGTCTGGGTAAGGGGCTACCACAATGGGAAGATCCTGGCCCATGTGGGTATAGCACGAGGGTGAAGAAGGTCTAGAACATTTTTGTAGGGAAGGAGGCCAACTTGACTCTTCCTGGATCATTTTATCCTTTCTCTGGCTCTGAGTTCTCAGTGTCATGCTTTTCCCCAGTTCAGATCTCTTCTAAGTTGAGCAATCTATACTCATATGATAGAACAATCATTGTAGAATGGCACTTGACACCTTTATTTGATATCAATCTGTCTCATACCTGCTTCTTTCTTCCATGTTCCTGATCCTGCCTAAGTTTTCCTCCTCCTCCTTTTGTCTTCATCATGTTTAAGCATGCACCCAGCTCCTTTGCTATCACACACTCCATAGCATTTCCATCTGTCCATTTTGGTTGATTCCTGTTACTGCACCTCTGGCCATCATCTCAGGACTAAAAGTTTTCCCCAATTAAAATCTTCTTTCCAGCTATTCTCTACTCTGCAGCTAGAAGAAACTTTACAAAGCACAAATCTGATCTGTATTAATCTTCCACTGTCCTCAGAACAAAATCCAGACAAGAATGTTCATGATTTGAACCCAACCTTCAGACTGATTCTTGCCACATCCTCACCAAACTCTAATGAAACTTAACAGTGCCCTAAATAGCTGTTTTCTCTAGCTTCTGAGCTTTTACATATTGTCTTTACTGTTGGAATTGCCTTCCTGACTACTCATCCTTGGCTAACTTCCGTTTCTCTTTCAAAGTCTCACATAGGCATCATCTTGTAAAGGAAGCCTTTCATACATCCTTCCCCATAAGACTGGTGAACCACGCCTCTTATGTGGCCATACAGCATGCCTATTATGTGTCCAATCAGCATTGAACACTATGTGCCATTAGTGCCTGGACTGGACTTTGAGATATTTTCAATCAGAAGTGCAGTTAGTTCCTGGCATATGGTAGAAACCCAGTAAATATTTGATGAAAGTAATAAGGAGAAAGGGAAAAAAGAGCTTTCTGAGGGATTGATCAAAGGTTTCCAAAACATATCTGGCCTTTTTACTCATTTTATTAAATGCTAAAAATACTAATTAGAAATATGTCTGGAGTGACTTTCCTCATGATGAAATCATACTGATTATGTAGGTGGTGGTGATGATTGGCTAGTGCTGAATTATTCACATGGTTAAGAGTCATTCCTTTAAGTAAGAAACAAAACCAAAACTTTAACATTATGTGCAATGTGCCTTCATTACTTAGTTACTTAGTTACTTCATTACTTCATTACTTCATTCACTTAGTTCTGTAAGTGCTTCTGTAACAGAAATATCACAAGCGGATGGCGTTAACAAACAAATTTATTATCTCACTGTTTAGAAGACTGGTGGTGGTGGTTATGTGCTGTGGAGTTGGTTCCGACTCATACCGACCTTGTTACAGGGTTTCTGAGGCTGTAAATCTTTACGGGAGCAGAAATCCTCATCTTTCTCCCACGGAACAGCTGTTAGTTTTGACCTGCTGACCTTGCAGTTCGCAGCCCGATTCGTAACCACTACACTATGAATTTAAAGCTCTGGATCTAGGGGAAGGCTTTGTCTCTATGTTGGCTCTGGAGGATGGTCCTTACCTTTTAATCTTTATTTCCTGTTTCCTTGGAGGTCTCTATTTCATCCATATCTGTGCTCTCTAATTTGCTTGCTTAATCTCTTTATAGCTCTATTTCATCCATATCTGTGCTCTCTAATTTGCTTGCTTAATCTCTTTATAGCTGAAGATACAACCTACACCAAACCTGCCTAGCTAACATAACAAAACCAACTCATTCACCAATGGGATTATAACCACAGGTATAAAACCAAAAACAAACCTACTGCTGTTGAGTTGATTTCAATTCATAGAGCAGAGTAGAACTGACTCTTCAGGTTTCAGAAGCTGTAAATTTTACAGAGAAGTTGGTGGGTTTGAACTTCTGATCTTGTGGTTATAAACTCATCTTGTAAACTACACTACCAGGACTCCTTAACCATAGACATTTTTGTTGTGTACCATCAGGCCTGTTCCAATTCGTAGCAAACTGTATAGGGTTTCCAAGAGCAGATGGTGAGTTTGAGTTGCCAACTCTTTGGTTAGCAGTCCAGTGTTTATTTTACAGTGCCACAGTAGGCCTCAACCATAGGCTTAGATGTTAGGATTTATAACACATATTTTTTGGAGACATAATTCAATCCATGGCAGTGATTAAGGCATTAGCTTTGGTCTCTGAAAGACCTGACTTCAAATTTTGGTTCTCCTTTTTGTTATAACTTTGAATAAATTCAATTATTTAAGACTCAGTTTTTATTTATTTATAATATGGTGGTCATAACAAGATGTACCTTGCAAGGTTTTCTTTTTTTATTAAATGTTTTTATTTTGGATTGAGTGAAAGTTTACAGGGCACATCATCAGCTTCACATTCAACCATTCATATAGCATGTTTCATTACATTGATTATTAT
>NW_006408662.1:241241-242231 GCF_000296735.1 Chrysochloris asiatica
GTTTTTGAAGATTAGTTAAGGTATATAAAGAACTTGATACATTTCCTGGCATATAATATCAAGAAACATTGGTTATTATAATAATCAAAGCTGTAGAGTGACTCTGATCTCCTTTTTAATTTCAACATGCATCTGTTTCTTGGTATCTCATAATTTAGCAGTCTGTAGTCAGTCTTGACTGGTTGGCTATAACCACCTTTCTCTTTTGTTCTCCTCCTGCCTTCCGTCCCAACTCCCATCTGACCTCACTTGTCCTGTTCTGTCTCCACCTCTCCACTGCTAGACTCTGAGCCAGGAAATGGTCAACATTATGAAATCCTTTTTGTTGGTGTTAACTGCCATTGAGTTGGTTCCAACTCATAGCGACCCTCTAAATGTTTTCTGAGGAGTAGCAGATAAGTTTGAACTGCTGACCTCACAGTTCAAACTGACTTTGTGGCCCAGTGCTTATGCTATAATACCTTATGAGAAGCATCATTTGAAATTCTCTTTCAACTTGAGAAAAGATTTACAAAATGAATGGGAAAAGGAGCTGTTATCTAAGTCAGAAATGCTCAGGTACAAGTTGTTACTAGGCATTAGTATAATTGGTAAATAAATATGGTCTTCTTATATAGGATCCCTGGTAGTAGAGTGGATTACATATGAGTTGGGCTGTTAACTGCAAGATCAGCAATTAAAATCTACTAGCAGCTCCGAGGGAGAAAGATGAGGCTTTCTGTTCCTGAAAAGATTTACAGCCTCAGAAACTCCATGTAGGGTTGCTGTGAGTCGGAACCAATTCAGTGGCACACAGTCAGCACCACCACAATCATAGTACACATTTTACAATCATATCTGTGTGTTTAGAATCTTTGAATAATTAATATTTTGCATTTTCCTGATTTATTTAGTTAAACCTTATAGCAATCAATATGAAATTTGATAGTTGGAGTTGAATGCTATAATTAATCATTTCAATCATGTCATTCTTTTTTTTTTTTTTAATCA
>NW_006408662.1:245465-247010 GCF_000296735.1 Chrysochloris asiatica
CCAGCTGTGAGCCTTCCAACCTTCTAAGTATTCCTTTATATGCGGTTCAGAATTCTGGGACTAGCCCCTGAACCTGCTTGGTCAGGTATTCTGTGTTGTTGTTGGCGGAGTTCTCTGCTATACGTCCACCCAATCCGCCATCTTGTTTGTTCCTCAATCATGTCATTCTTAATGGAAAAATCAGGTAGTGAGAGGTGACGATGTTCGTTGGTAAACTGGTAACCCTTGTTATGTACAATAAAATATTTGATCAAATTGTCACCTGCTGAATCATGCAAAGGAAACAACATGGACCCAGAGTACAGCTAGTAACAAAGGTAGAGACATATAAATTTTTGGTTTGTATTGATTGCTTTTTATGGCTTTTAAACAATTTTATGATAAAGATATGCATTCATATTAGAGCTGTTCAATCTGTAAGCAAAGATAGAAAAGAACACAGCCATCTAAGTTGACTATGAGTTCTGTAACTTGCAATCTCACAAGGATGACAAATATCCAACCACTTCTTACTCCAGAACTGAAGCATTAGTAAAGCAGCAAATTCAGATCAGCACAGCTTTGGCAGATTATGTCCCCTGACACTTTTCAAACATCTTCCCTTAGGCATTTCTGTCAATGGGAATACACTGGGCACAAAGAGCAGATTAAGGATGCTGCCATCCCATCCAATTGTTGCTTGTGTATTTCAAATGGTCTCAAGCTCTCAAGGCATTAATTTGAGAGAGAAAAGCTGACCAGAGTATATTGCTGTTAGTTGCTGTAGAGTTGGTTCCAACTCACGGTGACCCATGTATACACAGTAGAACTAATCTATAGGGTTTTCAAGGCTGTGACTTTTCAAAAGCAGATCCCTAGCACTATCTTCTGAATCACCTCTGTTTGTGTTCAAATATAAACCTCGTAGCTTGTAGAGTGCTTAAACATTTGCACCACCCAAGGACTCTGACCCAAGCATCAAAATCAAAACCATTGCCATCAAGTAGACTCCAACTCAAAATGACCTTGTCTGACAGAGGAGAACTACCCCATGGGGTTTCCAAGGCTGTAATCTGGTGTGGCACTGTGGTTTAATGCACCAGATTGCAAAGCTGTTTGAACTGCAAGGTCGGTGATTTAAACTCACCAACTGCTCCTTGGAAACCCTATACAGGGTTGCTATGGGTTGGAATGAACTAGACAGCACTCAACAACAATGATCTTTATGAGTCCTGCTGTGGCACTGTAGGATAAACATTGAACTGCTAATCACAAGGTTGGCAGTTTAAATCCACAGTTAGTAGGAACTGAGTGGAAGCAAATAGATTGGAAGTTTGGACAGAAGTTTTAGAATTTGGTCCGTAAAAATCTGTAGTTATTACTCCTGGGCCCAGAGTCAATGATGTGGCCACTGAGGACTCAAGTGGAGAATGGAGCTGCTGGCTGATGGGAAGAGAGGGCATATGCACAAGAACACCCACACTTGCAGATGGTACCCACATGACTGGGACCGGATGACTGGATGATCAGAGCTCAACCAGGAGAAGAAAGAAGAGGAGAAAAAAA
>NW_006408662.1:247506-255886 GCF_000296735.1 Chrysochloris asiatica
GGGACCCTACCCAGAGAAGTAGAGATGCCTGAGATGGAGACAGAGACGATGACATGGAGTGATGAAGCGGCTGGGGACTTTGGATCCAGAGAGCCAGAGAGGGCCTGTGGGCTGAAAACTGGGGGGGAAGGGGGGAAGGGGGAAGGGTAGAGGATGTGTTTCTAGGATATACCCTTTGGTCAGAAGATGATCCATGGAAGGCATTGGAACCATGGCAATGAAATGATATACGATGGAATGAATGTAAAACTAAAGTTCTCTCATGTAAACTATCATATAATTCACAATAATAATAATAAAAATCTGTAGTTATTTAACCTCTGAACTTGTATAGGCAAGAAGATGACTGTGAAAACAAGCAGCCACAAAAAAGGTGATCTTTTCCAATGCCCACCTTAGATGTTGTTGTGAAGTGCTGTCAAGTTGGTTCTGACCCGTAGCTACCCTGTATAGGGTTTCTGATCCATAGCGACCCTATATAGGGTTTCTGAGGAGCAGCTGGTGAGCTTGAACTACCCACCTTGGCTTTGCAATCTGGCACATTATCCCACAGCACCACACCAGGACCTTAGATGTAGCAGACAGGAAATGGATAAGAAAGAGATCATGGGACAATAGACAAGGGAATTCCTCTGAGGCAGCAGCTGCCAGATGGGCCAGTTAAGGAGTGCACTCCATTGCCAGGGAAGGGGATGCTTGGCATTCCTTATCCAGCAAGAATTGATCATTGTTGTGGACCACAGGCTGCGATATTTCCTTTTCCTCATTTAAAAAAAATAATTGTCATTTCAACTTTTTATTGTGAATTGGATGCAGGTTTACAGAGCAGATCATCAGTTTTACTTTAAACAATTCATATACATTTTGTTTCATCGTACTGATCACAATTTCCTCAATGTAACATAACATCCTATTTCCTCCTTATGTTTTGTGATTCCATTTCTCTTTCTTTTCTAACCCTTTCAAATTTTGTCTGTGGGAAAATGCTACCCTTTTGATCTCCACTGCTTCATTATTCTAAGGTGTGTATACCTCATAAGCCTGACTATAGTTTTACTGAAAATTGGGTCATGGTGGTGAGTTCAGTTCCAGTGCTGAAGGATGACTAATGGTCATAATCTAGTTCTACCAGATTCTATCCAACCAGTAAGCTTGGTCTCTTACAATTTTGAGTTTTGTTTCACATATTCTTTCACTCTGTACAAGACCATATAATGTAATCCTTTCAGAGTAGTGGGTCGTGGTAACTAGATACCATCTTGTTCTTCTGGTCTCAGGGTGATGGAGATTGATGTTTGAGTAGTCCATTAGTCCTATGGACTAATTGTTTCTATATATCTTCAATTTTCTTTCCTTCAGACAGGGAGATGCACCTTAGATGACTATTCATAAGCTTTTAAGACCCATTTTCCACTCACCAAAGTAGGATGTTGAATATTGCTTTTGTGGACTATGGTATTCTGGTTGACATTGAATACCCTGAGATTATGGTCCCGAGTCCCCAGACCCAGTGACTCATTCCCTCAATGTGTTTGATTATGTCCAAGAAGTTTTCATAACTTTACACTCTGTATGCTTCTCCACATTCATAGATACATTTATTTGCAGCAAAGGTAAATACTCATGTGAAATTATCCTTTGTCAAACAAACATATATATTTGTGTGTGGATATACTTCTATCCTCCTTCCCACACCTGTTCAACTTGCACATCTATTTGATTGCAATATTACCTTCCTCTTTACTGAAGTAACAAGTGTATTAATTTCTACCCAAGTTTAAAACAGTCTGTTCTGTCTTAAAATCTACTTGACTTTCTGTCTGTCTGGAGTTCTGTAACTACATCATGCCCTCCTTTTATTTTGTAATTGTCTTCATTACAAATTAATATCTCTGGTTCCTATTTTCAGTTTTGTAGATTTATTTTAGTTTTAATATATCTATATCTGGGGATTTCATCCCTTGTCTGTCTGTTTGTTGTACTGTCTTGTCTTGCATATTGCTGTGATGTTGGAAGCTATGCCACTAGTATATTTTCAATACAAGCAGAGTTTCCAGTCTAAGACAGCGTAGGAAGAGGCAGAGGTGGACTATTTCTGAATGTTTAGCCACTGAAAACTTTGTAGTAGAAGATGAAAACATGAATAGCAGCATAGGACATTATCAGATATAGTGCAGGGCGATGAGCCACTGAGGTTGGAAGGCACTCAAAAGGCTACGATGACGTGAATGGATTAAGGCAATCATGATGGGGCACAACTCAAGATAAGGAGAAAAGCTGAAAATGTTTGTTAATAATCAGAATATGGAATGTATAAAGTATGAATCTAGAAAATCAGAAATTGTCAAAAATGGAATGCATAAAGATCAAGATCTTAAGCATTAGTGAATTGAAATGGATGGGTGTTGGCTTACAATACTGGGAACAACAAATACAAGAGTAATAGTTTCATATTCATTGTCCAAAATAACATTGGAAGATCTGTTTTGAAGTACAATGCTATTTGTGATAGGGATATATTCACACACCTACAAAAAAGACCAGTTAATACCACTAAGATTCAAATTTATGCACTAATCACTAAAGCTAGTGATGATGAAATTGAACAGTACTACTAGCTTTCTCAGTCTGAAATTGATCAAACACACTATCAAGATGCAATGATAATTAATAGCAAAGAGGAAGAATGAGTATTTGGAAATTATGGCCTTTGTGATAGAAATGATGTTAGAGATCACAGGATAGAATTTTTGCAAGACCAATTACTGTTTGTATTATTTTAAAAACAAGCATAAAAGGCAACTATATACATGAACCTCACCAGATGGAATGCACAGGAGTCAAAATAACTTTATCTTTGGGAAGAGACAGTAGAAAAGCTCAATATCATCAGCCAAAACAAGCCCAGGGCAGATTGTGGAACTGACCATCAATGACTTATATGCAAGTTCAGGGTAAAACTGAAGAAAACTAAAACAAATCTATGAGAGCCAAATATGACCTTGAACATATCACACTTGAATTTCAGAAACCATCTCAAGAAAAGATTTGATGCATTAAACACATTACTGAAGAACAGAAGAGCTGTGGGATGACATCAAGAACATAATACAGCAAGAAAGCAAAAGGCCATTAAAAAGACAGGAAAGAAAGAAAAGAGTAAATGAATGTCTGAAGAGACACTGAAATTTGATGTCTAATGTAGACATGCTAATGTGATGGGAATAAATAAGGAAGTAAAAGAATTGAACAGAAAATTGCAAAGGGCAGCTTGAAAAGACAAAGTCAAATATTGCAATGAAATGTGCAAAAACCTGGAGTCAGAAATTAAAAGGGAAGAACACACTCAGCATTTCTCAAATTGGAAGAATTGAAAAAATTTCAAATCATGACTTACAATATTGAAGGATTTCATGGGCAAAAGGAGTACTGGTGTGGTGCTGTTGAATAAGCACTGGACTGCTAACCATGAAGTTGGCAGATCAAATTCAGCAGCTGCTCCTTGGAAACCCTATACAGGGTCACAATGACTTCAAATTGACTGAATGGCACTTAAAAAAAAACAATGGACAAAATATTGAATGATGCAGAAAGCATCAAAAGAAGATGGAAGGTATACACAGAGTCACTGTACCAAAAAGGAATGGTCTATGTTCAACTATTTCAAGAGGTAGCGTATGAACAATAATAGATGGCACTGGAGGAAGAACTGCAAGCTTCACTGAAGGCATTGGCTAAAAACAATGCTCTAGGAATTGGTGGAACACAAACTGAAAATTTCCAACAAACTAATAAAGCACTGGGGACATTCACTCAATGTTAAGAAATTCGGAAAACAGTTATCTGACGAATTTATTGGAAGAGACCCATATATGTGTCCATTTCAAAGAGAGGCGATGCAACAGAATGCGGAAATCATTGAATAATATCATTTAATATCACATGCAAGTAAGATTTTGCTGAAGATAATTAAAAAACAGTTGCAAAAGTAAATTGACAGGGAACTACTAGAAATTAAAGCCAGATTTAGAAGAGGATATGGAGTGATATCAGATGGATTTTCAGTGAAAGCAGAGAACAGCAGAAATATGTTTACTTGTTCTTTATGCAAGTACTTGTACTTTATACTTGTACTATGCAAAGTCTTTTGACTGTATGTGTCATGATGGATTATGGACAGTATTATGAAGAATGAGCATTTTAGAAGATGTAATTGGGCTCATGAGGAACCTGTACACAGACCAAGAGGTATTAATTAGAATAAAACAAGAAGGTACTGAAGTTTTTAAAATCAGGAAAGATGTGTGCTAAGGTTGTATTCTTTCACCATACTTATTCAATTTGTATGCTGAGCAAATAGTTTAAGAAGCTGGAGTATATGAAGAAGAACCTGGCATCAGGATTGGAGGAAGGCTCATTTGACAACTTGCAATATACAGATGATACAACTTTGCTTGCTAGAAGTGTTGTTGTTGTTGTTAAGTGCTGTTGAGTCGGTTCCGACCCCTAGCGACTCTGTACAGGGTTTCCAAGGGTGTAAATCTTTACGGGAGTAGAAAGCCTCATCTTTCTCCCACAGAGCGGCTGGTCGTTTTGAACCGCTGACCTTAAGGTTCGCAGCCCGATTTGTAACCACTACGCTACCAGAGCTCCTAAGGACTTGAAATAATTACTGAAGAACAAAGACCACACCCTTCAGTATGTAAAGACAGTGCAGAACTGGGCAGTGTTTTATTCTGTTGTGCTTAGAGTCACTATGAGTCAGAGCCAACTCAATGGTACCTAACAACAACAACAACAACAACAACATATCTGGGTTGACTTAGTCTATTTCATGTATGTTGTTGTCTATTGTTTTTTGTTATCTATCAAAAGAACTCCCTTTAATATTTCTTGTAAGGTTGGCCTGGTTTTTTACAAATTCCTTTAATTTCTATTTTCCTGGAAATGACTCAATTTCATTGTATTTCAGGAACAATTTTGCTGGCTATATGATTTTTGGTTGACAATTTTTTTCTTTCAGAGTATTTTTATATGTCATCCTTGCTTGTGTGATTTCTGCCCAGAAATCAGAGCTTAGCTTTTTTGATTCTCCTTTGTAGGTAACTATTTTCCCTGAGCTGCTCTAAGTATTTTTCCCTTGTCTTTGGTTTTGGAGTTTAATTATATATCTTGGTGGTTTTCCTTTGGGGTCTATCCTGTTTGGGGTTCCTTGAGTGTTTTGAATGCACTTCTTTTTGTCTTAGGGAAGGAATTCTTGGCCTCCCAAGCATTCCTCCCTTTTCTAATGGGAGTTTTTACTGTGGTTATTCTGCCTCTACTTCTTCACTTATACTGTATTATATGTAAATATATTAACTTATTATTATTATTTTTTTTTTGGTTGATAAAATACTAGATTATGAAGAACCACAGTTGGACATGATGGAAAACATTTCATATCAATAGAATTCCTGAACGTCTAGTAAGATGGAATAATTGGATATGGCTTTGGGGTTGTTTCCTTGCAGATGGAAAGTTTTTGCCCTATGTAAGGGTAGAAAAGTATACATGGATATCAGGGGAGTAAAAAGGACAGCCTACAGTAAAAACTGTTAACTGCCTTCTGCAAACTACTTTTATCATCTTTAATAAAAGAATCATGATTTTTAACTAGGCACATTGCAGCCCAGTTAAAAACCATTTCTTTTCCTACTTCTCTTTCTTTTACTATTAGGTATGGCTAGCTAACTACAGTCTGACAGATTAGATGAAAGCAGATATATTGTGTGGAACTTCTTTAGCAGAGAAAAGTAAGATTCTATATTATTTAAGCCACTGTACTTTATATATATATGAAATTGAATCTATTCGTGGTTGATACACTCTATTCATAATTTGGCCAATCAAACCCATTCAGTAGTGTGGGTTTGAGTTCTGGTCAACTGATAAGCTGAACAATTCCCTGGTAGACTTAAAAGAAATGCCCATGCTACATCTTCCAGTTTTGGAAACAACCAGGGTTAGATGGAATTAGGATAAAGCCCTGATGCATTTCTAAAGGATCAGAAATAATTTAACAAAATTTTGCCCTTTTGAAGTGATTGTAGAGTGTGTGCCTCCCTCCCCCCCCCCGGTAGATTGCATTCTCTGAGAAGTTGCAACTCTGTCACTCATACTCTCTGCAGGGTTCAGTGTTACAAAGAAGGGGTAGTCTTACATGTGTCTTATAATTTAGAAAAAACAAAAGTATTCATCAGAGAAAAAGTAGTCAAATCCAGTATGTTACATTCAATTTAATGGATTTTCACTTCTTCTCCCAAGGGCCCAGGAGTTCCATGACTGACAACTTGTGGCAGCTTCCCTCTTCAAGTGTCTGTTTTCCTTTGGCATCGGACTCACTTTTTTTGGTAATACAAATTTTGTTACGTTCACAATGTGTCAATATTCTTATTATTTCCATTCACGTTGTTCCATTTTTATTAACTTAGCTTCCTTTACTTTTTATCCCCTTACCTTCTCAACTTTGCTTTAGGGTAAATGTTGACCATTTGGTCTTATACAGATGATTTTTAAAAGAGCTTAGTAGTCACTGGTGTTATTGTTTATGAGCTAATTTATTACTTATCTGAAAAGTGACCCCTGGGAGTAGTTTCACTTCCAAGTTTAAAGTTCATATCAGGGCAACAGTCTCACAGGTTTCTATAGTCTGACTTAAGTTGAAGAAAATTGAAACAAGTTCATGAGAGCCAAAATATGAATTTGAACATATCCCATCTGAATTTAGAGATCATCTCAAGAACAGACTTAATGCATTAGACAGACTAATGACCGAAGACCAGAAGAGCTGTGGGATGACATCAAGATCATCATACAGGAAGAAAGCAAAAGGTCATTAAGAAAGACGGAAAAGACCAAAATGGATGTCAGAAGAGACTCTGAAGCTTGCTCTCCAGGATAGAGATGCTAAAGCAAATGGAAGAAATGAGGAAGTCAAGAGCAGAACAGATAATTTCAGAAGGCAGCTCTACCTGCCCACCTGATTGGATGAAATTCATTTTTGTGCTCATTCCAAAGAGAGGTGACCCAGCTGAATGCAGAAATCATTGGCTAATATCACATGCAAGTAAAATTTTTCTAAAGGTAATTAAAAAATGGGTGAATCATTCATTGACAGAGAACTTACAGAGGTTCAAGTCAGTTTCAGAAGAGGCCATGGAACTAGCTGACATCAGATGGATCTTGGTTGAAGGTGGAGAATACCAGAAAGATGTTTACCTGTGTCTTACTGACTAAGCAAAGGCTATCTATTGTGTGGATCATGACAAACTATGGATAACATTGCAAAGTATGAGTAATCCTGAGCACTTAATCGTGCTCATGAAGAACCTGTACATAGACCAAGAGGCAGTTGTTCAATCAGAATAAGGGAACACTGAATGGTTTAAAATTAGAAAAGGTGTGCATCAGAGTTGCATTCTTTCACCATACTTACACAATCTGTATGCTTAGAAAATAATCTGAGAAGCTGTATTGTATCAAGAAGAACATGGCATCAAGATTGGAGGAAAACTAACAACCTGCGATATGCGGATGACACAACCTTGCTTGCTGAAAACCAAGAGGGCTTAAAATACTTACTGAAGAAGATCAGAGACCACAGCCTTCAGTATGGATTACACCTTAATGTAAAGAAAACAAAAATCCTCACCACTGAACTAGTAAACAGCATTCATATAAATGGAGAAACGATTGAAGTTGCCAAAGACTTAATTTTGCTAGAAACAACCATCAACACTCATGGAAGTAATAGTCAAGGAATCAAATGACATATTGCATTAGGCTAATCTGCTGCACAAGCCCTCTTTGGGGGAAGGGTGGGTGAAGGAGGGGGCGGAGGAAGAAGTGTCATGGCGTCTGTGGTGGAGCTTCTTCTTGCTGGTGCTTTGCTCGAGAATAGCTGGAGAACTTGCGGAGCCGTTTGCTGCCTAGTGGAGACTGATAACGAGCTCTCACACAAGCAGCAGGCAGCCAATCTCATCCACGACATGGGGCAACGTCTCAGTGTCTCTCAGCTTATGAGAAACGGCGATTATTTATATGCACAGGTTTTATATGCATCATTCTTTCACCAAGTTCAATAGAAATCCCTGATGGAATAAAATGTTTACAGGTTATAGAGAAGGAAATGTGAATGGAGTTAGTGGATTTCACCAGGAACTTTGGAAGAGTGTTGGTTATTATTGCTACAGTGGAGGAGGCTGAGAATTAAGCCCTATTTAGAGGGAACAGAAAGACTTCTGTAAGAAGTGTGGGTAAATAAACCAGGAATCTACCCGAGATCACTGCTTGACTCTGTAAATTTTAATTTTTAAAATATTTGTAGAGTTTTAGAATCATT
>NW_006408662.1:256881-259685 GCF_000296735.1 Chrysochloris asiatica
CCCCAACAAGATGGATTGGCGCAGTGGCAGCAGCAGTGGGCTCAGGCATGGTCTATTGCTGCTATGTGTGGTTGTCATGGGATTGGGCAGTGTTTTGTTCTGTTGTGCATAGTGTTGCTTTGAGTTGCTAGCATGTAACAACATCACTACCACCATCACCACCAACAACACTATATCCTTTCCATATTCGGTTTTATCCAAATTTTAAAGTTTTGATAATCTTTTCAGAGTGATAGATCTCCCATGGATTCATTTGCATATCTTTTTTTTTTTTTTTTTGCCATGAGTCAGGATCCAATCCATAGTAACTCTGTGTATGTGCTTAACAGGCTAAGTGACTGCAGGAAGAGGCAGTTGACACCATATTGCTGGGGACCCCCAGGATGGCTGGCTTGTAAGAAACCCCATCTCCAGAATGGGTGGGAACTTGGGGTTGGGTGCTATGAACATATACCCAGAATGTATTTCCCGTATCAGATAATAGTGCAAAGGTGAGACTTCCTTAGATATCCTGAAGAACTCACAGAAGTGTCAGGTGAACTTCACTACAGTACTTACATAAAAATGCTTCTGTCCTATTCCTTTTTCTCTAGAGCCTTGGGCAGGGGTGGCATTTGGGGGAGTGAGGGCTGGGGCTGGAGGTAGACATGGTAGGAGGTGGAGAGGTAGGAATAGAGGTCTGAAGTTGCAGGAAGTGGGGAGAAGAGGGACAAAGTGCCAAAGGATTGAGATAGCATTCCTTCCTAAATGTCCTGTGGGCCTTACTTAGATGGTAGAGGAAAATCCCTTGAATGGATAGGAAATGAATGATTTCACCTGGCTAGACTTCCTGAAATGGAATCATAATGACCACAATGAGCCAGTTCCTAAAATGGAGTGACTGAGGAGCTTTGTGTTCAGTCCTGTTATTGTTGTTTAGTGCCCTCTAGTTGGTTCTGACTCCTAGCAACACTGTATAGGGCTTTTGATAAGTGGCTGGTCGGTTTGAACCGCTAACCTTGAAGTTCAAACTGACCTGTGGTTATCCTACAGTGCTTATCCTATAGTGCTGCACCAGGACTCCTAGGAGTCAAGAAACCATGGAAAAAAGTGACCGGAAAGCAAAGTGTAGGAAACGAAGCCATATCATATTTGTGCACTGCAGAGCTTAGCCTCTTCATTGCACTGCTTCTCTGCATTTGTCTAGTCTTTTATCCTTTACACAACTTATTTTTTTCACG
The DNA here is from genome assembly GCF_000296735.1 of Chrysochloris asiatica. NCBI lineage: Eukaryota > Metazoa > Chordata > Mammalia > Afrosoricida > Chrysochloridae > Chrysochloris > Chrysochloris asiatica. The sequence goes on from NW_006408662.1 coordinate 258,102, forward strand.
TGACTTAGCTTATTGGTAAGTGTCATCAAGTCAGTGCTGATTCAGCGACCCTATATAGGGTTACCAGAGTGGTTGGTGAATTTGAACTGACAATCTTGCAGTTAGCAGTCCAATGCTTATCCTACAGTGCTATGTATATATTTATGGTTTCATTGATAAAATTATCTAACTCACTAGTCCAGCTAGAGTTTATTTTATCATGTTGGCTGAGGGCACAGGGCACCAGTGTTTCTACCCTGAAATTATGATTCTTGAAGTGACTGAGTGTTCTCTGAATTATCACTGCAGACCTACCTGGGAGGATTCTTTTGAAAGATCTCGACTTTCCTTCTTACGATGGGGCTCTTCTTGATCATGGTTAGGCAGGCTACGGTTAGGCAGGCTACTGCTCACACCCTGGGGAAAGAAGGAGAGACGTGCAGCAAGCTGAGTGCCTGGGTACACCTGGCATCTGCCTGTAAGGCCTGAATAGACACTTCAGTGGGAAGTGTCAGTGCCGGTGTCCTGGACAACTCTGGGATGTTGAAACCCCTGGGGGAGGGAGCAGAGGAGCAGGTGTGAAATAAGTGTATTGTTCTTGAAGGATCTGGTATCACTCTCCAAAGTTGCCCTGCTTCCCCAGGGCCCCACTGAGCTGGGGTTCCCCATTGGTGCAGCTTCCTCAGTGGAGCTCCTCCCCCACTCTGCATTCCCAGTGTAGTCAAAGGCTGCCTGCCAACCTCACTATTCTGCTTGCTCATCTTTAAGGCCTTTTTCTTTTCTCTTTCATTATTCTTGCATGTTTTATCTCCATTTTTAATGTATTTTTTATTATTCAATGCTTTCTGTCTCATTTTTTCTCATTACCTTTCCCCCTTTAAACTTCAGGGGATACTATTGAGATGTTTCTTCTCACTTTAAACTACCCCTACATCTTGATTTAAAAATGATTCTATATTTTAAATTCTTACCATGTAGTACTTCATACAGAGCACGGTGGCTCCATATGATAAGCACTGGACTGCGAACCGTGGTTCAAACCCACCAGCTGTTCCATGGGAGAAAGATGAGACTTTCTGCTCCTGCAAAGATTTAAAGCCTCAGAAACCCTATCCAGGAGTTGGAACCGACTCCATGGCACTTAACAATAACAACAACTATACTTCATACTATGTTAACTCAGAAAGTATTGCTGCTAAGGTTCCAGTTCATTCATTCCTAGGTTCATTCCAAACAATATATGTTTAAACATGGTTCTGTGATCAGTGGATAACTTTAGACAGAAATTCTACCAGTAAGACATTTGCCTTAGTCTTGTTATTGTTAAATGCCATTGAGTTGATTCTCACTCATTGTGACTATATATAGGAGTTTCCTAGGCTGTAAGTCTTCCAGTGAGCAGAGAGCCCCATCTTTCTCCTGCTAGTGGTTGGTGGACTGCAAGCGCTGATCTTGTGGTTCCCAGTTCAGTGCTTATCATACAAAGCACTGCTCCATAGACTTGTTGTTGGCGTGCCTTGGAGTCGGTTCTGACTCATAGCTTCCCTGCATAGGTTTTCCAAGGCTGCAAATTTTTATGGGAGCAGAAAGCCTTATCTTTCTCCC
>NW_006408662.1:263635-267665 GCF_000296735.1 Chrysochloris asiatica
GTTTTCAGGAGGGACCAGTCACTGGAGAAGGATATCATGTTTGGTAAGGTGGAGGGTCAGAGAAGAAGAGGAAGGCCCCCAGCGAGATGGATTGGCCAAGTGGCAGCATCAATGGGCTCAAGTGTGGCAATAGTGAATTTCGCCCAGGACTAAGCAGTGTTTCATTCTGTCGTGCATAGTTTCGCTATGAGTCAGTACCAACTCGATGGCACCTAACAACAACAATCAATCACATATTACCTATTGATAAAGTATTACTTTATCAGTAAAATCATGTATCACAGTGAAATAACTAGAGATATTTGTTCAATGTTTCTAATTGAAAACACACAATATGAATGCGAATATTTTACTGTCACCTGTTATTTCATTATTCCAAATGACCACATTTATCATGCTTTTTGAAATATCTTTCTGATATACTTCTCAAAAGGAGATAAAATATTAAGAGGGACTTTAGTCCAGACTACACACAGAAGAAGGTAATTAGATGCATCAGGGAGTGAGGTTGATTTCACTGTGTGAAGTGTGGTTGATTTCACTGTGTGAGGGGGTTGTTGTTGTTTAGTGCTGCAGAGTCAGTTCATAATCATAGTGACTCTGTATAGGGTTTCTGAAGAGCAGGTGGTGGGTTTGAACCATCGACCTTGTGGTTCACAGTCCAGTGCTGATCCTATAGTGTTCCACCAGGACTCTTAAGTGAGGAAGAGCATCCAATTATTCTGTGTCCTTTCAGAGAATAATATTAGAATGGCAGAGGGTCACAGATCTTCTGAGAGGATAATGGGGCTGGGGGCTTAAATTCATTTGGTGATTCTGCCTGGGGGCAATTTTATGATGGATTACCTCATGTCAAGCTTTCCTCCATTTTAATCCTTCCATGGTATGTCACTTGGGTTTCTTCCAAAGCACTCACTGGATTATGTTGTCCTCAGCATAAAGCCATCAGCAGCTTTACTGTCTTCAGATTAAAGAGCAGACTTCACAGCTTCCCTTCATTGTTCTTAGCCTGGGTGCTATTGCAGTTGCCAGTGGTTTCTGTACAGTGGGCATTTTCCAGCTCATTGCTGTTGTATTCTCTGGGACTAGAATGTTTTCCTTGCATTATTTCTCTTCTCAATTGTTTGTTCATTCTTCAACACTAAATCCAAGTACTGCTGATTCTGAGTGACCTTTTCTTCCAGATTCCTCTGACTTGGTTGCTCACTTTGTCCTGGCACTGTCTTGGATAAAGGCCATTAGTTTACATATCTGCCTAGATTTTAAATTCCTTGAGGTCAGGGACCCTGTGTCTGTTTTTAAACTCCTCACCTCCATCAGAGACACACTATAAATAAATGCTGATGGAGTTGACTTCCAATTAAGAATGTGCCTTTAGGATACATGTCAGCTTTACATGATATTGACTCTCTACATTTTGGCCCTTTAGACAAATCCAGCTCAACTTATAAACAAGACTTTGAAATCATTGACTTGCTGAGCAAGTCAGAATGTGGTGCTAAACTGAAGCTATTTAATCTATGTCTCCCAAAGAACTTTCTTCTCTCACTTCAGAGCATTTTTTGACTATCGAGTCTCAGAAACAGAATGGATCATGTCTTCTTAATAGTTTATCTTTGGCAGATTCGTTTAATCTCAGACTGGCTTCTTTGAGCCATCTGATAATTAGTAACTGTACATCTGACCGTGTTTGAAATAGGGCCTTTAAAGATGTTATCTGTTATCATGAGGTCATTCAGGGTTAGCCTGTGTCCTAATCCAATCTGAGTGGTATCTGTATACAAGAGGACAAAAGACACAGAGTAAAGATGGCCATGAGGCAGAAGACAAGACACTGGAATGCTAACTTGGCATCATGAAAAGTTAGGAGTGGGACATGGATCAGATTCTCCCTCAGAGTCCTCAGAAGGAACCAACCCAGTTGATACATTGGTTTCAGATTTCTGGCTTTCAGAAGTGTAAGACAATGAATACATTTCTGTGTTTATGAGCCACCTGGTTTGTGTATTTCATTGCAGCAGCCCTAGGAGGCTGATACAGTCCTTAAAGGAGGACTGACTATGGAGGCCTCCTTGTTCAAGGCACAGGAAGAGTCTAGTTGAGGAAATTTCATGAACAGAAACAAGGGAAGGATTTGTATGTTCAGAGAAGAGAGAATTTCATCCTACCTCTTCAGTTTGAAGAAGCACTGGTACCACAGTAATTAGGTGTTGGGCTGCTAACTAAAATGTTGGCTGTTTAAACCCATCAGCAGCTCCTTGGGAGAAAGTTGAGACTGTCTGCTACCATAAAGATTTATAGTCTTGGAATCCATAAGGAACAATTCTATTTTGCCCAATAGTTGCTATGAGTCAGAGTCGACTAGACGGCAGTGGATTAAAAAAATTTTTTTTTTTTTCTTCAGGCCTGACTACTCTAGGGCTGAGTAGGCACGTAGACATCAACTCAAGTTTAATTTGAATTGACTTGATATTAGCAGGGAGATTGGGACCTGGGAGGAAGGAAGAGCTAAGGAAGGGGATCCGTGGGGATTGAGGTTGGGAGAAACAGCAGATACAAAAGCCTGAAGGCATTGTAATTTGTACTAAATTAAACTGAATAGCATTAAATTGTGCAATTGATTTAAGTTGCCTATAGAGTATATCCCAAACTTACTTTGAATGGAGACATGACTTTTTCCACTTTAAATGCTTGCCTATGTAGTACTAGTATGGGCAAGATATGAAGAAGTGTGCAGGGGAAGGACATTGAGCTTTTGAAATCTCTTTGATGGAGAAATGCTCTTGGATCTTTTGATACTTAGAAGCAGAAAGCTACCCAACCTAGATGTTGAGTGGCGGTTGTCCTTTCTTGGAATATTTAACAGTTGAATTTATCTCTCAGTACCCAGCCTTTGCTATCTTTTCAGTCAATACCATGACAATAGTCAATTCAGGACCATGCAGAAATCCTCTAGAATTATGAGGACATGAAGAGGAGAGAACTTGAACAGGAGGAAGTTGTAGCTGAGCACAGGCAAAGAGGAGGCTGTGGGTCCAGTGGTTAAGGCCATGGAAGGAAATATAGGATGGTCAAGGTGATATGTTAGCCATTCTCAGGGACTGAGCCTGAGACAAAGCCCAGTTTACCAATGAAGCCAGAGGGGTGTTTGAATATCAAATGTGGCTTGGTTGTCTATGAATAATTTATGTCTATGGCTAATCATAAGCAAACAAGCCTAATTTTAATGAGTGTGACCAGAGATAAATGAAGTAAGTGCCCAGGGCATGCCATGTGAGTGAGATGACGATACCCTAAAAAACGAAAACTTGTTTAACTACTGAAGGATTAAAAAAAATATATACCTAAATTCTGAAGTGCAGTTGAACCATATAGTCAGGACTTGTCAGTAGTCTCAGAAATGAAGCATCTAGCCAGCAAATGGCTTCTGTCAACAGTGCAAAATTTGTTGACACAATCCTGGAGGAGAGGTAGTACCAGCCTTTAAATGTGGAAAAGGTTGGTAACACAGAAGAATCAGCAAGACTGCAATCAACTTGTCCTAGACCACAAGCACCACAAAGAAGTCAGCATACCCTTTGTCACTATTTCACCACTATTTCAACCTTACTAAATAGCATTCATTGAGTACTTGCCTCAGGTGGCAGCTGAAATCCTCAGCAAACACTGTATTTATTGTGGTTGTATCGTACCCCAAAGGGCAGCTGGAAGCACTTTGTCAGTGAAAAGTCAAGCAAGAGAATACAAGTCTACTCATCAGGGCTTACGAGAAACACAATATGAAAAGGAGGTACCTGGAAGAGTTAATTTCTTTTGGTAGTGGGGGTGAGGGTGGAGTGGGGGAGAGAGAAGAAACAAAGAAATACCAGACTTTGAAAAATCAAGCAATACTTGGTGAGAATAATGCAAAGAGGATTGATTTTTTGTGTGTGTTCCATTTTTCTGAACTAAATTATGCTCTTACAGGTTGATTGGAGTATATAAGATAGTTTGTTCATTAAAAATATACATCCTTCAAACAGCAATGAAG
>NW_006408662.1:268635-280184 GCF_000296735.1 Chrysochloris asiatica
ATATATATACATCCTTCACAATGATTGTGAAACCAGCACAGGACCAGTGTTTCATTCTGTTTGCATAGGATCACCATCAGTCAGAACCGACTCAAAAGCACCAAACAACTGCAAGGACCCCACAAATGGGCAGGAAAGTTCTTTTCTCTGAGCCTGAGAGGAACCCTTTGGCATCCTTTTCATTAACATGTCAGATTCCTGCCTTTCTCCATCATATGAATGATGTTACTTGGATAAACGTCATTATTTATTAATTTGAATTGTATCAAATGGGTAGAACAAAGAAAACATGATTCTCTGGAGGCTTTCTATTCAATGAGATGTCATGTTTGCCTCACTTTGTGCTATGTATTTGCAAATGGTGAGTCTGTGTCCTGAAAGAGGAAATGAGCAGGAATGCTGGGAAAAAGTTACTAGACATAGTTATTACAACAATGCATATAAATGTATATATGCTAGGGTAAGGTGAAGAGTCAGATCATAAGAAATAATAATTAATGGATCTATTTAGTGTCAGGTATTGCTTTAAAACTATATTATTTAATCCTGTATCAATCAATGCATTATCCATTATATCCTTCGCTTTACAAAGGAAGGAATGGAGGCTTTGAGTAACTACTTCAAAATCACATTACAAATAATAAACATTCCTCTCATGAAAACTTGTGGTCTTTACATGAAACATCAAATGTCATGATGCTGTGATTGAGTGAAGAATTTAAGCAGTTTGAATACTATTCATATGAAATCCAATTTTAGGATATATTTGTGTAATTTTAACTTCTAAAAATTGCACTAATGGTATTGGAAAGAAGACTATAAGGGGACCATTTTGGGAATAATTTTGGTGATTTTCCATGTTTCTTCTGTTGCCACTTAGAAAGCCAGAAGTTGTAGAAAGTATATAAATAGATTTAAACCCTGCTAAGGACTGCAAAGTCATTTGAATTGCAAGGTCGGTGGTTCTAGCTCACCAGCGGCTCCTTGGAAATCCTATACAGGGTTGCTATGGGTCGGAATTGACTAAACGGCACTTAACAACAACAACAACAAGGTAATCATGGGAAGGAACTCTGCTAGTGTAGTGGTTACAAGTTGGGCTGCTAAAGGTCAGCAGTTTGAAACTACAAGTCACTCTGCGAGAGAATCATGAAGCTTTCTGCTTCCATAAAGATTTAGCCTTGGAAAACCTATACAGGGTCTCTATGAGTAGAAACCAACTCCATAGCGCACAACCACCACCACTACCAGGTAATTGTGGGAGTCCTAGTGTGGCTTTGTAGGGTAAGCAATGGACTGCTAACTGCAGGTCAGTAATTCAGACTCACCAGCTGCCCCTTGGGAACCTTATATAGGGTCGCTATGAGTTAGAACCAACTGTCAGCACTTAATAACAATAAAGGTAATTTGTGCAACTTGTTTCTGGCATTCTGAAAAATGGAAAAACTTTGGAAAAGCAGAGATATTTACCTTCAAGAAAAGCATGCTGCTTCAGAGTGAAAATGTTGACAGAATACCTGTAGGTTCAGGATCCTGATGTGGCGCTGCAGGATCAGAACTGGACTGCTAACCGCAAGGACAGTGTTTAAACCCACCAGTTGCTCCTCGGAAATCCTATACAGGGTCGCTATGAGTTGGAACTGTCTTGATGGTGCTTAAACACCACAAAACTAGACCAGGTAAGAAGGCATAATAAATGTAACAGTTTGATTTCTTATTTTCTCCTACAAGGACTAGCTAGACCAGAACACTCAGTGTTTGGTACTAGCAGGTTGTCAGGGAAATGATACATATATTTTAATTTCATTTTCCATGAACTTTTTGAAGCCTCCTCACATGTGCCTAGATTAATGCCTTAACATTTCTGATAGATTTTTCCTAAAAAACATTTTTTTTTTTTTTAAATGCAGACTGTTTACATTCTTTTAAAAAACTTATTATTTTTTTATGTGGGTTAACGTTTACAGAGACAATCAGTTTTCCATTCAATAATCTATATGCATTTTGTTTCATCTCATCAATTACAATCCCCACAACAAAATGTCACTTAGTCTATTTCCTCCCTGTGTTTTCTGTTTCCATTGTTAATTTCTTTCCTGACCCTTCTGACCTTTCTCCTAGGGTAAACATTGCCCTTTTAATATCAAATGGTTGATTATTCTAGGTGTGTGTGTACTTCGCTACTGTTATAGTTCCCTCATAGACCTGACTATTGTTTGGCTGAAAATTGAGTTGTGGGGATGAATTGATTTCCAAGGGCCATAGTCTTGGAGTTCCACCAGTCTCTATCTAACCAACACACCTGGTCTTTTGTTGTTGTTGATGATTTTGTGTTTTGATCCACATTTTCCTCCCATTCTATCCAGGACCTTTTAATGTGATCCCTTTCAGAGTAGTTGGTAGTAGTAAAGGGGTAACATCTAGTTCTTCTGGCTCAGGGCTGAGTTGACTGATGTTTGTGTGGTCCACCATCTAGTTCTTTTGTCTCAGGGCTGAGTTGACTGATGTTTGTGTGGTCCATCAGTCCATTGGACATATTGTTTCTATGCATCTTCCATTTTCTTCTCTCTTCTTTCCCCCTGATGGGGAGAGATCAATAGTTACACATTACCTGGCAGCTCAGGCGCTATTAAGACTCCGGTTGCTATTCACCAAAGTAAGATGTAGAACATTGTCTCTGTGGATCATATGTTATGCCAATTGATCTTGGTACTCCGAGGCCTAGTGACTCATTCATTGAAGGCTATATTTAAGACATTTTCATAACTTTGCTCCCTGTATGTTCTACCACATTCATGAATATATTTGCAGCAAAGATAAAGATGAATATCCTCTGTTAAACCTATATATAGATTTGTGGATATACTCCCACTTTCCCTCCCACCTTTTCAATCTGCATGTCTATCCATGCATCTATTCATTTGTTGTTAAGTGCTGTCAAGTTGGTTCTGACCCATAGCTGCCCTGTATAGGGTTTCCAAGGAGCAGCTGGTGAGCTTGAACCACCAACCTTGCAGTTCAAACGGCTTTGCAGTCTGGTGCATTAACCCACATATTCCAAATCTTTATGGGAGCAGAAAGCTCCATCTCTCTCTTCCATGGAACAGCTGGTAGTTTCGAACTGCTGACCTTGAGGTTATCAGCCTGATTCGTAACCACTACGCTACCAGAGCTCCTTACTACACTACCAGAGCTTCCTACGCTACCAGAACTCTACTCATAGATGACCATTATGGCAGATTGTGGATTTAACAGTATTAACCTCTGTTGCTTTCAACTCTTATTCCCCTTTCATTGTCTTCTCCTGCCTCCATCATTTTGGCTGACTTCCCTCTTACTGTATTTTCCTTTCTCTCCATCCAAGTTAACACATGTCTACCCTCTAATCAGTTACCTACTCTCTGTTCCCCTGCCATCTCTGGGAACTATCAGAAAACATTTATTTTGGTGTGAAAAGTTTTTCTTGTCTTTTTAATAACAGTGGTATTATACAATATCAGTCCCTTTATGATTAATTTAATTGAACATAATGTCCTCCAGGTTCATCCATGTTATGAGGTGTATATCTCTTGAGTAGTGCATTTAATCCTTTTGCACTCAATGCAATTATCAATAGATACAAATTTGTTGCTTCATTTTGCTGTGTGTGTGGTAGGTAGTTCTGGCTTCTTTGTTCTGTGTAATTTTCTGCGCGTTTCTTGTCATGTTCTTCATTACTGTTGTTTTAGTGCTTTCTGTATTTTGATTATTTTCTAATTTTTAATTTTATGAGAACATAATAATTTTCTTTGGGTGATTCTCCAATTTATTAATTTTTACCAAGTTTAGAACAGTCCATTCTATCTTTTTTAAAAAATGTTTTTATTGTGAATTGAGTGAAGACTTACAGGGCACATCAACAGTTTTACATTTAATAAATCATACACCTTGTTTCATTACAATGATTATAATCCCCTCCTTGTAACATCAGTTAACAGTATTTCTCTCTATTCATTTTAGCTCTTTTTTTGATTGATTCCTGCTCAGCATAGTACTTTATGCATCATTTTGGTTGTTGTTAAGTGCCATTGAGTCAGTTCCGACTCATAGTGACCTTGTATAGTGTTTCTGAGGAATGGTTGGTAGGGTTTAATTGTGCAGGTTGTTTGTTGTTATGTACTGTGGAGTTGGTTCCTACTCATAGTGACCCTGTACAGGGTTTCTGAGGCTGTAAATCTTTATGGGAGCAGAAAGCCTCATCTTTCTCCCATGGAACAGTTAGTAGTTTTGAACTGCTGACTGTGAGATTAGCAGCCCAATTCATAACCACTACACTACCAGAGCTCCTTTAATTTTACATAATAGGGCATTAAATAAAGACTTGGCTAATACAACTAAACTGACCGATTTAACTATGCTGATAGTTTCATTCAAAGATTGATTATGCTAAGGTGACCATTGTCCCTGTTTGCTTGGGCCTGATGGGTGTTCCTAGAACCCTGGATTTTGAGTTTGAAAACCATAACTGTTCCAGGGAAATCTGACTTAGGCATCCCAGCAGGTGCTCTCTGGTGTTTGAGGAGCCTTAGCTCATCTTTCAAGTGATTTTTATGATCTTGAAGTTAAAGTTGTTTTATTACATTGAAGTACAGTTGTAAAAGTTGTAAAGGGAAGAGAGTCTGCACTGTTGGGTCTGCTCAGTGCTATCCACTCTCCAGGAGTGAGTAATGTAGCAAGGAGGGAAGTACACACTTTCCTTAGTGTTTTGCACCAATAGAGTGGCAAAGTGCATCCTGGTAAAAAGTGGGCTTCCTTGAATATTGTTCCTCATTTAAAAAACTCTTTTAAGCATTTAAAATGATAGTTTCTGGTTTCTCTGCTTTTCCTGTGTGTTGTTATTCTGAGTGCATATGAAGATACTTACATATTATGAAGATCATATTTTAGGGCTTCCTGTTATTAATTCTGTTTTGACTGGCATTTTTAATTCTGAAGATATCAGTTGAAAAGGAAAAACAGCAATCCCAAACAGAGCTATCATTTTGAGAAGAAATCTTTATTTACTGTAGGTTAACAGTTGAAATGTAGTTTAATTATCTTATTATTTTTCCATTAAAATATGGAATGATGATATTATGAAATGACGATATTACCAGCTATCATACTGCGTTAGTAATAGGCTACCTGGGGGGAGGAAATTTAATTGCATTAGGAATCTACAAGAAATGGGTTGTTTTTCAATTCAGGATTTTATTTTCAGTAGGAGTGCTTTTCACTATTCACTCCAGGAAAGCAGAATTTCAAATGTGTATCTCTTTACCTCAAATCTACTATCAAATTCTCTTGATTTACCTCTGCTTCCCCAAATTATTGTTGCTTTCGAATCATTGGAAAAGTTGTCTAAAACAAATTGGTAGTATCGGTTATAGTGACTAAATTAGAATTTAAGAAGTTATTTCAGGTAATTCAGCATAGTTCCCTTTGGAATCTGTCAAATAAAATGGATTTAGCTATCAGATAAAGAAAAATAAAGTCTTTTTCACAAATAAAATGTTAGTTACTGAAATGACTGTTGTGAAAATTATAGGTAGCATAGTGGTTACAAATCGGGCTGTGAACCTTCAGGTCAGCAGTTCGAAACTACCAGTTGTTCCGCGGGAGAAAGATGAGGCTTTCTGCTCCCGTAAAGATTTACAGCCTCGGAAACCCTGTACAGGGCCGCAATGAGTCGGAACCCACTCAATGGCACATAACCACCACTACCATAAAATGGTATAAAGGATGTTTTAAAGATATTGACCTAAGTGTATTAACTTTAGGTCATTTTAGAAAAATTAATTGAATGCCTACTGTGTGTCAGAGGATAACGAAAAGCCAAATGTCACAAGTGTGGGAAGCGACTAACTCAAGTCTCATGCTGTTAGAAAAAAATGTTGTCGTTAAGTACCGTGGAGTCGGTTCCGATTCATAGAGACCCTGTACAGGGTTTCTGAGGCTGCAAATCTTTACGGGAGCAGAAAGCCTCATCTTTCTCCCATGGAACAACTGGTAGTTTCGAACTGCCAATCTTGAGGTTAGCAACCCAATTTGTAACCACTACGCTACCAGAGCTCCTTAGACTACTTATTTAGTGGGGTTTAAAAAATTACTTACATGTACTCATAGATATTTTCAGACTGAATTTTCAAGACTAAATTTCCCTTTTATTTTACAACCTGGTGATACTTGTAAGGATTTGTTTTCGTGTTTATAAATCACAATTTTTTTTTCTTCAGAGAATTGTGAGGACATGAAATAAGATCCATATTCCCATCTCTCAAGGTCGTGTGACCTGACGGTAGACTTTGTAAGTTTAGTTGACCATGTCTGTAGTGGATAATGTAGAGGAGCCTAAGGTGAATGGACTTAATGATCAGGTCATAACCCTGACTCACTCTGTGGGAATGGACTGCTAAAATGAAAACTAAAGTCAGAGAGCTGTGACTTATGTTCAACAATATGAGGTGGATTTGATCCAAATCTAAGTTTTCTTTGGTGGTGCAGTGCAGTGAATTGCTTGATGTGGCTCTTCTAGTCCTACTCTTTGTAACTCCCATGAAACATCTTTTTTTCCTGATGGGTCTGTGATCCAGTTGTGAGTGATTATTAATAGGGCTAATTGTGAGGGTGAAAACTTGGAGCTGTAAATTGGGCAATTTTACCGTCCAGCTGGGTATAAAATGAGCCATCTCAGCAATGAATGGGCTATTTCACTTTCATTAAGAGAGAAGAGCAAGAGTAGAGCTCGTCTTTTGGATCCTGAGCTCCTTGCACATTGAACTTCCTTCATCTAGAAGACAGATAGCTGTGACACCAGAGAAATGGCTGGAGACAGTAGCAGCAGAACCAAGAATCAGAGCAAAAGACTGAGAGGTGAGTTTCCTGGTACATGAAGCCAGTAGATGAGAACCTTCCCTTGTGGAATGAGATGCCTCCAGGCATATAATTGGGAAGATTTTGCTGACCCACAGAGTTAGAGCTAAGCACCTTCAGGCTGAAGCTTATGGTAGAGTGGTGTGCCTTTTGGGCATTTATCAGTAGCACTAAAAGAGCTTTGTAACTTTGCCTAAGTAGGCAGAGGCTAACAGGTCACGTGACTGGATCAGAGCAAGAGAGGCTCTCTTGACCAAAGAACTGTTTCCTGAACATTTCTTATCCCAAACTGTAACCACCCAACTTCCCTAATACACCCATAACCATGAATATGGTGGTGAATTCTGTGTGATCATTGTAATGAATTATTAAATCCAACTGAGAAGTAGAAAGTGCTGTGGGAGGGATGGTTGGTGCCAGAACTGGTAAAGTAGGTTGGAGAGTAGAGGTGTGTCTCATCTCCATTTCATAGGAATCAGTCTTGGGCTAATGCTGATGAGTTTGATTCTCCTTTTCCCCCTTGTGAAGCTGGAGGAGGTCAGTTGTTGCCCCCACACCTTTCTTTTGTAGGTGGTACAGGCAATCTGTTTGCCATGCCAAAGTGGTAATAGACCCTTGAAATAAAAATTCTGGTGACCATTTCAATGAAGAGGTTGTGCTCTTAAAAAAGTCAAGAAGATCTCTCATTGTAGACAGACACAAGATCCGATATTAAATCATACTTCCTCATCCTTGGAAACAGTGGTCAAGAAGCACCCTCACCTCATAACAGTTCTCTTGATTCTCATTTCTACAAAGCCTGAGCTGAGAACTGTTTATGTACTTTTTTATTTTTTTAATGTTTTATTGTGAATTATATGTTAGTTTACATGGGAGAACTATAGTTTTACATTCATTCCATCTTATCTCATCCCACTTCCATGGTTCCAATCCCCTCCATGCATCATCAACCACCCAAAGGGTATATCCCAGAAACCCGCCCCCTACACTTCTCCCTCCTCCCCCCAGTTTTCAGCCCACAGTCCCTTTCCCTCTCTGGGTCCAAGGTCCCCAGTCGCTTCATCACTCCACGTCATCATCTCTGTCTCTATCTCAGGCATCTCTGTTTCTCTGGGTAGGGTTCCGCTCTCGGCTCTTCTCCGTTGATGGTCCCAGAGGCCTCCGCTCATATCCTGGAGAATTAATCACTCCCTTCCTTGTTACAAAACTTCCACCTTTGCATTTCCAACTCTCATAGTCCGTCCTGATAAGCATTATTCACTACAGTATCATGAGTTACCCATCTGTATCTCCTTTCATCAGCTCCACCCAGACAGATTGAATAGTACCTACTGGAGATTCTGCCTTCCGCCATGCTCCCTAGCACCAGGTTCCCTCTTGAAAGCTTGTAAGCCAGTCACTTCTTGCCTTTGTAGTTCCCCCCCGCCCCGTCCCCATTTGAGTATCCAATGTCCAAGCTGCCCTTCTTCGTCCACTCTGTGTGTGGATGTGTGTGTGAATGTTTCTTGCTGTGAGGATTTGTTCCCTCTTTTGAGTCACTGCTCCATAGGTATAGGTTGTTTATGAACTTTTAATGGCCTTTAGAGTAAAGACTAATTTTTATGAAGAGTACAACACTTCCAAGAGCTGTAGGAATGACGCTAATAAGGGAAACAAAAGCAAGGGAGCCATTATGAGATGAGAGTGCTATGAGATAACAGCATGGTATTATCTAAGAGACGTTTATCATGGTATTATCTATCTAAAAGTAGAGTAGTCAAAATAATCTGAATATTAATCAATAAGAGATTGGAGTATTCTGCAGCATTCTACAATGATGATGTTGATGAATATTTCAAAGGTCAAGATATATTATTTATTGAAAGAGAAAATGATACCAAAATTATGTATAATAATATCATCTGATTTATATATTTTAAAACATTCAAATGAAAAAATAAAATGAATACAGAAATACATAAAAAGTTTGGTACTTTTAACTCATAGTGGGAATATGGATGATTAAACATTTTTTTATACTTTCAAGATTTCTTTCACTATGGATAGGTATTGTGAGTGTAATGGTTACGTTACATGTTGTGTTGCTAATCTCAAGATCAGCAGTTCAAATCCACCAACTGCTCTACAGGAGAAAGATGAGGCTTTCTGCTCCCAAAAAGATTTATAGAAATTCTGTATCAGGTTTTTATGAGTCAGAACTGACTTGATGGCATGCAGTAGCAGCAACATATACAGGTATTATCTCAAAAGTCAGAAAATCAACAAAAACAAATAAATAAACGCTTTCATTTAAGAAACAGAAATAACACAAACTAGATGACTGGTACCTCCTAAAATTTGACCCTAATGTGTACCAGAAGATTTCGCAAAAAGAGTAAAAGCGAACCCACAGACTAGGACTAATATATAAAACTTATAGAAAACCTCAATACCTCAATAGCACAAATAATCCAATTAAATAATGGGCAGAGGACATGAACAGGCACTCATCAAGAAAGACATTCAGATAACCGACAAACATATGAGGAAATGTTTGAAATTATTAGATGTAAATCAAAACAATGAGCTATCATCTCACCCCAGCATTAATAGCAAAGTTAAAAAAGCAGAAAACAACAAATGCTAGCTAGGATGTGGGGAGACTGGAACTCTCATAAACCGCTTGAAGGACTGTACATGATATAATCACTTTGGAAAGCAGTATGGCACTTGCTCAAAATGTTGGAAATAGAATACTGTATGACTCAGCAATCCCTCTACCTGGTGTATGTCCTGTGACATGAGTAGACATGTGCAGCACTATTCACAATAGCAAAAAAAAAAAAAAAATAGAGACAACCTAAATGCCCATAAATGGAAGAATGGATAACCAAACTTTGGTATATACACACAACATTGAAGAATAACAATGACTCTGCAAAACACTTCATAACATGGATGAACCTTGAAGACATGCCGAGTAAAATTTGTGAATCACAAAAGGGCAAATATTGTATGAGACAACTATTGTAAAACAAAAAAAAGCCAAGAAAAATTTTCATGCTAAAAGAAATATTCTTTGATGGTTACCAGGAGTGGAGGAAAGTGGGAATAACTCACTAACTACTAGATATTTTGTTGTTGCTATTGTTAAGTTCTGTTGAGTCAGTAATGACTCATAGCAACTTTGTATTAGGTTTCCGAGGTATAGCTACTGGGTTTGAACCGCCAACTTACTGTTTCTCCTACAACACCACACCACAACTCCATGACTAGAGGTAGACGTGTTAATATACAATATAAAGGCAATATACAGCAAGAAGGAGGTAGGCAGAAGAGGGATGTAGGCAGGATAAGATATGGGGAGGAGTGCAAGAGTGAGAAGGCACAGTGGCAAATACTGTTATATATACAAATCTTCAGTAACAGTGATTTATGGGTAGATAACATGAGTAGATACACACGCTGAATGGGGGTGGGAGGGAGAGTGGGAATATTCCCTCAAGTAATAAAGATTTGACAGGATATTTGTACATGGGTATTTACCTTTGTTGCAAACATGTCCATAAATGTAGTGAAGCATAAGGGTGACAAAAACATGAAAACTTCTTAGACATTACCAAATGCCTCACGGGAATGAATTGCTGGGCCTGGGAGCTCAGGTCCATAGTCTTGGGGAACAAAATGGTCAATTGGCATAACATAGTCCATAAGACAATGTTCTACATCCTGCTTTGGTTAGCAGTACTAGAATCTTAAAAGCTCACAAATAGTCATGTAAAGAACAACTTTTGGTATTTCCCTGTCTGGAGGAAAGAAGAGTGATAAAATTGAAGTCACTTGGAAACAATTAATACAACAGACCAAGTGAGCATCAGTCTCCATGACCCTGAGACCAGAAGAACTAGATGGTGCCTGGCTTCCACTACCAACTGTTCAGAAAGGGATCACATGAGCAAGTCCTGGATAGTGTGAGAGAAAATTTGGAACACAATTCAAAATCATAAAAATGACCAGGCTTATTGGTCAGATAGAGACTGGTAGACCCCTATAGTTGTGGAGTTGAACTCACACTCATGGATAAATTTTCAGCCAAGTGATAGGATGTAAGAGGGACAACAACACTATTGAGGTACACATACCATAGACTGGTCAGCCATTTGAAATCAGAAGGACAGCATTTACCTATGGATAGAAGTCCCAAGTGTTGGGACAGGAGGATTGGAAGTAGGAGACACAGAGAGGAAGTGGGATAGGTGATATCACATTAAGGGGACTGTAATTACTGAGATGGAATGAATTGTATGCTTTGTTGGATGTAAAACTGATGATCTACACCAAAGTCTTTAATTAATTCATAATAAAAAGCTAAAAAGAAAAAACAAGGAACAGCAATAAGAGAGCAACAAGATGGTGGACTAGTTAGATAAGCTGCACAAACCTCTTACATGTCAAGAAATTTTAATGGCAAAAAACCCCACAGACATTTCTTTTATTGGTATACATTAAATGTTCAGAAACATTTTATTTTAAATTATACAGAGAATAAAGGGCTAAAATATCTCATCATAACCTTTCTAATTCTATACTACAGAATGTCCAATATTCCATGTCCTGGTAGCCTTAATTTTGATGCATTTTAAAATTCTGGACACCGCATTTTAATTTATTTAATCTTC
>NW_006408662.1:280331-298311 GCF_000296735.1 Chrysochloris asiatica
GCACTTAACAACAACAAATGAGAATACATTGCATGAACATACAGTTTTACTCAAACACCTTGTACATAAAATGTATTCTAATTGATCTAAAACCAATACGGTATTCATAAAATATGAGGTCAATCTTGGTGAGTATATGTAATGATGCTATTTCATTGAGTTCCACTCCCCTTCCCCAAAATTGTACAAGGTTGCAGTTTGAGCTATTAAAAATAACAACAACAAATAAAATTTACAGTTAAAAATCAGTTGTCCTAAATGGAAAACCAAGATTGAAATAATGAGAATGTTCACATATTACGAAGAATGTAACCAAGGTCACTGAACAGCTTGTATAGAATTTATTGAATGAAAACATAAAATGAAATATAAGCAAGCCTTTAACAAAAGCATGATAAAATACTATTTAAAAAATTATTAAAAAAAGAAACAGAAATACTCTTTGATACTATTGTCATAAATGTTGGCTAGACAGATATGCTTATCATAAAGAATGGATGTCTCAGATGCAGCACGGAGGCTCTGGTTGGAAAATGAAAAGTTCTAGCTACATTTGGGCCATGGAAGAAGCAGCCAAGGGTTGAAATAGGAATGTCAGAGGACTGAGAACACACTTAATTTGGACTCTAGATATCTTGGTTGTTGTTTAGTTGCCTTTGAGTCAGCTCTGACTCCCGGTGATCCCATATGCAACAGAATAAAATGTCGCCTGGTCTGGTGCCATGTTGGTAGGCTTGATTCCATTGTTGTAGCTGCTGTGTATTTTGAGCGCCATCCAAGCTGTAGGGCTCATCTTTCAGCACTCTATCAACCAATATTCAATTATGATTCATTGGCTGGTTTTAGAAAGTAGATCACCGGACTTTCTTCTTAGTCTGTCTTAGCCTGGAACTTCTGCTCAAACCTGTCCACTATGGGTGATCCTGCTGTATTTGAAATAATGATGGCATAGTAGCATCATAGAAACATTTGGAAATATGGAATGAAAAGATAATGGGATTTTCCCATGAACTTTTTGAAGCCCCCTTGTATGACACACTGACACTATTTATCTCCATTCTTCTCTTCTTGACTCCCTCCTGCATTCCCACTGCTTCCTCCCACTTGCACTTGAATGCCTCACTAATGTTTTGGTCTCAATATTATCCCTAGAACTGACTTGGACCCCTACCAACTCACTCCCAATGGGATATGATCTTCCTTTTGTTTTATCTTTGTTCCCCTCTTTGGACACCTGTCTCACTCTCTGTGTATCATATTGACATGCACATCTGTTCCTTTTGTAGAATAACAGCTCCTTGAGGCAGTATCTTTGACTCATTGCCCTCTATACTAAAGCACTAGCTTCATACCTTTCTCATGGGATGTACCCCCAAAATAGAGATAGCAAGTAAATGAATTAAAGAATGAAAAAAACGATGGTTTCAGGTTAGTATCTCTGATACTGCTTAGACCTGTTATTTCTCAGCAGTGTAGAAAACCACTTTCACATTCTACAGTGCCCTGTCAAAATTCAGCCATCCCTCAGTGAAAATAAGACAGTAAGAATTAATGTTGCCTTTCCTGATCTTTGTAAACATGGGGTATAGTGTATGCTATCGTTTGACTTAATGGAGGAAGTGGAAAGTGGAATCCAGCCAACTATTCTTAGGTCATTAAAAGTTATTAAAGAAAGTAATCCAAGACACAAAAGTAAACACTGCAATAAAACAGAAGCTGTAGCTACAAAAAAAATTAATTTAGAGAAGTCATATGGGAAAAGATTTTAAAAGAATGGAAAGAGAGGAGAGCTTGCTCTTAACAGAGAAGGCATTGTCAGAAGAGATAAGGTATTATGTTAGTGGAATACCAGAATGCTTGTATTGAACAATTTTATACAGAGCAGTACAATCATTGTTTTTAAATGAAGGAGGTCCTGCTAAGGAATTTGCCCTACTATAAATGAACAAGGTCCATTGCTGGAAAATCTTACCATTGTTTCTCTTCAGAAATAACTCCCTGAATTGAATTGCCAGTTCTGATTCCTGCTTTTCCCCCAGGCTGGCCTCTGTCATGCCTGGAATGCCGTAAAATGCTTCTGGGCACTCTGTGTTCTCTGATTACCACCTGTAATTACAAACCCGATAAGAAGAATTTAGTAAAGTAAATGGAAAAGCGAAGGCTTGCAGCATTTGACTACTTTTCTAAGGTCCATATTATATTTAAGAGTGAGCCAGAATTTTGAGCTTGTGCAGAGGAAGCAATAAATATCAATAAGCCCCGCATCAAAAGTAGCAATGCATTTAAAATGATAAAGAAAAAACAAGTATTAAAGTTGTCAAACCTGCTCCTCTTCACGCCTGTGTATGTCAATATGTTGGCTACCTGCAATTTATAACAAGTATTATAATATATTAAACAGTAAATAAGCTAAGTGTCTGATATTTATCGAGAGGCTACAATTTGTGATTATGTAAGTGTTTTCATCGCACCTAACGACCACCTCAGTTTTTTTTTTAATGTTTTATTGTGAATTATGTGATAGTCTACATGGGAGAACATTAGTTTTACATTCATCCTATCGTATATCATTTCATTGCCATGGTTACAATCCCCTCCATGCATCGTCAACCAACCAAAGGGTATACATTACAAGCCTGCCCCTCCCCCTGCCCCCTCACCTCCGGTCATCAGCACACAGCACCTCTCCCTCTCTGTGTCTAAAGTCCTCAACTGCTCCATCTCTCCAAGTCATCGTCTCTGCCTCCCTCTCAGGCATCCATCACTGCTTCTCTGGGTAGCGTCCCGCTCTCCGCTCTTTTCCCTTGATGGTCCCAGGGACCTACGACCACCTCAGTTTTGTTCTCCTTTGTTCTTTATGTGTCTGCTCTGCTGTAGATACTACTGGAGACTGGAGAATATCTAGTAGACTGGGGTTGAAACAGAGATAGCTCCTACCCTCAAGTGGTCTACAGCTGTTAGGAAGATAAACATATAATCATCGTCCTAAATAAAAGGTCTGCAAATGAGGAAAAGTAATGAGGTGTCCAAAAGGAGACTGTTGTTAGCTGCCAACTCATGGTGACCTCATGAACAACAGAATGAAACTCTACCTGGTTTTGTGTTGTCCCCATGATTAATTATGGTTTAGACTGTTATGATCCATAAGGTTTTCACTAGCTGATTTAGGAAATAGATCATCAGGTCTTTCTAGTCAATTTCAGTTTGGAAGCTCCATTGAAACCTACTCAGTGTTGTAGCAACACACAAGCTTCCACTGGTAGACACATGATGGCTGCATGTGAGGTACATTGGTGGGACATTTAACTGGGTCTCTTGTAGGAAAGGCAAGAATTCTATCTCTGAATCATCAATGAATGAATAATCCTGACGTTGGGATTGCAGGACAAAGGCAGAGAGGCATGAAACAGCATTTTCAGAGCAGGGAAGAGTTTGGCATTGTCAGAACAGGCTTTACAGAAACATGTAGTTGGACATTGTGTTGACAAGTCCACACTTGGAGAATTCATTTTTGGATTAAAAAAAAAAAAAAAATCTGAGGTCATTTCCCTTGATTTTTAAGACACAAAAGTGCAAATGTCACTTATATTGGGATCTATTTGAACTCCTGGCATAGATAGCGAAGCAGAACCTTAACTCAGATGGTACATCAAATCCTGATATCTTTCACTGTTGACACCACAGGCAACTGGAATTACTGTGGCATCTTTCTCTTAATCAGTCCGAATGCTCATGGGGTTCTGCAATGATACTACTGTCTAGTTACTCCAGACTTGTATTGAGATTTGTTGAGAATGTGGGATGTGACTTTGAAGGCTGATTTCATCCCTCAACTTGTCTGTGTCCTACTGTTTTGCATATGAATGGCAGCTGGCCTTCTATTTTATAGTTTAATTTGGGATTAAATGTACTCTTCTTGGAAGCTGTCTTTCTGGTTGAAGGCAGGGAAAGCTCAGAGCAGCTGAAGCTGAGCTGCTAGAGGCTGTTGAAACAAACCCCCTTGAGCTAGGATTGACCAGAGCAATGCTGTGGGGCCAGATTAACCCTTGACCTCCCAAACAGTATTGATACTATTTTGTGTTTATAAAGGGTGTGTTATATGTATTATAAATTGTGATTTGGCTGAAAGCACAGAGAAAATTGATTTTACACTCAACAATTCGTACACATTTTGTTTTGTGACATTGATTGCAATCCCTACAATGTAATAGAACTTTCCCTATTTCCTCTCTGTGGTTAAGGTTCATCCTTTTTTTTTTCCTGTCCCTTCTGCCTTCTGAGCTTTATCCCTGAGCAAATGCTGCCATTTTGATTTCAAACGGCTGATTTCTTTAATTAGTGCATAACTCTTAGGTCATTATTCATCTTCTAGGACAGGCTAGAGTTTGGCTGAAATTTGAGTCACTCAGGTGACTTCACTTCCAGACCTGAAGGGTGTCAAGGGCCATAGACTGGTCCTATTTAAACTTTTGAGTTTTGTTTCCTATTTCTCTCCCACTCTATTGAGAACCTCCTATTGTGATTCCTTTCAAAGCAGTCAGCAGTGATATAGCTAGATACCCATCTAGTTCTTTTGATTTTAAGGTCCTGGAAGCTGGGGTTCATATGCTTCATGTCTTTTGGGCTAGTTGTTTCATTTTAACTTTGATTTTTCTATACTCTTTGTTCCAAATGGTGAGAGATCAATAGCTGCACTTTAGATGGTCTCTCACAAGTGTTTAAGACTACAGTTGCTGCTCACCAAATTAAGATGTGCAACACTGTCTTTGTGGATTGTTTTGCCAATTGACCCTGATGTTCCTGGAACTATGGCCCTGAGTCCCCAGTTCCAGCTACTCATTCCCTCAAGGTATTTGGTTTGGCTAAAAGTTTGCATCCACCACTCCTCTGTCAGTTTATCATACTGTGGTGGCTTATGTGTTGCTATGATACTGGGATATAAGGTGTTAGTATTTTAAATGCCAGCAGAGTCAGACATAGTAGATAGGTATCAGTGGAGTTTCCAGACTAAGACAGACTAGGAAGAAGGATAGGCAGACTAGTTTTGAATGTTTAGCTACTGAAAACCTTATGAACAGCAGTGGAACATAGTCAGATATAGTGCTGGGAGGCAAAAACATTATGAATGACAACAGATCATTGTTAGAACGGAACAAGTGTCCTTCAGGTTGGAAGGCAGACAAAATCCAACTGGGAAGAGTTGCTTCTTCACAGTAGAGTTGACCATAATGACAAGAATGGAGCAAAGCTTTCGGACCTTCATTTGCTAATGGGGCATACTTCAAAATGTGGAGAAACAGCTGCAAACATTCATTAATTATCAGAACATGGTATGCACGAAATTAAATCTAGGATAATTAGAAGTTGTCAAAATGAAATGGAACACATAATGATCAATATTCTAGCCATTAGTGAGTTAAAATGGTCATTTTGAATCGAACAATCATATGGTTTACTATGTTGGGGCCATCACACTGAAGAGGAATGGTGTCACATTTATTGACAAAAAGAACATTTCTAGATCTGTCTGTCTTGAAATACAATGCTGTCTACGATAGGATAATATTCATATGCCTACAAGGAAGACCAGTTAATACAACTATTATTCAAATGTATACACCAACTACTAAAGCCAATGATAATGAAATTGAAGAATTCTACTAACTTCTTTAGTCTGAAATTAATCAAACATGCAATCAATATACATGAACAATTACTGGTGATTGGAATGCTAAGGCTTGAAACAAATAGGAAGGATCAGTAATGAGAAATTATGGCCTTGGAGATAGAAATGATGTTGGGGATTGTATGATAGAATTTTGCAAGACTAATGACGAATTCATTGCAAGTATCTTTTTAAAACAACATAAAGGGCATTTATACATATGGACCTCACCAGATGGACCATACAAAATCAAATTTACTACATCTGTGGGAAGAGATGGTGGAGAAACTCAATATCATAAGCCAATACAAGGTCAGGGAAGACTATGAAACAGATCATCAGTTGCTCATATGCAAGTTCAGACTTAAGCTGAAGAAAATTAAAACAAGTCCTTGAGAGTCAAAATATGACCTTGAATATATTCCACTTGAATTCAGAGACCATCTCAAGAACAGATTTGGTGCATTAGACACTAATGATTGAAGAGCAGAAGAATTGTGGAACGGCATCAAGAACATCACATTGGAAGAAAGCAAAAGGTCATTAAAAAGAAAGAAAAGAAAGGAAAGCTCAAAATGGATGACAGAAAGACTCTGAAACTTGCTCCTGAATGCAGAGACTCTAAACCGAATGAAAGAAATGAGGAAGTAAATGAGCTGATCAGAACATTTCAAAGGGTGGCTTGAAAAGATGAAGTCAAGTATTACAATGACATGTGCAAAGACCTGGAGTTAGAAAACCAAAAAGGAAGAACATCTCAGCATTTCTTAAGCTGAAAGAAATGAAGAAAAAAAAAAAAAAAATCAAACCTTGACTTGAAATATTCAAGGGTTCTCTGAGCAAATAGAGTCCTGTTGTAGGACTGTAGGATAAGCAGTGAACTACGAACTACAAGGTTAATAGTTCAAATCCGCCAGCCACTCCTTGGAAACCCTATTCAGGGTCACTGTGAGTCAGAACGGACTCAAAGGCACTTGACAACAAAAAAAACAACATGGGTAAAATATCAAATGATGCAAACAGCATCAAAAGATAATGAAAGGAATATGGTACCTAAAAGAAATGCCCAATGTTCAGCCCTTTCAAGAGATAGCATATGATCAAGAACCAATGGTATTGAAAGAAGAAGTCTAAACTGCACGGAAGGCACTGGCAAAAATCAAGGCTCCAGGAAGTGAGGGGATACCAAATGAAATCTTTGAACAAGTTGATGCAGTACTGTAGGTGATCTATGCCAAGGAATTTGGAAGACCTAGCTAACTGATCAGAAAAGATCCATATGTGTGCCCCTTCCAGAGAGAGGTGACCCAACGGAATGCGGAAATCATAATATAATTAATATCACATCAAAATACAATTTTGCTTAAGATAATTAAAAATTGGTTGCAAGAGTACATTGACAGGGAACCGCCAGAAATTCAAGCCAGTTTCAGAAGAGAATGTGGAAATAGGGATATAATTGCTGTTGTCAGATAGATCTTGGCTAAAAGCAGAGAATACCAGTACGACCTTTATTTGTGCTTTACCTACTATGGAAAGTCTTTGTCTGTGTGATTCATGACAAGCTATGGATAACACTGTGAAGAACGGGTATTCCAGAATACTTTACTGTGCTCACATGGAACCTGAATGTAGACCAAGAGACAGTTGTTAGACTACAACAAGGATATAACAAATGATTTAAAATCAGGAAAGATGTGCATTAGGGTTGTATCCTTTCACCATATTTATTCAGTCTATATGCTTGGCAAATAATCTGAGAAGCTGGCTTACATGAAGAAGAATGTGATGTGCAGATGATACAACCTTGCTTGCTGGAAGTGAAGAGGACATGAAATACTAATGAAGATCATAGTCTTTGTATGGATTGCATCTCAATGTCAAGAAAATAAAAATACAGCTGGACAAATAAATAACATCATGATAATTGGAAAAAAAGGCTGAAGTTGTCAAAGACTGTATTTGCTTTGTGGTAGTCAAGAAATCAACATTTGCACTAGGCAAATAATCTTTAAAGTGTCCAAGAGAAAAGATATCAGTCTGAGGACTAAGGTGTAGTCTGCTGTTATTCATTGACTAGTACTCGAAAGTAGTTCATCTCTCCTTCTTCCTAGTCTTTGTCTGGAAGTTCAGCTGAAACCTGTTCACCATGGGTGACCCTGCTGCTATTTAAAATACCTGGGGCATAACTTCCAGCATCACAGCAACACGCAGCCACCACAGTACTATGATCGGTGGGAATAAGAAAGAATGGAGCAGAACTGATACATTTGGATTCTGTGCTGGAGAAGAATATTAAAACAAATTGTACAAACAAATCTGTGTTGGAAGAAGAACAGCCAGACTGTTCTTCATGTTGTTGAGTGCTTTTGAGTTGGTTCCAACCCATAGCAACACTGTATAGGGTTTCTGAGGAGAATGCTCCTTAGAAGGCAGGATATCATGTATATGTCACTCATACTTTGTACATGTTAGCATGAGGGACCAGTCCCTGGAGGATCAGCGAAAAAGAGGAAGACCCCCCCAATGAGGTAAACTGACACAATGGCAGCAACAATGGGCTCAAGTATAACAATTGTGACATTGGAGCAGGACTGGGCAGTGTTGTTTACTGTTGTATGTAGGGTCACTATGAGCCGGAACTGACTCAATGGTACCTAACAACAACAACAAAGAAGTTTTCGTAACTTTTCCCATTGTGTGCTGTACTATGAGGGAGCTTTAAAAAGTTTGTGGAAGAATGGAACTGAAATATAACGGAATTTTTCCATGAATGTTTGGAAGGCCCCCTGTATATTCATGGATTTTTTTGCAATACATACAAATATATAAGTAGAAATATCCTCTGTTAAACCTATGTAGATTCATGGATGGGGTCTCATTTCTATATGTATTCTTAGATTAATCTTCAAAACAGCCCTGTAAACAAGATTTTATAATAATTCCCATCTCATAAATAAGTAGTTAAGTCACTTTTTCAATTAAATATAGTAAGTGCAGGAGCTGGTATTTGAATCCAGCTCTCTGGTGTTCTTACTTTTTTATCCCCTTGTCAATGTCTGATTTCAGAAAAAGTGTAATATATTTATGCTAAATATAAATAGGTAAACATCCTTCTGATATTCTATGCTTAACATCAGAAGGATGTTTACCTATGCTTTATTGACTATGTGAAGGCTTTCAATTGCGTGGATCATGACAAGCTATGGACAACATTGAGAAGTATGAGTATTCCAGAACACTTAATTGTACTTCTGAGAAATCTGTACCTGGACCAAGATACAGTTGTTCGAACAGAGCATGGGAACACTGAATGTTTTAAAATTGGGAAAGGTGTGAGACAGGGTTGTGTTCTTTCACCAATCTTGTTCAATATGTATGCTGAGCAAATAATACGAGAAGCTGGGTTCTATGAAGGAAAACGTGGCGTCAGGATTGGAGGAAGACTTATTAACAACCTGAGATATGCAGATGATACAAACTTGCTTGCTGAAAGTGAAGAGGACTTAAAATATTTACTGATGAAGATCAAAGAGCACAGTCTTACATATGGATTACAACTCAATGTAAAGAAAACAAAAATCCTCACCACTGGACCAATAAACAGCATTCTTATCAATGGAGAAGAGATTGAAGTTGTCAAGGACTTCATTCTTCTTGGATCAACTATCAACACTTGGGGAAGCAGCAGTCAAGAGATCAGACGACGTATTGCATTGGGCAAATCTGCTGCACAGGAACTTTTTAAAGTATTGAAGAGCAGAGATGTCAGCTTGAGGACTAAGGTGCGCCTGACCCAAGCCATGGTATTTTCAATAACCTCATATGGATGCGAAAGCTGGACAGTAAATAAGGAAGATCGTAGAAGAATTGATGCCTTTGAGTTGTGGTGTTGGAGGAGAATACTGAAAGTGCCATGGACTGCCAAAAGAACCAATAGATTTGTTTTGGAAGAAGTGCAGCCAGAGTGCTCCTTGGAGGCCAAGATGGCTAAGCTTCGTCTCTCATACTTTGGACATATTGTCAGGAGGGAAGAGTCGCTGGAGAAGGATGTCATGCTGGGTAAGGTGGAAGGTCAGAGAAAAAGAGGAAGACCCCCAATGAGATGGATCAGCCAGGTGACATTATTGATGACGTCAAGTGTGGCGGCGGTAGTGAGGTTGGCCCAGGATCGGACATTGTTTTGTTCTGCTGTGCATGGGGTCGCTATGAGTCGGTTCCAACTCGATGGCACCTGACAACACATATAAATACTCACTGAAAGACAGAATTCTGTAGTGGTTAGTGCTATGGACCATGTTGTCAATCAGATCTGACTTGAGTAATGCTCTCCATTTCTCCCTAATGTGACTAGAAAAGTGACTCTACTTTCCACTCTTCAGTGTTCTCTTTTGTAAGATGGTGATAACAGCAATACCTCACTCATAGGTTGCTGTTGACATGAAATGATATAGATATAAAACCTGACACATTGAGTGTACTTAGTAAATGGTTGTTGTGTGCTGTTGAGTTGGTTCTGACCCATAGTGATCCTATACAGGGTTTCCAAGGAGCGGCTGGTGAGTTTGAACCACTGACCTTGCGGTTCAAACTGACTTTGCAGTCCAGTGTATTAACCTACAGTGCCACACAAGCACTCCTAATACATGGTAGCTGTTAGTACCCACAAGGTCTTATGTGTAAATATTTTTGACTGCTGGGATATTTATGTTTTAACAGCCAAGTATTATTTAAGTCTAGATAAATTAATCTAATGGTAGAATTTTTAAGACTCTGAACTCAATCACTTTTTAATTCTTTGAGTAATATTTGACTGTGTTCTCAACGGCAAGTAGTTCAAGTAGAGCAGACAAGGTCAAGTTTCCCTTAATCACTCACAGCTTGGAATTTGACAGTCAGTTCTACGGTAGAGCCACTTGAGAGGAAGGAGCTTCTTTTTTGGCATTCAAAATGACACCATGTAGGTCACCATGTTGAAGAAGCCTTTCCTCTAACCTTAGAGCATCAGGGCCACCCTCCATGCTTTTATTAAAGGGTGGTTGGGAATTGTGAATCCTTACAATGGAGGCCACCTGATGGGGTGGACAAGCCTTGGATATGGGAGTCAGGTTACAACCCTGGCTCTGTTTAATCTTGTCCTTCACTTCTCTCAAGTGTAAAATGATCTTTGAAACTAAAGAATTGACAGGTCCATTTCTAAGAGCAGTTTCACCCAACTCCTTCATGTTATAGATGTGAGAATGATGAACCAGAAAAGTTCAGATGTGCCCGAGATCACATAGTGAGGGACAGAGGTGAAACTAAAAATGACTCTGGTTTCTCATCTCTAACTCTTACAACTTGAATGTCTGTAGTGTATGGTGGTGGCAGTAGTTGTGTGCTGTTGAATTGGTTCTGACTCACAGAAGTCCTGTATAGACTTTCTAAGGTTGTAAATCTTTGTGGAGACAGAAAGCCTCATCTTTTTCCCACAAGCTGCTGACCTTGTGGTTAGCAGCCCAATGTATAACTCCTTACACCACCAGAGTTCTTTTGTAGTGAATGAGTTGTGAATATTTTCCTTGCTCTCAAAATTCTCCAGCACTTATACTCAAAATCTTCTATTTAGAACTAGTAGAATGGTTCCACATGTGAGTGTATAAGCAAAAGGGAGTAATGTCTCCTTCTGCCTGGTTTGGAGGATCCCAGGGTGCCAGGACATGGGGTGAGGAAGCTCATAGCCAGCAGCTGTCCCAGCCACAAGTGCTTGTGGGACTAAAGAATGCAATGCCATTCATTTGTGCCTGGATGACCCTGCTAGCCCACGGCTGCCCTGGACATCTTATCAATGCTGCCAACTGCTAGACATGCAGATACCAGCTATCTGTATGGGCCCAAACCTTCCTGTCTTCTTTACTCCCCTCACCACTGTCACTATTTCCATTGTCACTTGAAATTCTGTCCCCAGACTTGCCCAGGAAGAAATTCAGAGATCAGGCTTCTGATCTCTCTCACAGGAATGAGAATTATTTCAATGTTTTCCGATGGCCTGTAATAGCAGCCTCATCATTGCTAGAGTGCACAATTCTAATTCTTCTGCTGCCGCATACATACAGTCAGAATTCCCCAGGCTACTATTTACTAGAGTTGGTCTAGCAAAGGGAGAAGATTTAGCATCTTTACATAGGTGCTTCTCACTAGCATTAGGATATAGGCCTTTCTGTACCTGTCTGGTTTCAGGTTGGTTAACAGAGTTTGCTTTCCCTTGAAATTGGTGGCAGAAGTTTCTGTTTCTGTTTAACTGTTATCATTTTCCTTTATGTTCCATTGGCAACCTACCCTTCTTGAAAATTTAGATGCCTTTATACCATATTATTGTTGTTGTTTAGGTGCCATTGAGTTGGTACTGACTCATAGCAAGCTTATGCACAGCAGAACGAAACACTGCCCAATCCTGTGCCAACCTCAGAATCATTACTACATTTGAGCCCATTGCTGTTGCCACTACTGGGCAAATCCATCTCATTGGGGTCTTCCTCTTTTTCTCTGACACTCCACTTTATCGAACATGATATCTTTTCCCAAGGACTGGTCCCTATAGATAATACGTTTGAAATATGAGAGACGAAATCTGGCCATCCTGGAGAGCATACTGGCTGTACATCTTCCAACACAGATTGGTTGTTATTTTGGCAGTCATGATACTTTTAATATTCTCCTCCAACACCATGACTTAAGTACATCAATTCTTCTATGGTCTACTGTATTCACCGTCCAACTTTCACATGCATATGAGGTTATTGAAAATGTTAAGTACCATCAAGTTGGTTTCAACTCATGACAACCCTGTATAGGGTTTGAGGAGCAGGTGGTTGGTTTGAATTGCTGATCCTGTGGTTTGCCGTCCAGTGCTGATCCTACAGCATCACTCCAGGAGTCCAATAGTCAGTGTTAATTAGTTAAGGTTAATGGACCTCTCGCTAGTCAGTTTGGATCAGTAGTTTCTCAGTCAAATCTAGAGACAGTGTCAGTCTTTGGAGATTATTTAACAAATACAGAAATGTTGAGCACACATACACATGGAGAAAGGGAAATTTTTCAGAAACCAACCCTGTTACAAATTCAGTTGTGTCCTCCCAAAAGATATGTTGAAGTCCTAAACTGTGGTGGTATCTGTGAACATTGAAAATTGCTTGGAAATAGGGTTTTTAAGATGCTACCAGTTGGCTAGCATAAGATCAAACTAGAGGAAAGTGGGTCCTAATCCCAAGGAGCTCTGGTAGCGTAGTGGTTATGAATCAGGCTGCAAACCGCAAGATCAGCAGTTCGAAACTATCAGCTGTTCCGCAGGAGAACGATGAGGCTTTCTGCTCCCGCAAAGATTTACAGTCTCGGAAACCCTGTACAGGGTCACTATGAGTTGGAACCGATTCCATGGCATATAGCAACAACAATCCCAACTGAGTGGTATCTTCTAAAATAAGACGGATGACCATGTGACTACAGGCAAAGATACAGGTACAAGCCAAGAAATGCCAAGGTTTACTGAGCCACCAGAAACTAGGAGAGAGGCATTGGACAGTTCTTCTCTCAGAGTCCTCAGAAGAAATCAACAGACCGGATATTCTGATTTAGACTTCTAGCCTCCAGAAGTGTAAGACAATAAATTGCTTTTTTTTTTAAAGGCACCTACTTTATGGTATTTTGTTACAGCAGCTCTAGGAGATTAAGACAAACTCTAACAGCTGAATCAACCTGTACTCTGGTCTTTGTGTCTAAATACACAAAACAAGTGACGGATTGCCGAGGAAGACAGAGAGCTGGGAGAAAAGTGCCTCTGCTCCCTTTGAGAAGTATGTGAGAGAGAACAAGATAGTCCTAATTAAGCAGATAGACAATAAGAGCTTTGAGTGTCAGTAGATTTGTGCTATTTCTATTTGAATTCCCCCATTTACTAGATAGGAGATTTCCAGTTAGTCCCTTAGCCTTTCTGTTTCATCATTTATTTTTCTGTAAGGGAGAAGGTTGGGTTAAATGGCCTCTTCCAGAGAAGGTATTCAATTAGCATATCCTCTCTTCTTCATAGTATTCTAGATATCAGGGGTGGGAGGAACAGGGTGTAGAATCTTCAACCCTGATCTCTGCCCTTAAGAAATTTATGATTTTGTGGAGAGACAAGTACATGAACTAACGGTGGTGATAAATTCATGATGTGAGATTTTGTGCTAAATTGCAGCAATTATTTCACTGACAAAATTCAGAAAGGGGAGAGAGCAGGGGGCTCTCTGAAGACATCAGAAGAGTTTCATGGAGAAGTTAAAACACAAGTAGGACCTTGAAGAATGGTTAGAATGTGGATAGGTGTAGTGGAGAAAAAAAACTTCCAGGTGAGAGGAACTAGAGATAGGATGTAGCCTTGCATGGATGTGGAGACTGGATTGAAGGTACTTATTAGAGGAAGTTGTTAAGTGCCATCGAGGCAGTTCTGACCCATAGCAGCCCTGTATAGGATTTCCAAGGAGCAGCTGGTGAGTTTGAACCGCTGACCTTGTGGTTCAAACTGTGTTTGCAGTCCAGCGCGTTAGCCCACAGCGCCACACCAGGACTGAATATATTTGTTAGGGTCACATCACGCAGGGCATTGAAAACCAGTGGATGGACTCCTCCCTTTATCCTTGTCTCCCTTCCTTCCCCTCTCCCTCTGTTCTTCAGGTTCTAAATATCTATTGGATGTACATCTTCTATAGTCTCTGGCTGAGAACATTTAAGAGCAAAGCATGTGAATCTTATTTTTTCAGATTAATTCGTTAATGCGTTAAGATTTAGAGGTAAAATAGGCAACATTAAGAGGGACCAGATAGCTCTGGTGTGGCACTGTAGAATAATCACTGGACTTCTAATAGAAGGTCAGCCGTTCGAATCCATCAACTGCTCCTTGGAAACCCTATAAAGGGTGACTATAAGTTGGAACCCACTCCATGAAATGTAGCAACAACAACAACAAAAGTAGTGGTTCTCAACCCTGCTGACACACTGAAAAAGTATGGGTTACCAGGCCCCTTTCCCCCAAATTTTGACTTAGTTGGTCTGGAGGAGGTCTGTTCTTCCTTTCTTTCCCCTTCTTTTCCCTTCACTTCTTTATTATTTTTTCTCTTTGTCTAACCCTCTTTTTTTTTTTTTTTTCTTCAGCTATTTCGAATCGGGCTGCAAGCCTTAAGGACAGTGATTCGAAACTACCAGCCGCTCCGCGGGAGAAAGATGAGGCTTTCTACTCCCGTAAAGATTTACAGCCTTGGAAACCCTGTACAGGGTCGCTATGGGTCGGAACCGACTCAATGGCACTTATCAACAACAAACATTTGTGTGAGGTAGTAAAAACTTGATGAAATAAAATAGTAGCCATCAAGTTGGAGAAGAAATTAACATAAGGAGAGCTTTTAAAGAAATAAATGATGACTACCTTGACTAACAAAATCTAGATCAGAAAGTTATTCACTTCTTTAAAAATATTTGTCAAGCACTTACCTATATCCCTTACAATGAATCAGATATTATGGGAAATTAAAAAATGAAAAAAAGGAGTCTTATTTTCAAGAAGCTTATATGCTAGTAGATGACAAAGAAAATAACTAAGCCAGGACATGTAAAATAGTTTAAAGGGAAATTGCTTTAAAGGTGCAGAGGTGCACAAAGCAGAGAGGTCTTCTGCACAAAGAATGAAGCGAGACCTTCCAGAGGCACCATTTAGTTGCAATGTAAAAGCTGGTAGGCTTGTAGCAGGTAGTGATGGGGCTCTCAGATGCGAGCCAGACTTTAAGGAGACTCTGGAGACAGCAGAGTGGGATGAATGATAAAGCCAATGCCTGGGTATAAGCAACCCAATCTCAAAGAAGCATGTGATGGGTATGGAAGGCTTGGTGGGAATGCTAAATTATTGCTGGAAAAGTCTAGATAGGTGGGTTGAATTCAGATTTTTTCCATATTAATTTTTTTATTAAGGTATTATTTATGTACAATCAAATTCTCTGGTTTTACAAATCAAATTTTGAAAGATATTGAATACCCGGGTAAGGGATTTGAATGGCCAGAGGTCATTTGATAACATGAAAAGAATGACCAGACTTGACATTGAATTTCATTTAATCACTTTAGTCTCAGAACCTCACTTCCTCAACTTCACTGGTGATAGGAATACATCCTCAAGGGAAGACTGAAAGGACCAAGTAATGTATACAAAGTCATTGGCATATAATAGGTATACCATTTGTTCACTTCCCATGTATTTTTAATCTTCAGGAGAGAGACTGTTGTCTCTACCCCTTTCAAAAGATCCATCAGTAGATCTTTGTTCTGATGCACAGCTAAGGTTGTATAGCATTGGGAGCTCTGGCGGGCCTTTGAGCAGAGAAAAGGCATAGAGTTGATCACTGGGATTGTGAGTCTACAGTGGCATATATAAACCTGAAGCCTCGGTGAGTTTGAAAATGGGGGAGACTGGAGACTGGTGGAGTATCTGACTCAGAGGGATGGGGATGAATTAGGTTTTAGTCAGTTTTTCATCAAAAAGCAAACATTGATTCAGCCCCTTTTTTGAATGAGTCCTGTAATTCAAGACAGAGATAAATATGGAATGACCCTTGGAAAGTTTTCTGTGATATCTCTATTCCTTGTCTTCTGTCTGACTGAATAATGATGCCGAAACAGCAGTTGGATTGAGGTTAGGGGCATCCAGTTTACCGATGGGATACTGAGCTCTTGGACCCAGGCATTTCATTGGTGCTCTGTATGCTTCTACATGCTCTAAAATCTCATAAAATAGAAGCCACTAGTATGCTTTCAAAATACAATGTATGATCACTCATAATATGGATTTATATCTACCTTTGTGAGGCTCTTTAACATTAGCTACAAGTCATTAGAAACCTATAAGTCATAAGAAAGTTGAACTTAGACATAAAAACATAGAAGCATGTGGAGTATGTAAAAAATGTAAACAACCTTTAAGTTCATTTTGACCTGGCATGCTGTGAAACAAGAAAACACAGCATAAATCTAAACAACCTCCTTAATCTCTAAATTTGTAGAATAGATGTGTTATTTGACTACTTTAAAACCCTGTAGCAAAGACATATTTGCCTTTGATGGTATGCAGACCCTTGTATGGAACCAAGGTGATGAATTTGTGGCATACAGGAAACAGGGATTCATCCTTTTAAATATCAGAATTTGGTAAATATGATTAAGAAAACGATGTTAATAGCTGACATGATTATAGTGTCATTAAGAAAACATAAAGACCAAAGAGTTAATTAAAAAATATATTTAGTGATAGGAGTCCTGGTGTGGTGCTGTGGAATAAAACACTGGACTGCAAGGTCAGTTTGAACCACAAGGTTTGCAGTTCAAACTCAACGTCTGCTCCTTAGAGATCCTATACTATACAGGGTCTCTATGAGTCGAAACCGACTCCATGGCACTTAACAACTATATATATATATATCCTGGTGTGGCTCTGTGGACTAATGCATTAGACTGCAAAGTTGTTTGAATTGCAAGTTCTGTGGTTCAAGCTCACCAGCTGCTCCTTGGAAACCTTATACAGGGTCGTTATGGGTTGGAATCGACTTGACGGCACTTGACAACAACAACAACATATATATATTATACATATGTGTATATACATATGTTGTTGTTGACTGCCATCGAGTCGGTTCTGACCCATAGCGACTCTGTACAGGGTTTCCGAGGCTGTAAATCTTCATGGGAGCAGAAAACCTCATCTTTCTCCTGCAGAGCGGCTGGTAGTTTCGAACTGCTGACCTTGCGGTTCGCAGCCCCATTCGTAACTACTACGCTACCGGAGCTCCTTGTATATATATATACATATATACTTACTTACTGAGAGAAGGTGGAGATGGAACTGAGATTCTGTCCAACAGCCAACATTGGATCCTTGTTACAAGGGGCCTCTGATGAGTTCTAGCTGTGGTTAAGCCTTCCTCCTAAGACTTCTCATTAAAGGTAAAAGCCTGCAGTCTAAAGATTTGAACACCAACTGCTGAACTAATGTTGTAATTGTAATTGTTAATTCTGATTCTCTGGTTCTAACTAAATGTTGTAAGGCCTTACTTATATGCCTTATGACTTTCTTGCAATTACCTAAATATGTTAGTGCAAGGCAAACTGGAGTATCTCTCTATTAGTTTTCTAAGATAAATTTCTGCACAACAATTTGGGGTGGTGGCTGGTAGGATAAATGATTGGCTTTCGTCTTTCCCTTTGGATCCTGCTTCAGACCACAACCATCTCTTCGTTTAGTTCTTACTTTTTTTTCTT